>NW_027468587.1:14008597-14018597 GCF_046254945.1 Alosa pseudoharengus | reverse complement strand
TAGCGTAAGAACTGGTTTATAATGCTGAATGAAACACAAAGCTTTACTAAAGCACATCCACTGTTTAAAGTCACAAACACAACGAACTAAGGTAACTTTTATGCATGCGCGAACCTATACATACCGGTAGATATGGCTGTGTAGTCTGTGCCATAACATTTATTCCTGCAGGCTGCCCGTTTTGGCTGTCACACTTTTAAATGGCTTCGCAAGAAGTAGGCCTAGACCATAACCATAGCCTATATCGCTTTTCCTGAAGGGGTGTCTTTATTATTTTAACTCGCGTCTTGCTTCTTTACTGTTGACTTTACTGTATTGATGCTTTACTGTATTGATGCTAGCTTTCTCGTGATATTTTAAGTAGGCCTATTTGTAGAAAATATATATTTAATTAATTTTAACTGACCCGCCCGCAAATGACCCGAATATCATTAAAATATTTTGTTTATGACTCATAACCGCGGGTGACCGCGGTCATCCGCGGGCGACCGCTTAATTTCGGGCAGACCGCGCAACACTGATTCCCACCCCTAGCAAACACCCACCCCGAGGGCATATGAAAGTATAGAGGTATACATATATGTGTGTGTGTGTGTGTGTGTGTGTGTGTGTGTGTGCATGTGCGCGTGAGTCCCTGTGTATGTGCTTGCCTGGGAGTGGTCCATGTGACGCACTCTCAACGCCTACCCAACAAATAACCAGCTGATGATCCTTCTTGGTGAGCCACTGGCCACAGAGCATCAGCTCCACACACCCAGCACATATCATAAGCCACAGCAAAGAGCCTGAGCCAAAGACAGCACAATAGAGGAGAAAACGCTCCATTCAAGGATGAATATTCATGGCGCAACAAAGACAGACAGGCAAAGAATGGGCCGCACATATTTAAGCTGCAGTGAGTCAGAATACAGCAGACCCTGGTGTCATGTCAAACGCTATACTAATGGAATCCAATTAAGACCTTTCCTCGGCGCGCGGTGGACTCACAGATATTAGTGCGGCTCTGTATAACAAAAGACTAAAGGGTACTCAAGCAGAGGGTCTTTTTTTGGCGAGTCTCAAAAAAAACGCCTGAAGGAAATTGGCTTTTCTTTCATCCTCTCATTATGACTGGCATAAGAAAAAATGACTTGAATGAAGTTTAGACAAAAGGTGGACCTCCCGCTAGAGAAAGTGTATTGTGCCTAGGTGTGATAATATGAATGTGACACACACACACACACACACACACACACACACATAGACACACAGAGAGAGAGAGAGAGAGAGAGAGAGAGAGAGAGAGAGAGAGAGAGAGAGAGAGAGAGAGAGAGAGAGGCATACACACTATCCTGCAGTGACATTTCTTTTTCTGGTGAATAGGCAATGCATTGTGTTCATGAGTTGTGCTTTCAGATAAACACGTCATTAGAGGTTCAGTGGTGTGTGTGTGTGTGTGTGTGTGTGTGTGTGTGTGTGTGTGTGTGTGTGTGTGTGGCAGGCAGGACGCCCCTTTCCGCTCTCCATTTCAAACCGCGGCCCATTATTGCCCATCACAGAGCGCACTTCACATGCCCACCCCATGACTCAAATAGATTGCAGGGCGAGCCTGCGCATGACACCATTGCGACCTTGACGAGAGAGAGTCATCGTCTCGCATTCCACTGACGACACCGGATCCAACCGTCAACCAGAAAATGGCCACAAACCAGCACATAAATTGAGGGTGGGGGTTCCCAAATATGACAGGCGAGACTGGCAGAGCAACGGGCCAGGACCTCACAAAGAGGCGTTTTATTGCTCTACGACTTGAGATGGGAGTCTGAGCTATCTGTCAGAGAGACAGACGAAGAGAGAGAAAGACAGAGAAAGACAGAGAAAGAGAAAGAGAGAGAGAGAGAGGCAGATGAGCATCAAATGAGCAGGCTGCATGTGTGGTCCGAATTACAAGGTCCGAATTATTTTACCTGGAAATCACCCGGGTCTGACACTCCGAGCCCCCTAGCACTGAGTCCTGATGTCACACGGGTGAGTGTTAAAAACAGCACAGGTGGATTCACATCAAGCAGTGGGGAGAGGTGATGAAGTTCCGTGCTAAACTGATGGTGTTCTTTTGGCATAACTGTGGCCTAGACGTTCATCAAGTTCATCAAGTTCTAATCAAGTTCATCCATTAATTTTCGTTCATGACAGCACTAACTGGCAAAGATGGGATGTTCCAATGGACAACCACTGCATCACAATTTAACTGACTGTAGGCTATATGTGGCCAGATTGTAGCAATAGCCTTTATGTAGACAGGGTTTAGGCTACATTAAAAAATAAAAGATGGTCTTAAAAGGGCAACGTTTTGATCCCCAGGAACTTCTTCTTGCGAATGCAGCTTGGGGATGGAATGGAAACCTGTTGCCCTTTTAAGGGATTATAAAATACATGTTTTTAAATCTTCTTTTTTATTTCAACGATCTGGGGTTTCCATATTAGCATTATTAATCATCATTATCAATTAATATATTGTGTGTCACACCCTGACAATATAATGTGCGCCAACGCTGGCTCATCCTCTTAAACTACCAGGAATATTTTACTGCAGGTATGAACAACTCCCACCTGTGCAGTGTCCACTTGTGAGGTTCATGCCCGAACACCAGTGTTGTAGTCAAGTCACTATGCCTCGAGTCCGAGTCCAGGTTCGAGTCCCCAGTGTTCAAGTCCTAGTCAAGTCCAAGTCATTAAAAAAAAATTCCAAGTCAAGTCCGAGTCGAGTCCACTACTCATCCGAGTCAAGTCCGAGTCAAGTCACTATTGATCCACGTCGAGTCCGAGTCGAGTCCCTATTAATCAAGTCGAGTCCAAGTCCAGCACTAAAGTAAGCATAGCCTACATGTTGTTCCATTTTTCCCATTGCAGATGAAATCCTTAAAAGCAAAACGGACAATCTTCTGTCTCCAAGCAGGGGTGCCATCACTTGTGTGAAAGTAGTATTGGCAAATTTCTTGCCAAACCCAATGTGTTGTATTTATTATATCGGAGAGAATACCATACCATAGCCATACCATGGCCTATAGGCCTACTCATAATAAATTAGCAATCCACATCCCAATCACACAGGCCATTAAGTCACATTATGCTGTTACTGACTGCTGACAATTGTATAGGCAGCATTGTAGAAGTTCATACTTCACAAGAGCTAGATGGACGTTGGAGTAGGCCTATTTTGTAAGAGGTAGTGTGGATCATAAAAGGGCCTCCCCCGGGCATTTTTTAAAAATTCTGGCTGTTAAATAGCCTACACAATTTTAGCGCAGTTTGGGAGGGACATAAACAGAGCAGGGCCCGTCTTGGTAGCTTCTTTCTGACTCCCGTGACGTGAACACTGGCTACCTGCAACTGCATAATGTTATCACTTCACTGACACTATGGAGACATATTTCACGTCAACAATAGAGATGAAAACTAGCTTTCGGTTAACGGAGATGCAGATCATCTGCCAAATTTATTTCTTTGCGCAACAGGCCACATTCTACGTTGATTTCAGCGAGATGACTGAAATAAATGTTTTTTTTAAGCTGCCATAGCCATAGGCTATTTTCTACGATATTCACCTGTTAGAAATATAACAAGTTGCTATTTCCTTTTTTTTCGTGCAGTGGATTAGGCCATCAAATCGCTCGTTTGAACAGTAATTCGTGGTTTTAAATATAGTTGTTTCTGGCCTACCCACGAGAGGTTCAGTTTGTCAGTTTCACTTGCGCCGACACGTAGGCCTACATTGACACTCTACATGGACACTCTACTAGGCAATTTAATGTTATGCTTCTATATTTTATGACACCAAAATTAAGAAGTAGGCTATGCTATATCTTGATCTGGAAAACTTTCAGTTTATTTTTCTTTCATCCGATAATAGCCTGCTGCAAATTAACAGACAGAAGCACGGCAGGGCACGCCCCAAATGAAAATGAATGAATGGAACCTCGCTTCTCACGTCAGTCAGGAAAAACACTGTTCACCAAGTCACGACGATCAGCTATCCAGCAGCAGTGTGTGATGTTTAGCCAGGGGCTGAGTGTAATCTTAGGTAATGTCATGTCATGTATGAGAACTAATGGTAACACTTTATTTGAAGGGGTCTACATAAGGGTGACATGTAATCGTCATAAGAATGACATGACACATGTCATGCACATTAATGACACATTATTGATGTTTATCATAATGTGTCATTCGGTTTTTGGAATGTCAAATTGACATTGTTTTGGTGTCATCTATATGACAACTTGACATTAGCCAAAATGACATTATTTGATGGTATCTTTGTCATGACAACTTCACATTAGCCAAGAAACAAATGCAAGGTGTTTGGCATGATATTGTCATGACAACTTGACATGTAACTGTGTTTGGCCTGACTTATCTTCTAGGTTTGTGAAGTGATGGGTCTGAACAATTGACTGTCATGACACCATTATAATTGTCATGAATAATTTTGTTGCCATGATATTGTCATGACAACTTGACATAATTGTTTAATTATTACATGAACAAGATCATAGAAATGTGTTTGGCCTGACTTATCTTCTAGGTTTGTGAAGGGATGGGCCTGAACAATTGGCTGTCATGAATTGATATAAATCCATTATAAATTGGTCGTGAATACTTTTCTTGACCTAAATTACAGTGGTACAGTTTTGACTTGTCATTAAGCTGTCACAAAGAACTATTACGCACCAAAATAGTTTCCTGACAGTGTCATGAATACTTACCTTTGACCTAAAGTACAGTGAACCATCTGAAATCTTTCCTGAACATGTCATTAAGTGCCATTACACTATCATGTAGGTCCTATTTCTTTACATTTTACATTGAGCCTAATTTCAACTATAATAACAAAAAATACCATACTAAGTCATGACTTAAAGAGGAACTTGGCAACTATTTCAACGTAATAAACCCGTTTAGAAATCATTTGGATGGTTAAATGACCTGTTCCGGTGAAAATGGTGACTTTCCCCGCTGCCCCTAGCGTCCCCAGTCGGAAAACCAACCTTGCAACATTGAGACTACCGTCCCGGAAAGAAAAGTGAAAAACAAGAAACTCGTTTTAAATCATGTTTCTAACCTTGTAACATCCACATTGTTCTGCCGAACTTATGCTAACCGTTTCGCTAGATTGTAAACAAATCCATGTGCTTTATCATTATCTTTTTTCACAGTTTGAAATAGCATAATGCACAATTTCTCCAGCAGAGGGGAAATATAGCTAATCCTGCCAAGTTTCCCTTTAAAAGAGTTTATTTCAGCAATTTTGCAAAACCAATATACATGGACATGTTACCATGCCAGCTAACCTAACTGTGCATGTGGAAGATGCTTTAAACTATTCACATACTAGTCTTTAAGCACCTTTTCATTGCCATAATTTCTGCAGCTCTTTCAAATTATGCACGAGTCTACCCAACACACCATTATGATGGCGGATTCCTAACCAGTAGTACCATTCAATCATTTTAAGGTGTGTTTTGAGGGACTGAGGGGTTTGATTCCCCCTGAGACGCCATATTTGGTTTTTGTATGTCTGCAATGCACGTTCAATATGTTCAATATGTATATCCAATTTATGACAGCCAATTTTCAGGCTCATCACTTCATAAACCTAGAAGATAAGTCAGGCCAAACACAGTTACAGTATATGTCAAGTTGTCATGACAATATCATGCCAAACACTTTCTTTCTTGGCTACTGTTGTCATGACAATGTTGTAAACGGGTTACATTTTCTTGGCTAATGTCAAGTTGTCATGACAAAGACACCGTCAAATAATGTCATCTTGGCAAATGTCAAGTTGTTATAATGATGACACCCAAACAATGTCAACTTGACATTCCAAAAACCGAATGACACATTATGACAACAGTCATAAACATCAATAATGTGTCATTAATGTGCATGACATGTGTCATGTCATTCTTATGACGGTTACATGTCACCCTTATGTAGACCCCTTCAAATAAAGTGTTACCGAACTAATATTGCCTGGCAATACTACATTGAAATAGCGACGGCCATGTCTCCAGGCATTTTGGTGTTAACGTTTGCTTTGCATGTGAACATGATGTGACTTGCGATGTAGCCTACTATGACACGAAGCAGTAGCCTCACATTCCCTTGAACTAAAATTAGTATCACAAATAATTTAGATATTAAAACCATATAGCAAATTGACATACTACAATTATAGCCTTATATATTACAAAAAAAAGTCGAGTCCTCGACGAGTCATCGCGAGTGCGAATGCACGAGTCCGAGTCCAAGTTCGAGTCATTCAGTGCTCAAGTCCAAGTCAAGTCACGAGTCTCTAAATTTAGCTAATGACTCGGACTCGAGTTCGAGTCTCGGACTCGAGTACTACAACACTGCCGAACACTCGACTCCGTTTGAGATCCAGATCTAATTGAACAGACATTATCTGGAGGTCAAGTATGACAACAGCTCGAGAGACAGAGAGACTTACGAGGCACTGAGATGTGCTGACCCTCTGCCTTGTAAACAATGTTAAGTACAACAGACAGTAGCAGGAGCACAAGCATGTTTGCGAAACACCTCACACACTTTAGACATTTCTTCTTTTTCTATTTATTTCCTTATTTATTTACACATTGCACAGCCATGGAGACAGTGGACAAAGCATTTTACTAAATATACTGTGTAATATTGTATGTGACTAATACATTTGAATTTAATTAAACTGAATTGACTAATCCTTTTTAGGTTATTTTGAGTGGAGACCTCAGACAGACAGACTGAAAGACAGACCTGATTACAACACCCTCTTCCCCCCTACCAGTGAACAAGGGCACATATATATATAAAGAGGGGGAGTATACAGAGTAAGTGAGAGAAGAGAGAAAAGAACAGAGGTAGATAGAGGGAGTATAAAGAAGGAGGGGGGGGTGAAAGATGCACAGAGTAGAGAGAGAATGATATTGACAGGCAGAGAAGAGAGAGACAGAGACAGATAAAGAGAGAGAGAGAGACAGAGAGAAAAGCCCAGAGGAAGAAACTACTGCAATCCCATCACATTCAGAAAAATAAAACAACCACAACAACAACAGCAAACACAACAACAAAAAACAAACCAAAAGGTTGCAATTGCTTTCATTAGGAGCACCACAGCTGAAACCAAAGAAAACAAATACAAATTAAAAAGGAGACAAAAACACACCTACACACACACACACACACACACACACACACACATACACACACACACACACACACACACAAATCAGTTGGTACTGAGAAAAGAGTCTGCTAATAATAACCTAAAATAATATAAGTTTTGGTGCTTTTCAAAGGCTCCAAGGGGGGGCTGGCCAAGTGATGTACTTTTGAACTGCTCCTATGTGTGTGTGCGTGTGTGTGTGTGCTTATGTATGGTGTGTGTATATGTATGTGTATGTCTATGCATCTGTGTGTGTTTGTGCGTGTGTGTGTGTGTGTGTGTGTGTGTGTGTGTGTGTGTGTGTGTGTGTGTGTGTGTGTGTGTGTGTGTGTGCGCGCGCGCGTATGTGTGTGAGTTTGAGTAGGATAGCACCACCATCTAACCCCTCCCCCAGTCATACCATATTACCCCCCCTCAGCAAAAATCACACAAACCCCCCCCCCCACACACACCCCTCCACCCAACCCAGCACCCCCCGGCCCCGACTGGTTTGCATAAAGCAAACAAAATTAAATTTGCTTTGCTAAATCAAAGCTTGTATGGTATTCCAAGCTGATCTCACAGGGACAAATTACTTCAAACGGCCTCCTTTGTATCATAACAGAATAAAAGTGTACACACACACACACACACATACACATACACATGTACACACACATTCAAAGAGACAGACACAGTCACACACACACACACACACACACACACACACACACACACAAACACAGCCCAATCAGACTCTCTCCAAAACCCTCTCAACGTGGGAATTCATTACTGAACCTTGGCGTGAATTTCTCTGTCTCCATGCGGTGTGCGACACAGATCTATTTATCTGCGAAAAGGCACTTTGCTCTCGAAAACACACTCTTGGCAAAGGAGCCGCTTTTCCGCACCCTTTTATTCCATCCCCCCCCAACCCCCCCTCTTCTTTTCTCCTCGGCGTCTCTTCTCTTCTGTCTCTCTCAGTCCGAAAACTTCCAAGAGATTTCCCAGCGGGGGTGGGGTGGGGTGGGTTATGTACCCTACCCTAGAAGTGGCAGGTCACCCCTCAGCTCTCTAAAGAAGAAAGAACAAGAAAAAGAAGAGGAAGAGGAAGAGGAAGAGGAAGAAGAAGACAGCCACCCGCTACCGTCATTGCGCTCCCACCGGAACCACTCTCCCGTGTTCCCAGTCCGGTTCTAAAGAAGAACCCCACTGACGAGGCATCCCCGGCGGAGAACTTGGCTGTGTACCAGAGCCCTGTGCGCGATGGCTGGGCCCATGCAGCAGCAGAGTGCAGAACTGTTTACAAATCCCTGGTTAATAGGATCAGGCCTCATTGAATTAAGCGGGCTGTCCGTGTCTGATGTAATCTATTAGCTGTATGATAGTCAGGCTGGTGAACAGATCAATACTGCCCAGACTCTTACTGCCCCACTGTGTGTGGTTACTCCTCTTTAGACAGACTGCTCCATGCATGTTTAACAGCTTGTGTGTGTGTGTCAGGGATGGAAATTAACCACCCGCCCCCCGCCAAATGCGGGTAGTTTTGTGCGCTGGCGGGTGAATTTGGTCAACTTACCAGCCACTGTGGCGGGTAGAGCTAGCGTACCACAAATAGTCAGATCCGGTCTAATTTTCATACTTATTGACGGTTAAAAATAAGAAAGTGTTTGTAGGGATCATGTACCCTAACATTGCCAGCCTATAAGGGTAAATCGCGCTGATTTGAAGTTCTACAACTCTGAGCCGCGACCGCAGCATAGCAGCACTGGTGCAGCGCTTCACTTTCACTTCACATTAAGAAACTGTCACTATGCTTTCATGTGCCACTGCTAGATTATTTCAGGATGATTGCATAGACATAAATCTAGTGAGATCTGTGGATCTGCGTTATATCTTCACAGGCTAATATTCTCACGTAAATAGTTCTCTTTTGAATTGGCCCGTAGGCCTAGGTATTTTAATCCGGCCCGCGACACGCTGCTATTTAGACCTATGAGGCAGACAGACGGACATCTCCACACCCATTCGTCGTGATGGAATATCTCACAAACTTTTCATTCAAAGAAATTACAAACTGTATCAGAATAAACAGCAGAACTTACCGAACGCAAAGGTGTAAAGCATTCCCTTATACAAGTTATAGCCGTTCGCGAGTAATCCGGTTTTGAAATTGAAGCAAATGTCTACACGGTCTCCAACGTTGGGCTTTTGTCATATATGATAAGGCCAAATACAAAATAAATGTTAACAATATCGCCTAGATAACTGCACAACCAGAGTTTTTCCAATGTAGTTTCACAAAATGCTAAGCATGCATATTACGTTTCTTAAAGCTGAGCTGTGCTTAAATTGTTCAGTGTATGATTTCATTACGGGCCAAATAGAAAATAAATGCTAAATGTTAAATATAGCCTTGATACCTGTAAATATTTAAATCAGATGATGTACACTATAGTTAGATCAAGTTGAAGAGTTGGATTATAGGATGCTCCAGAACTCACACAAACGGAGTCTTAAAGGAGCCACACCACTTTTATGACAAGACACTGTAGCATATGAATGTGGTTCTGTTGACCTTTAGTTTTGTTGCTACTGTGCTTGGAGGACAGGTTTAGGGCAAAACTCAGCTTATTTTAGTCATATTGCAATAATGCCGATTACCGTGATCATTTTGGGTAGCCTACTATAATCATGATATCACATTTTCATGCCGTTTCTCTAGTGGCTGGTAAAAAAGTTGAGTGGCTGGTAGATTTTGGAATCCACCAGCCACAGTGGCAGGTAGAACAAATATTTAATTTCCATCCCTGGTGT
>NW_027468587.1:13998597-14001097 GCF_046254945.1 Alosa pseudoharengus | reverse complement strand
TGTGGATATTGAGAAGGAGAGGGAATCTTCCTAATACAGCCCATAGGGGACTCTTTGTCCCCCTTACTCTCTGCTTCACTCTCTTCCTGTCTCTGTCTGTTTCCCTCTCACCCCCCCACACTTTCTCTCTCTCTCTCTACTCTCTCTCTCTATCTCTCAGCCTCTTTCCCTCTCACCCCCCCACACTTTCTCTCTCTCTCTATCTCTCAGCCTCTTTCTCTCTCACCCCCCACACTTTCTCTCTCTCTCTATCTCTCAGCCTCTTTCTCTCTCACCCCCCACACTTTCTCTCTCTCCACCCTTTCTCTCTCTCTCTATCTCTCAGCCTCTTTCTCTCTCACCCCCCCACACTTTCTCTCTCTCCACCCTTTCTCTCTCTCTCTATCTCTCAGCCTCTTTCTCTCTCTCTCCCCCCACCCTATCTCTCTCTTTTTGTCTCTCTCTGCTTCACCACCCCTTTATTTTTTCTCATCCTTTGCTCCTCTGTCTCCGCATTTCTCAGTTGTATCTATAGTTCTCCATTTCTCTCCTATTCATATCCTTCTCTCTTCCATTCTCAAGATACATGTGTATCCATCACATGTTCTTATTTCAGTCTCTCTCTCTCTCTCTCTTCCTGAAGTGCACATCAACACCTCTCATTGGTCTCTGCCTCCTGTTTCACCCCTAATTACCACCTGCGTCTGTGCATCAGCTGTCTGAAGGCTCCTGCTTTCCTCATGCCGCCGGGTCAACCACCAGGACGCTATAAATATCACGCCACCCTGAGCCCTCTCACCGGCGTCAAACGACAGCTAAACACAAAAGAGCCTTCGCACACAGACACACACACACACACACACACCTGCATATTCTCTCATTCTCAGAAACACACACTCACATGCACACACACAGACATGCATTGCACACACACACACACACACACACACACACACACACACACACACACACACACACACACACACACACACACACACACACACACACACATACACACACACACACACACACACACACACACACACACACACACACACACACGCTATATGTGTACTGTATCAAGGTGTAATGGGAACAGAGGAATATTTAATGAATCTATTAATCAGAGACACCTAAGCAGCTCATTGTCATTGGGTCTCTGCCTCACTGCTGCCTCCTACAGGTAGGTCGTAGGATCAACCACAAGGGCTTTTAGCTAGCCACTCAACGCTACCTGCTGCTATCCTAAAGATGGCAAGCAATGCAACCGCTATAAGTCTATAAATATCAGCTAAAGTAGGAGTGTTCCATGGCCATGGATCATAAAAAGAATATTTTGTGTTTTATTTTGTCCAATTTCAATAAGTGGAGTTGAGGTTAGCATATTACAGTAACATTCTTCACTGCAATTTGATGCTTTTTTTACATTTCTAATATATCAATTAATCTTTAATTCATTTTATGTATGCTTTACCTACATTTTTATAATTGATAGAGGCAACTTTGAGTTGTGTCTATGTTATGTGCTCTATAGATCTACAGATCTAGCTAAATTTAGAACCTAATGATGAACATATTAGCTAAATTTAGAACCTAATGATGACCATATAAGCTAAATTTAGAACGTAATGATGATCATTTTTAAATGCAGCATGTAATACTGGGTATGTCTTTTCAGCAGTTAGATTGAGAGAGACAGATATGGGGCATAGATAATTTCTTTAGCGGTTATACTGGAAAGTAGTAGAACTGTAGTGCCTACTGTAGCATCACCGTCATAATTTGCCTGTCTTTTATGAATAGAAAAGTGATTCTTCTTTTTATTATTATTACATATATTTTTGAGAGCATCTGCTCCACACATACACATAAACCTAACCCCTTTTTCTCTTGTTCTTGATCTCTGATCATACCACATGTACAGTAAGTGAGTGTCAACAGTACCATACATAAACTTGGCTCATCGGAACAGGCTTACAGTACCACGGGCAGAATGCCTGGGTTGCCACTGGTGAGGGTGACTGCCATGGTGGCAGGGCAGGGCTCGCTGTAGAAGGCCGAGCGGCCGGTGTGAGTGATTGCTCCGATGGCGATGGTGTAGATGCTGTTGATATAGCCGTCAGCTCCACAGTGGTCACCCTGCGCCCCGCCGTTACCAGAAGCCCAGACGAAGACGTTCCCTTTACCACCTCGACCCTGGAGGGAGGGGGTGGTTGATCTGTGTTAAGTGTCATGCAATTGGCAGCAACGTATAGGTAAGGATTTTACTGGGATCCAGGCAAGGACAATTCAAATCGTAAATGGCCTGGCCCATGCCTGAATTCAGACACAGTGCCTGAACACTTTAAGCCTTGCTAGATACTGTTAGCCTTGATAACTGATGTGGTTTGATTTGTTGTGCATAAATCAATTTGTAAAGGCAATGTCAGTGTTAAAAAAAACGTTATTACTATAATGTTCAAACTGGTTACTATTTAGAGGTGAGGCCTTTGAACAGGAACGTAGAAATAATGTTTCTGAT
>NW_027468587.1:13991097-13996097 GCF_046254945.1 Alosa pseudoharengus | reverse complement strand
TCTCACATCCATTTTTAAGCCACACTTCAAGACAAGCAGAACTCAAACTCTTCAGAAAGAGAGAGACAGAGAGAGAGAGAGAGGGAGAAAGAGAGATGGATAGAGAGAGCGAGAAAGAGAGAGAGAGAGAGAGATGGTTAGAGAGAAGGCCTCTGGACCCGCAGCTGACACTTCAGCTAGTTACGTTTGTTTAGCAGAAGAGGGAGGAACAGTCTTAGTAAGAAAACACTGCAGTTGCAAACCCAACTTCAGCACACTGTCCACAGAGAATAAACAAGATCCAAGTGCACTTTCCAGAATGAATCTTCGGTAACACTTTACTTGACGGGTGAGTTCATAACACATTCATAGCAGCTGTCATAAACTGCACATAAAACATTCATGACTGTTTCATTAAACATGACTCAACAACATTCATATCAAACCTTTCATGAATGTGGAAGACAGAACGGAAGACAGAAGTCCAACAATCGCAAAGCAGCATTGCCGTTTTTGTTCCAAACCTCTTACCTGATCACGTCACATCTGAGTCAATGGGCTACTCCAGTGCCAAAAAGACAGAACATGGTCAAGCAAATAATGTTTGTTTCATAAATATGTATTTGTTTTATGATCTAACCTTTGCAGATAATTTCTCATCTTTTGCTACTGGGAATGTCCAACCGTTTCCAGGTTACATAAATAGGGGTCAGCTGAATGTAGGCTAGTTTACCTCCCAGTGTTAAACTCAGTGATTACGAATACTTCATAACTTGTACAGTAAAGTGACATTTGGTGTAGACTTCATAAGATATTCATGAAATATTTAGCCCATTGACTCAGATGTGACGTGATCAGGTAAGAGGTTTGGCGTTTATGACAGCTGCTATAAATGTGTTATGAACTCACCCGTCAAGTAAAGTGTTACCGAATCTTCATATTTAATTGTATATTATAAATAATATTCTTTTTCACCATATTATTTGGTACAAAGACAGACCTTGTTATTTCTTGGCTGATGACAAATTACATATCTGGGTCATTCTTGAGACTTGTGCTTTGGTTTAGAAAAAATCTGAATTCAAACAGAAAAGTCCCAGAATATTTCTGTTGAGCTTTTACTGAAGGCAGCAGGTTTGGTCTTGGCTTACAGAAAATAATTCAGAGCGCAATTAAGAAGTATTTAAAAATAAATAAGACATTATAGCATTGTTTACATTCAAGGTCAAGCCAATGACCCTGACCACGATAGCTCTAAGCCATACCCATGCAGCGGAACTGGGGGCCCAGCGGGTTGATACAAAGGAGGTGAGCAGTTTTTAAAGAGAAGGCAGTAAGGAAGCAGCAGTGCGTGGGGCAGTGCATGCGGAAGCTCCGGGGACTGACCGCTATGAGCCACAGCAACCAATCAGTGCACAGGAGGAGATGCAAGTTGATTTATTTATGTAGTGCAATTCATACACATGGATCATTCAAAGTGCAAAGAGCTGAGACCACCGCCACCAAGGTCAAATGGCTTATCTCACAACATTAGTGAAAGTGAAACTAACACAAGTCAAAGCCAAAAAAACGGGCTGGTTTCCTGCATACTCCTGCCACACCCTCCTCGCGCAGATGAGACAGAAAAGGCACCACAGAAACCCTTCACCATAGACACACTGACTGCAGTCGTTACCCGCTCTCTGCGTCTCGCAGGGGCATGGGATCGTGGGATAGCCCATGCGCTCCTCGGAGGTCAAAGCTGGCAAAGGGTTCCTGAGGATTTGGGAAAGGCATGATAACCACCTCACAATTATTCACAATCATAGCCACCAAATCATGCTATTGCATCACATAAAAACAAAAACAAACAAAAAATAGATTACATTCTAATGATAATTCTCAGGGTGTTTTTGCTTCAAAACCAGAGGAGAAATACTAAGTAGTTTAGTTGTGAAATGAAATGACACTGTTGTAGGGGCAAGGGGGAGGCTTGCGAAATAAACACGAAAAATTACATGAGACTGCAAAAACGATTTTAGAAAGTGACGTGTTTCTACAGATATCAGGGTAAAAAAGGATATTCTTGATTTCTCGCTGACAAGCTTTCATGTTCAAACAAGAACAGAGTAGCATCCATCCGCCTGATAGAACGACTGACAATCCCCTCTGGTTTTCACCCGCGAGGAGACACTGTTTACTTGCGCAATCAATTGAACCCTTTTGCATCGCCTTGTGTGTGTGTGTGCCTGTGTGTGTGTGTGTGTGTGTGTGTGAGAAATTGAAAGTGTCTCAGACAGGCTCTTTGATAGGCGAGACGGCGGTCTGGATTATAAATGGCAGATATGAGAAAGCGTCTGCCGCATGTCTGGCAGTTTGATGCAGTGCCCCGAGATTGAACGCAGTTGCGTTTGTGTGTACAAAACGCCTCAATCACTTGCGCTCTCTCTCACTCTCTCTGTATGTGTATGTGTGTGTGTGTGTGTGTGTGTGTGTGTGTGTGTGTGTGTGTGAGTGTGTCCATGGGTATATGTGCATCTATGTGTGTGCATGTGTATGAATGCATGTATGTGTGTGTGTGTGTGTGTGTGTGTGTGTGTCCATGGGTATATGTGCATCTATGTGTGTGCATGTGTATGAATGCATGTCTGTGTATGTCTGTTTCTGTGTGTCTCTGTGTGTGTGTGTGTGTGTGTGTGTGTGTTTCTGAATGTATGTATGTGTTTGTTTGTGCACATCTGTGCGTACGCGATTGTGTGTGTGTGTGTGTGTGTGTGTGTGTACGCGTATTGCTCAATCTCCCTGACAGGCATGCTTATCATTAGCTCAGTGATATATGATTGGAGAGGGGAGGCTGGTAAGTGGTAGCTGAGTGTTTGGGTGCTGCTCTTGCCTGTCTCTCTCTAAGATGAGACCTGTCTCTCAGTTATTGATGCTTGTTCTGAGGCCCATCTGCATTTTACACACCCTCTATCTGCAAACTTGGCTCTGTGACAAACACCCATAAATATGACATATCCACACAATTACACACATACATGTCTGCTTGATTAATAATAATAAGTAACAGGGACTTACAAAGTTCTTCCGCAGGTCTGTGTTGGAGTGATCTAAACCTGAGACAAACAGAAGAGAAGATACAGAAGATTGATACAGCGTAAAATCATCTTTTCAAGGTTGGCTCCTTTTAATCTCCTGACGTCCCATGCTTTATCATATCAATGAGATTTCTGCATAATGTATCGCGTGTGATTAAAATAACGAGTCTGACAGAATATGCAACACATCTTTATATTTCTTTTGGTCCTAGTTATGGGAATCCCATCAATTGCACCATAACTAAATCTGCACACTATTATATATCAGCTGATCCCCCCCCCTTCCCTCTCCACTTCCTGATCTCGCATGTTCTCTCTGTATTTCTATTGATGTTTGTTTTTCTATCAGTAAACTTTGGAGAATGTAGACAACTGAATAATTAAGACAGTAACCCACTTACATCAGCTCTGCTTGCTATTCTCTTTACCCCCGACAGAAGCACATACATCTTATCACTTCTGATTCCTGAATTCTTTACCTTCACTAGGTAGGTTTATAGCTAAAACAGCTATACATTTAATAAATGAACATGGTGCAGATGTCATTCATGAGCAAAACAATGTACATACACTGACACCCTTTTATGCCCTAATGTGTGCCACTAACCACGAATTAAAGACCCACAGTAATATGAGTAGCATATAAAATATGCTATACCACAAGATTAGTAATGGACTATACGTTTTGAAATCCTGGAAGTGGCCAAGCCTAAAGCTCCTCTCTCTCTCTCTCTCTCTCTATCCCTCTCTCTCTCTTTTTCTCTGTCGTTCACTCTGTCCTGTGTGAGGTGGCCTCTGGCCGCTGTGGCGTTGACAGAAGTGGGCGGGACGAGGGTTCAGGCTTTGTCCCGCTCAGGGCTGCCTGAGACGTTACTATAGTAACGTTCTGCTCCCACACAGTGATCGGACTGAGTGAGTCAGGGGTAGGTGAACTGTAACCCAGCATGGCCTCCATCTCCATCCCTCTCCTCTTTCGTTTCTCTCTCTCTCCCTCCCTCTCTCTCTATCTTTCTCTCTCTCCCTCTCTCTCTCTCTCTGTATCTCAGTGCATTTTTAGAGCAAATACACACACACATACACACACACACACACACACACACCATGGGTAATTAGGAAGGGATTGGTCAGGGGCCAACAACTAGGGGTACAGGAGGTAGAGAGAGACTGAGAGAGAGAGAGGACCTGAGAGAGTGAAAAAGAGAGAAAGAGAGAGAGAGAGAGAGAGAGAGAGAGAGAGAGAGGGAGAAAGAGAGAGAAGGGAAATAGACAGAAGGGAGAAGTTAAGAAAAGAAAGAAAGCGAGCATGGAAGGTGTATGGATGAAATAAAAGGTGAAAGAGTAGCTGACAGAGGGAATGAGATGAGGAAAGGAGACAGATGGAAAAAAATAATTGATGCATATTTCACACTCTTCTTGATAGCTCCATATCTGAACTGGGAACTGGGCTGAGGAAGAACGAGGCAATGGAGTGATCGGACTGAGTGAGTCAGGGGTAGGTGAACTGTAACTCAGCATGGCCTCCATCTCCATCTCTCTCCCTCTCCTCTTTCATTTCTCTCTCTCTCCCTCTCTCTCCTCTTTTATTTCCTCTGTTTTTTAAAACAGACTTTTACAACTGAAATGATCTCTGTCCAGATTACACTTTAAAAACGCACATCCCATGACCATTCACACTGGTCAAGATGTCAAGGTAAGCAAAGCTTGCTTATCCATGTTGGTAGCGTTGGTGGTCATGGATAATGACAGCTGATTTCTCCTTTTTTTTTAATGGGAGAGGGTCCTAGCGGGTCCTTCTGAGAATAGTCATGTGACAGGAGACAGGGGTTAAAAGTGGGCCAACAGTGTTTACAAATCGGTACGTTTCAGGAGCTGGACAACGCTGGTGTTGTATAGATGAGAGGCGTAATTGCAACAAAAGTGTAACAAGAGTGCAGATCCAAATGA
>NW_027468587.1:13983597-13986097 GCF_046254945.1 Alosa pseudoharengus | reverse complement strand
AAAGAGAGTGAACAAACCCAATGCTGCAGCTTGAACAGGTAGGATGGGAATAAATGACCTGATAGGAGCCTGACACTGGAGCCGTGGCAGATCTGGTCACGCTCCTCCTGAACTCCCGCTTAGAATGTCATTTGTTTAATCTCCGCCAATTTTAGTTCTTGTCTGGTGGCTTGACTTTAGACTGAATGTATGTTGACTGTGGTTCTTACAGTCACTGGTTGCAACAGAGACCCAACCAGCAGCTGACGCCAGTGAAGTAGGACGGCACCGGTTCGGGTCAGCGTTAGGGATCTCAGGTCCGGGTCGGGTCAGCGTTAGGCCTCTCAGGTCTGGATAAAATGATGGACACCCTTAGTCAGGTTTCACCAGCCTCACTCGCTTCGTGTCACTGGGTAAACTCCAATGGAAAATGTTCCCAACCCAAGTATTGTAATGGGCGTGGACTTTGGATTAACTTTGATATCATTGGTCCAGCAGAACCAATCACATTGATCAGGGAGTTCTAACGTTACTACTGACTACTAACGTTACTAACTTACTACTGTACTAACTTTACTACTGACTACTATCGTTACTAACTTACTACTAACCTTTACAAACTGATAATCAACTGCATCAGCAGTCAGGAAACAATGTATTTACCTTTTGCAGTCCCAACCCATTCAGTATATACTGTACATGTATACACAGACAAAGACACAGGCAGACATACGCACTACACACACACACTACACACACACACTACACACACACGCCCTCCGTCTTCCCTCTGGCCTCCAGGGGGGTCTGTGATCTGCCCGCTCCTGCCCAGCCTGTGCTGTCTCCCCCTGGGCCACATGCTGGGCTCCGAGTCCCTGAAGTTAGATCTCCATCCAGACAGGAAACCCACACTGGGCAGACATGTCCAGCTCTCAATGAATATGATGATACAGAGCAAACACACACAAACACACACACACACACACACACAAATAATGACAAAATGACAGACACATAGACAAACACACATACACACACACACACACAGAGCTGCTTTTCAGGCTTAACTGAGAGCATCCTGGTCAAACACCTCTCCCCACTCCAAAAGGCTGCGACCGTGTTACCCATAGTTCCCTGGGTTCGGCTCCGTGACGACTCTGGCTCTTCACCGCTACGCAGGTCACTGCCCGCGCGCCTCTATTTATTGGGCTAATTGTATTCACGGTGAACGATGTTGACAAATTCATTTGGAAATCCATTAGTCTCACAGCGCTGCTTAAACGACGCGCCCATTACCGTCCGCCGCTTTAATATGCCTGATTCACATTCTAATACCAGTCTGATAAATCAGTTTATCTGCGGCACCGGCCACGCGCCGCGGAGAGCGGAAATTAGGGAATTATTAACTTCAGTCTCAGTCTCACTCGCACCATGCTCTCTCATTCTGTGTGTGTGTGTGTGTGTGTGTGTGTGTGTGTGTGTGTGTGTGTGTGTGTATGTGTGTGTGTGTGTGTGTGTGTGTTAGGTAGTTTGAGACAGAGCACGTATACGATTGTGTGACAGAAAGAGTGAGAGCAAGAGAGAGGGCAGGTGATGGACTGAGAGAAAGAAACAGACACAGAGAGAGGGGGAGAGAGAGAGAGAG
Organism: Alosa pseudoharengus; assembly: GCF_046254945.1. Taxonomy (NCBI): domain Eukaryota; kingdom Metazoa; phylum Chordata; class Actinopteri; order Clupeiformes; family Clupeidae; genus Alosa; species Alosa pseudoharengus. The sequence continues at coordinate 13,984,473 of NW_027468587.1, read as the reverse complement.
AGAGAGAGAGACAGTGAGGGAGAGAGAAAGGGAGAGAGGGGGAGAAAGAGAGGGTGAGAGAGAGAGAGAGAGAATGAGAGGGAGAGAGAGAGAGAAGCAGGAGACGAAGAAGTACAAAAATACAAAAGGCATTCATTGACTGGACTGTAGTGTGCCGTACTAGTTTCGGAGTACATTGCACTTGTTTATTTTCAGCATTTCTGTTGATCAGTAAACAAACAGTAAACTATAAACAAAACCGATGAGCACTGGAAATACTAAACTGTGACGTATGCAATGAATACAACATTGATACCATCCAGGCCTGTCTCTCTCTCTTAAACACACACACACACACACACACACACACACACACACACACTCATGGCCAATAAATTGCATTGGCTGGAGCGAGTTAAGGTGACTAACAGAGTGGTCTGGGGTGCACAGTGTGTGTGTGTGTGTGTGTGTGTGTGTGTGTGATTATGCCTCCATGGTGCTCTGTGCATTCTTTTAATTAAGCAGGGTTGGGGGTGGAAGCAGCTGGTAGGAGGTGGAGGGGCCAGGGAACATCTGCAGGGGGCCAACCTACACACACTCACGCACACACACATGCACACACACATGCACACACACGCACACACACGTACACACACACACGCACACATACACTCACATGCACATGCAAACACACACACACACACACACACACACACACACACACACACACACACACACACACACACACACACAATCAACATACATACACATACTGTAAGCATACACATACAGTACAGGGAACACAAACAAACACACATGCAGGCAACAGAAACATGCAGATACACACACACACACACACACACACAGACACACACACACACACCACACACACAATCA
>NW_027468587.1:13956097-13971097 GCF_046254945.1 Alosa pseudoharengus | reverse complement strand
CAAAACTACAGCCCTTTGAAACTTCAAGTCATTTTAAGCATTGTGGTGAACAATCCTTTTTGTTCAACTTCCAGCATTATTGGCTCTTTTGGTATTTCACACACATTAGTGAAACTATGTGAATAGAAGTACATTTTCCTGTTGAATTAAAAAATCCAATCGGATCAGACGTATCTTGTGTACTTTCCCCTCTGCAAAGCTCTGAAAATGGCTATAAATTCATAATGTGAAAAGACATCATCACTTTTGAGGGCTTCTCATTCAGAAAGTATGTGACACAAATTCATCAGATTTTTTTCCTACACATATATGTATTATAAGGTCCTGTCCATGCATTAACTTTGGTTGTTATCATTTTCATATTTTCAGAGCATTTTTTTAAAATTGGGCCTGATTTTCAAAAAGCCTGTTTTCATCTTCTCATTTCACCACGTGGACAGTTAACAGGATTTTTTTTAAAATTTACCATATATCATTCTGTATGTGAGGATCATCTGCCCAAAATGTGGGCTTGTTGCTGAGTTTCTTCATTGAGATGAGATTTTTTTTAAATATTGTCTATAAATCCACTGAATTTGTACTGGATCTGCAGTACCACTTTGCACCACATGTGGTGCTCTTTTAATACAATGGAAGTCAATGGAAGAGTAAGAGAGTCACTTGTTTGCTGCACATATCCAATCTAAACACACAGTTTATGGTTCATAGTTGAATTGGTCCAAATAATTATTGCAACATGAACAACATACTACTCATACATAAATCTTATTTAAAGAAAATAAACTGATCAAGTAAATTATACACACATAAGACTGACTGGTCATCATACATGCAGCAAGAGGATTTAATTACCATCTTTGTAATGAGTTTTCTACACCAGCTTTAACCTATCAGTGCCTATGTGAGTACTTTAATAATTACTAGCCAACTGGTTAGGCAAAGTCTATATCCATCGTCATATGCATGGGATGCAGTCCTCTGTGATACATAGACAAAGAGTATCAAGATGGAGATCAGTGCTTTGTCTCCATGTGATCTGGGAAAGAAGTTGGAAAATGAATGTCATAAAGGAACATATTCAAGAAACAATGGGTTTCTAAAATTCAGTTCATCAAGGTATTTCACTTGATGAAGATGACCATGTGTCATCTTCATTAGCATGGTCAAGGTTTGAGGACTCGTGGATCCAAGAGGCATTTGTAAAAAGATGATAAATCGTTAGTATAGATTTTTAATGCATCTGACAATGCACTGAATTTTAGAAACCCCTTTTTACTTGAACCATATGAACCATAAACTGTGTGTTTAGATTGGATATGTGCAGCAAACAAGTGACTCTCTTACTCTTCCATTGACTTCCATTGTATTAAAAGAGCACCACATGTGGTGCAAAGTGGTACTGCAGATAAAGTACAAATTCAGTGGATTTATAGACAATATTTGTAAAAAATCTTATCTCAATGAAGAAACTGAGCAACAAGCCCACATTTTGGGCAGATGATCCTCACATACAGAATGATATATGGTAAAATTAAAAAAAATCCTGTTAACTGTCCACGTGGTGAAATGAGAAGATGAAAACGGGCTTTTTGAAAATCAAGCCCAATTTAATAAAAATGCTCTGACAATGTGATAATGTTAACAACCAAAGTTAATGCATGGACATGACCTTATAATCCATACATGAGTGGGGAAAAAATCTGATGAATTTGTGTCACATACTTATTGAATGAGAAGCCCTCAAAGGTGGTGATGTTTTTTCACATTATGAATTTATAGCCATTTTCAGAGCTTTGCAGAGGGGGAATTACACAAGATACACCTGATTTGATTGGATTGTTTAATTCAACAGGGAAATGTACTTCTATTCACATAGTTTCACTAATGTGTGTGAAATACCAAAAGAGCCAATAATGTTGGAAGTTGAACAAAAAGGATTGTTCACCACGATGCTTAAAATGACTTGAAACTTCAAAGGGCTGTAGTTTTGGAACCATTAGTGATACAGATATACTATTTAACATTTATGCATAGGTTTGGTCTACAAACACCTGTGAGTTTTTTCAGATTTTTTGGGAGAGGGTGACCTGCCAGCCACTGGGTGATTTGACACGGAATGACCCTTTTTTTTAGAATGAAAGAATGAAAAGTGATACAATATTATAAATGTAATGATAGAACATTCAGTTTGTAGCCTAAGAAAGTCACAAACGTTTGGCTAAAGGTAGCCTGTATATGACGGGATTCATTTATGGTTGTCAATTATAGCCTATTGCCAGCTGAGTTTGCCAAATATTGGCTAGGCCAGCAAAATGGGAGTGAAAGGTAGAGGAAAACAAGTCAGACCGAATGCCTAGGCTTATGGAAGCTTGTTTTGATAGACTTTTATCAACAAGTTTGACAAGAAACCAACCAAACCTATAATAAATAGCCCAGTAAAAAAACGCAACTGGCTATGTCATTATCCCCCACTAGCCAAACTTATATAGTTTCTTATAAAGCATCTGTTCGTGCATGCCAACACAGACCTTCAACAACATTACCAGGAGCAACAGTCCCTTACAAAAAAGAACTAGACTTAAGTCATACCTGCCCTAAAGGATTTCTATAGTATACAGTACTGTAGCTGCATTGTGTATAGCTGAAGTAAGTTTGTGAATCAATGTATAAACCTTGGTTAATAGTAGGCAGTAGGCCTATAATATAATAATATAATACAAAATATTGTAAGGAGTTACAGATGACACTGTCATCGCGGTGTGATTTAAAAATACACGTGTGCACAAAGTGAATCTGTGCAACACCCCAAACCCCTATTTTTATTTTCTCATTTGGGAATGACCATCAACACCTGACTGCAAAGGCTTAGTGACAGCAATGAAAAAAGGTTGTGTGTGTGTGTGTGTGTGTGTGTGTGTGTGTTTGTGTGTGTGTGCCACAATCTACAGCTCCTCTTTTTTTATTTGCCCTTGATACATCATTTCTTAAATAGCATTGTTGAAATAAACTTAATTGCTGCAGCAGCAATGCTATATGGTATAAACAAACATGAAAAACTAGAACACAAAAAGAGTAATTAAAAAAAGAACATGTGAATAGCAAAGAAATTCCCCAAAGAACCCCCCACCGCACATGAGTGCTGGGTTCTTCTACACAGTGCCACGCATCAGGCTGGCCTAGTAATGTGAGGGGTTTCAGAGGGAGCCTCCCGCACAGGTGAGACATCCCAGTAGGAAACTCACCTCACCAGGTAAGGCTCCCGCCAGGTAGCGCCCTGGGCGCCCAGTGAGGGGGCGGGCACATCGAGGGTATTGCATGAGAAGTGGGGAGGCTGTGGGAGAGTTGCATCGTGGGAGATGCTCTCTGCATGCTGGGAGAATTCCCTCGGCTGGAGCAGTGCATTCTGGGAATCATTTCACAGCAGGAATGCTTTGAGCTCCCACAGAAGTTGAGGGGGGGAGGGCAAGACTCACACACACACACACACACACACACACACACACACACACACACACACACACACACACACACACACACACACACACGTGTATATACCACACCAACTTCCTCTGATCTCTTTTCCTTCTTTACACTTCCAAAACTCAGTAGGATACACCATAATTCACATTCACATACACACACACATACACCTACATATTCTCTCATTCTCAGAAACACACACTCACATGGACACGTCACAAAGCACATAGTCACACACACACACACACACACACACACACATGCACCAAACACACACACACACACAAACACACACGCACACACACACAGTCGATCAAACACCCATCATACATTACCCCCATATCCACTGCCACAGTGAGCTTTAGAAACAGACTCACTGCTTCCTTTGCTGCTGCTACTGCCACATGCTGCAGTCTCTCCTTGGCCTGCTTAGACAAATGACTATCCACACACATACTCACACACACACACACCAGCGCCTTCCCTGTCCCCACGGCTCATTACGCAAACACAACACACTGCTGATCAGTAATACTTATAGTGCAATAACAGGCACAGCCACAGATAGACAGATCGCTTTAATGTCAAGGATTTCACAGACAGCTGTGAAAGAGGTCAGGAGCAGCACTTAGGGATGCTCATGATACTGTGGCAAGGGAAAGACACAACATGCTGTCACTGCAGTCAGATAGGGTGCTGACGTCCAGAGAGTGGCCCTGAGATTGGCACATCCACACATTCACTTAGTGCACTATGTAGTGAAGGACTGATGACTCATTCACTTAGTGCACTATGTAGTGAAGGAGGGATGACTCATTATGATGTGTAATAACTACTGTATATGGTGGTTACTCACTTAGTGCACTGTGTAGTGAAGGAGTGATGATCATTATGATGTATGTAAGTAAGTATATATACTCCTTTGATCCCGTGAGGGAAATTTGGTCTCTGCATTTATCCCAATCCGTGAATTAGTGAAACACACTCAGCACACAGTGAGGTGAAGCACACACTAATCCCGGCGCAGTGAGCTGCCTGCAACAACGGCAGCGCTTGAGGAGCAGTGAGGGGTAGGTGCCTTGCTCAAGGGCACTTCAGCCATGCCTACTGGTCGGGGTTCGAACCGGTAACCCTCCGGTTAAAAGTCAGAAGCGCTAACCAGTAGGCCACAGCTGATGTGTAAAAATAACTACTGTATATGGTGGTTATATGGTGGTTACTCACTAGTGTGTTATATAGTGAAGGAGTGATGATCATTATGATGTGTAATAACTATATGGTGGTTATATTCACTAGTGTCCTATGTAGTGAGAGAGTGATGATCATTATGTGTAATAACTACTGTATATGGTGGTTACTCACTATTATCACCCGGAGAGAAGAAATACTCGTTCCTGATTGGCTGGTGGGTGGCCTTTAATTCTGAATAACAGGATATCAATGCTTATGAATGGTAACTATAACAACCATAGTAGGATGACGGTTGCAGCGCTCTAGAATCTTTTGGTTGCAGGCTTCCCAACAATGGAATCAACTGTAAACAAGCTAACTGTCCAGGCTAAAGTTTGCACAACAAGCTGAACTAGTGAGCTTCTTTTTAAACAGAACCGCGTGTTTACAGTGTTTACAGTGGCAACCGGGTGATAAGCGGCCTTCGAGGTGTGTCCAGTTATACAGAATTAATGGACTTGGGCGGAGGCAACTCCGTGGAACTCCGAGTTTTTGCCCCTCGTCCATTAATTCCGTATAACAGGACACCTCGGCGGCCGTTATCCCTTACGTGTCCTAAAGTATGTAGTGAAGGAGTGATGATCATTATGATGTGTAATAACTATGGTGGTTACTCACTAGTGTCCTACATGCATGTAGTAAAGGAGAGATGTCCATTAGGCACAATGCTACTGTAATGTAGACTCCTCTCTCCACTTCTCTTTTGCTCTCTCTTTCCGTCACTTGGAATCCTTCCGTCTCTTTTATTGTCTCTCTCTCTTTATGAAACGGCCTCCATTTCTGTGCTTTGGCCTGTCGTGGTTTTGCTTCCCATTCCTATCTCTCTATTCCTCTACCTCTCTCTCCCTGTCTCCCTCTCTCCATCTCTCTTTTCTCTCTTGTTCTATCCTCTCTGCAGTTCTGTCTATCCATCTCAGCTTCATCCCTACCTTATTCTCTCCATCTAAACTCTTTCTCTGTCCTTTTCTTTCTCCATGCCTCTCTCTCCCCCCCCCCCCCTCTCTCTTCTCTTTCCCTCCCTCAGCGATCGATGTATACTGCTCCAGCCTGGGTTTACTTCAAAGCCCCCTGTCTCTGTGCTTGCTGCTGAAGGTCGGCTGATCCACAGGTAACCTTTTCTCTTTCATACCACGTCCTTTCCCTCTCTCTCTCTCTCCCTCTCAACTCCCCCTCTCAAGCTGGGGAGCATCAAAGACCTCTGGGTCTGTGCCAGCCCCCCTGCCAGGGCCTCCTGATACCCCTCAACCCCCAACCCAGAACCTCCTGATACCCTCCCCCCCCCCCCCACACACACACACACACGAAGCCCCCTGCCAACCTTTCCATGGTTCCCTCTACGCACCTCACTGCAACTACACCCACCCGCAAACACGCACACACACACCGACTGCTGCCAGTACCAACCCCATCACAGCCACTAACCTAGCTACTACAACCTCAAAACAACCACTCCACCCCAACCCCATCCCCAACCAACAGTGCATGTGAGCCTTCTCCACCTGTCACCCTCCTCCAATACACCCCCCCCCCCCCATACACACACACACACCCCATCTGGGGACTCCCCAGTGACGGCACAAACAAAAATACCTGCATACATAATAACACACACACACACACACACACACACACACACACACACACACACAGTACACGGAAATACATATGTTTTTTTTAAACTGCATTCAGAGCGCTTTGCACATTGTACTTTCTTGTGAAAAGAATTCTCGATGTATTCAGATATGCTGATGTCACTCAGCTGGTTCATGTTCCAGCCCTTAATATGATACTACCCCAAGGCAATGGCCAAGCAGACAGTGGGGATGTATTTCTACAACTATGTACAATTCAGTGTTTCCCATACATTGACTTATTTGTGGCAGCCCACCACAATATCAACACTGACCACCACACAATGATTTTCTATGTTGTACTACTTAAATGGGATGAAATCCTGTCATTGTAGAGCTATGTGCACCTTTGCACAGCCTCTCCTTGTGTCTCTGTCCATCAACAAACCTGCATGCACGTTTAACAAAAACATAAAAAATCCTGCAAGGATTGCTGTTGGCATAGAAGATGACTGGTTAAATTGTGATTAAATCCGTTAGCATCATAACCATATTGCGCAAATTTGTTCAAAACTGTGAACTCCCCTCGTCACCTACCACCACAGATAGAATTAAATTCTGTGGGAAATAAATAATTTAAAACTCTGGTTAGTCTATCTATCTATCTATCTATGTATCTATCTATCTATCATCTATCTATCTATCTTTTTATCTATCTAAGACCCAGCAGAAGAAGAATAATCAGCGATCATCCTCAGAGAGCAGTGTGACCCTGCTCAACCCTGTGCAACCCTCATCGACCCAAAAGTGACCCCTTCTCTGAGGCCTGCAGCTATTGCAAAACATTACACATATCATTAACAACACACTGAATGGTTCCCTGCTTTAATCTTTATGGCCCCTTCACATTTCAAGGCCTTATTTATATGACAACATTGGTTATTTCCCAATACTTCGATGATGAGACACACATACACACACAGATGAACACATACACAGTGACATACACCCACACACACACAAACACAAACACAAACACACACACACACACACACACACACACACACACACGAGGACACACACCTGACATGAGTACAAGTGAAAGAGGCGGCTAGCATGTGACACCTCTGCTGAATCAAACACAGCTTTCAATGACATTAGCCACTGATGACGGCTGTTCTTTTCCATGTCAAGCATGTGCATGCCTGTCTCTCACTTTAAACGGAAAAGAAAGTGCCACTTAAATCGTTTGTGTATGTGTGTGTGTGTGTGTGTGTGTGTGTGTGTGTGTGATGAAGGGTACAAGCGACATGAGGCATCCATTTTAATATCGGACGTGAGAAAGGAAAGTGTCGTGTTCTGCCGCTCTCGTGAGGCGCGTTGTCGCACCGCAGTCGACTTCAGTCAGGTTCAAAGCCCAATCACAGACACCACTAAAACATGCCTGTCTGCACAAGTGACAGCGGACAGAGAGAGAGCCAGACATATACAAAGAGAGAGAGAGAGAGAGAGGGAGAGAGAGAGAGAGAAAGAGAGAGAGAGTGTGTGTGTGTAGTGTATCTTGAGTACAAACCCCTGTGCAATATCATGCAAATTTCCAATGATTCAACATTGTATCATCTAACAGTAACTACATTACTTCTGAGTTGAACACAGGGGCATTTGCAATTATATAAAATTAAAAACAGTTTAGATTCATTACATTAAAGATACAGGCACCATAGTAGGTACTCAATGGAAGTAAATGCACAGTACACCTTACTGAGATTTAAATCTTTATTTTTTATTTTTTACTGCCAACCTTTATCTTTAATGACAGAGCCAAGCAGGCTTGGAATTTCACCATTCTGGGGGCAAGGCCACTTTGCCTTCAGTTGGGCATATTTGGTAGGGGGCACAAAGGCCACATGTCAGGGCACCAAGGCCAAAGTTAACTATACAGTAGTAGGCTATAAAATGATCAAAGTTGTATTTAGCCTATTCATCTAATCATCTAATAATTACAGATATCTAGGCTATATATAACATTTATTTTATATTTGGCCTGCTATGAAATCATGTATTGAACAATTTAAATTTAAGCACAGCTCAGCTTTAAGAAACTCAAATAGCATAGATGCATGCTTAGCAGGCTACTTTCACAAACTCTTAGCTGTCCTCTGATTTACCAATATCTAGGCGATATTTGTAACATTTATTTTGTATGTGGCCCGTTATGAAATCATTTTAAACACATTGTAAAACTTCAAGCCCAAATTTGGAGACATCCATGCATGTCGAAATTTACTGCAAATACAAAACTGGATTACTCTGGAACGGCTAACTGTACAGGGGACTGCTTTACACCTTTGTGTTCGGTAAGGTCTGCTGTTTATTCTGATATATGGTTTGTCGTGTGTTAAAAGACGGGTTCGTGAAGTATTCCACCGAGATGAATGGGTAGGGAGATCATGGACGCAAAACCTTCAGTAGAATGTATGATTAAATTGAATTATATTATTTACTTTTCTCGCGAACCGTTCAACACAGCAATTATCGGCTAACATCGTTTAAAAGCTGAGAAAAAGCTCTTTCATGTGATACTTGTGATGTCTGTGTGATGAATAGGCTACTTCGTGAGTAGTTCAACTGAGAAGAATGGGTGAATTTGGACGCACTTTCTTTCTTGCTGTTACTTTCTCCACTGTGTAAAAGACTAAATTAATTTGCGCTGTGAATGCTAAGATTATTTTGACAGGCCACAGGCTAAATAAAAATCGCTATTAGTAGGACGCAAAGCAGAATATTGAAAGAAGGGGGCACCAAGGCCACCGTGGCCTGTAAACCTATGATTTTCAAAGGGGCTTCACGGCCAACGCAAGGGGCAACGGACCAAAGGGGCCAACGCAAGGGCCATGGCCGTCGTGAAAGCCGTGAAATTCCTACCCTGGAGCCAAGCCCCCTCAGCAGTCACCAGCGTTGCACACATTTCTATGGATGTTCTAGGGCAATTCCACGTAAAATTGACTTTTTGTCACATCCATAACGCCAGTGAAATGCCTTGGCATTTGTATGATCTGAATGATAAAATTCATTTTTTGTGCATTTTTTCTCATGTACAGTACATTCTTCAGCCAAAAATAGCAAATGCTCAAATTTCATGTAATCATTCACATCATACCATACCATCACATTTTATTGGCGTTATGGATGTTACAAAAAACGTAATTTTCCATGGAATTGCCCTCTAGTTCTGTTTTTGAGCTACTCTTTGCTGGATACTCTTTTTGTATCCGTAGAGATTGATGTCACAGAGCGTCCCTCTCACTCCCCTGATTTCCGCTGCTGACCCCAGTGCCAAGGCTGAAGAACTTGCTCGTCTGTTTTCCAGAGTTAGACCGTGCAAGTAGCGCGCTGTCTGTAGCATCAGTTCAGCTGCAGGACTGTCACCACAGCCCTCATCAGTGGTGCTATGGCACGGTCTGCACCTCCCGTTTACTGCTGAGTCGTGTTGACTGCCTTTCAGATGGACGCTCATCTTCTTGTCCATATGGAGCCATGGTGCAGACACGCAGATGGATGTATATCCCAGGAGTCCAGAATGTTCTGGTGCTCAGAGGTGATCATGCAATTACAATTTGCAAACACAAGTTGACGAACTTGTGCATTAGTCTTAATAAAGTATCTGTTTTGGATTGTTCATAAAGTCATAAATATTCTACTTAACACACCTGATACAGCGAAGTGATATCGCACTCACTTCACTGTACACTGTAAACACATGGAGGTGTGAGAGTGTGACGGTAATGAGTGAGAGACGGCCGGCGGAAACCAGCGAAAGAAGAAATATCCTCTCCTGGCTGTGGTGTCAATCAAGATGTGCTAATTGGTCCATCCTGTTACCCAGGAGGAGGAGCAATTAACGAGTGAAATGAGGAGGCTAAAATCCATGGCTGCAGGGAAAACACGGTATGGATTCAGGGGGAAAGTCCAGAACAGGGCACTGTGTGTGTGTGTGTGTGTGTGTGTGTGTGTCTGTGTCTGTGTTTGTGTGTGTGTGTGTGTGTGTGTGTGTGTGTGTGTGTGTGTGTGTGTGTGTGTGGGGGGGGGCGTGCATGTGTGCATGTGTGTGTGTGTGTGTGTGTGCATGCATGTGTGCGTGTGTTTGTGTGTGTGTGTGTGTGTGCGCGCGTGTTTGTGTGTGTGTGTGTGTGTGCGCGCGTGTTTGTGTGTGTGTTTATGTCCATGCGTGCGTGTGTGTCACAGCTTCAGACAGAGAGTCCACAGCAGTAGTTACTGTACAGGCAATGCACAACTCTCACTACAGCTCAACAAACAAAGGAAAGAAAGAAAGAAAGAAAGAAAGAAAGAAACATACAGAATGACACTCAAATCAAATACTTATTAGGAGAGTACCCAACCTTATTACCACTAGCGGCATGATAAGTCACAGAATGCCATAGAGAACGAGACAGCCACTAGGCAAGCAAATATATGGAAGCGTTAGCGTTAAATTCTGTCAGGAAGACTCAATGCTACGTCACTCATTCATTCATTACTTCCGACCAATCACCAGTCTGCATCAGCCTTTATAATCACTTTACTTTGCACCTGCCTGTTGCTTTCAGGTGCCGATTTTCGATGTTCCCACCATCCCTCCCTAACCACCACCAGTTTGGCCTTGTCCAGATGTCCAGGGGGTAGGCTCCGCCCCTGCCGTCTCATACCGGCAGGATCTGCAAGGGTCTGCACACTCGGTGACCTGGACCGAGGACGGGGCCTATGCCAAAGACTGTGTTATTGTTGCTTATGCCTTTTGTATATCCTTTGATGGATTAAAACGTGTGTTATCTTTCATTGTACCTTCCTGAGTCTTTCTGATAGAAATATATTTATCTTATTTATTTTTTTTTTTCTCCATTGTGTGCTAGTGTGTGTGTGTTTGGGGGAGGGGGTGGAGTGTGCGGCGTGGGTGTGTGTGTGTGTGAGTGTGTGTGCTCTAATGTTCTATTATTTTTATTATTCTCCATAGTCCATGTCAATTGTTATTATTATTATTATTATTAATTGCTAATTTTTTGATGTAACTACTGCTTTGGCAACATTGTAACACTTACAGTCATGCCAATAAAGCTCATTGAAATTGAAATTGAAAGAAAGAAAGAAGGAAAGAAAGAATATGTGTGTGGGGGGGTGGATGAATGGAAGGATGAACAGAGAGGTGGATGGATAAATGATTACTTAGTGGAATTAGAAATATAGTGCCTTATATGCACATGGTTACCTCTTTTTTTTCCATATTAACATTCAAGAGAGACACCAGGGGGAGCACATTACATGACAGGAACAAACAAATGGGGTACATACATATACAGTACTCACGTACATATAGAAACATACACACACACATACATACAAGCACACACATACATATACACATGGCTACCTCTTGATGACATGCTAGAGCAATGCAAGAGCTGTATCCTGCGGTCTTGAAGTTGCGTGTGTAAGTGTGCGAGTCTGTAAGTATGTAAGTGTGTGAGTTGGAGTGTGTGAGAGTGTGAGAGAGTGTGTGAGCTCTCTACAGTTGAAAGGGAACAGCTATGCTCTCGGTGAGTCTCTTCCTCTTGGGACAGCAGCTAGTGGGGAGAATAGTAAACGAGATGGCTTCTCTTGGCCTGGGGGTGTGTGGGTGGAATAAGAAAGGAGGTGGAGAGAGAGAGAGAGAGAGAGAGAGAGTCAGCGAGTGAAAGTGTTAGGAGAAGACGGAAAAAACGCAATGAGTCAAAGAATGACAAAAAAGACAGTGATATAAAGAGAGGAAGAGCGAAAGAGAGAAGAAGCAAGAGAAAGAGAGAGAGAGATTATTATTACTATTTAATCAACATTGTTTTGTTTTTGTTTATTTTATATATTTATGTATTGGATTTGTGTACATGCTTTGACAACAAAAGCACTCGTCATGTCAATAAAGCTTATTTGAATTTGAGAGAGAGAGAGAGATTGATGAGAGAGAGAGAGAAAGAGAGAGAAATAGAGAGCAACAAATAGAAGAAGCAGGAGAGATAGTGTCGAGTGATGAGAGAGGCATAAAAACAGGTGGAAGAAGAAAGAGAGAGAAAGAGAGAGACAGAGAGAGATTGAGTTAACCTTGTTTCTATTGGCCAGTAATCAGTGTTGGGGAGATTTATGCAACCTTCACTTCTCCACTGTGGCCCTCACTGCATCACTTTGCCAACCTACTGCCATCTTCTTCCAGAAAGATCTCTCTCCTTTCCTCACTATATCTCTCTCTCTCCCTCCCTCTCTCAATGTGTTGTGACCTGGATCAAAGGAACATTTCTTAGGAGAGGTCTCACATCTGTCAAAGGAGCATCAGGCTGGCCTGGAACAGCCGTTGACTCTCAGTGCACTGACTGATGTGGTCATGGGACAGTCTACAGGGAAGACACCTGGACTAGATGGGTTCACAGCTGAGTTCTACAAGGGCTTTTGGACTCTTCTTGGGCCTGAGGTGCGTTCAAATATGGGAAACAGTGGCGAACATTTGTGGTGAACGTTTTCTTTGAACAGTTAAATTTGAACGATTTGGTGTTTGGTGTTAACATTCCATTGTAATGGTATTTGCATTGTTGCCTTTGTCAAACTCACACCCAGTTCCACTGTATATTCGCGGAGACTGTTTGCGATTGTTTGCAAACGTTCACTGATAACTAAAGGCTAACGGAAAACTGTTTGCAAATGTTCGCAAAAAATCTTTGCGAATTTGAACGCACCTCTGATCTGCACGTGGTCCTCCTGGAGTCCATGGCTAGGAACAGTCTGACCTTAATCTTCAGAAGAGCAGTTATTCTGCTGTTGCCAAAGAAATGCGACCTAGCATGCCTAAAGAACTGGCAGCAATGAAAAAACATCTCAAAGTAGTGTTGGGCAAGGTCATTCACCAAGATCAGTCCTACTGCATCCCGGGGTGTTCTATTTTTGACAGTCTTTTCCTCATGAGAGATATGAAGGGAAGAGTTGACACCAAATGGAGGGCTCATTTTGGGGGCAATGAAGATCTGTCACCATAATGGAGGGTACTGTACAAAAGCCCCCCATACCAAAAAGGTCTGAGGACCTTCAGTGGCGGGTACTTCACTGTGTCATGGTCACGAAGGTCTTTGTCGCTAAGTTAAGGCATGATCTCTCACCCTAATGTAGTGTTTGTGATGTACCCGATTCGGTGTTCCATGTTTTTTGTGATTGCTTAAAATTGTTATCCCTGTTTCAGCTGTTAGAGGGAGTGTTCGAAAGGTTAGGGTTCACGTTTAAAAAAAAAACTCATCTTTGGGGTCAAATACTCAAAAAACTAAAAGGAACCTTCATGAATTCAAAACTGAAAGCAAAACTGACCTTATGGAAGGCTAATCGGCTGAAGGGGGGGGGGGGCAGTTTGTTAACCTTGTGTACATCTTTAAAGCTTTGGTGGAATCAAGGGTTAGGGTTGAATATGCTTTCTTTAAAGTTTCAGACAATGTGACTCTTTTCTCACAGAAATGGTGGTGTGTGTGTGTGTGTGGGGGGGGGGGGGGGGGGTTGAGGGGGGGCTACATTGTAGTTTTTAAGGTGCTTTTGATCCATACAATGGTTCAATAAACGGTGTTTTTAAAAGTCAGAAAGTCTCTCTCGCCCTCTCTCTCTCTCTCTGTCTTCCTGCAGCTGACCTGTGCTTTATCCTCCCTCATCTCTCTCTACCTGACTTGCTCTCTACATCTCTACATTCTGTACTGATTCATCCCTCTCTCTGTATTCTTCTATTCTTTTTACTCTCTGTTTCACTCTTCTCTCTCTCTCTCTCTTCTCTCTCGCTTTTTCTTCCTCCTTCCTTCCCTCCTTTTCTTCTCTCTGAGAGGAATAATTACTGCATTAGTCAGTTTGGTCAGAAACATGGTCTCTCCCCTGGTGTGTATGTGTGTGTGTGTACTGTATGTGTGTGTGTGTGTGTATATAAGGGAAAAGAATATGTGTTGGTGTGAAAATGAGTAAGTGTGTGTGTGTGTGAGAGAGAGAGAGTGTGTAGCGGTAAGTGGAGTACAGTTTGATGAATGGCTTAAATAATGAGGAGTCCCTGGAGTTGGCCACTTAACTGCAGAGCGGGATTGCTCAGGCACCACCACCACCACCCACACCCACACACACACTCACACACACACACTCAGACACACACACACACACACACAGACACACACACACACACACACACACACACACACACACACACACACACACACACACACACACACACACACACACACTTGTATATACACTTATACATATAGTCCCTTTTATGTCCGCAATCCTACACTATGAAACACAATACAGCATGCATAGTGAAACACTCATACACATCCTTCTGAATTCAAGAGGCAACACACAAGTATAGACAGACATATATACTGTATATATAGTACATTCAAATGAGTTGACAGCCATCAACTCATTTGAATGTCACTCAGCAACCATAGGATGGCATCAGAAAAATGTGCAGTGGTCTCCTATTTTTATCCAGAGCTGTACAGTATATATGTCAGTGCACGGGCGGGGCTGGGCCTGGTTGGGCTAATACCCTTATTGATTGCACCTGTGATTAGGGTGGGGTTCCCTATCTTTGTCATTAGGCACTTTGCTTCCTTCTTGCAGCCACTCACTTTGATTCTCTCACACATGCACTTTGCTCTCTCTCATTTGTATCTCTATC
>NW_027468587.1:13946097-13951097 GCF_046254945.1 Alosa pseudoharengus | reverse complement strand
GACGTGAGGTCAGGGTGGATTTGGGCATGCCTCACACTCGTGGCGTGAGCGGTATCGGAGCAAAAATGGAGCGGGACAAAGCGGCCGCTCTGGCCTCTGAATAAAAAAGTGCTCCGCGCTCCAACAAAATTCCATCCGCTCCGCTCCTCGCTCGCTCGCACTCCGCTCACTAGCTCTGGCACAGACACACACACACAAACACACACACACACACGCACACACACCAAAGAACACAGGCCACAAGCTGAATATAGACACACTGAGACCAAGTTCTCGGCCATTGTTTCAAAATCCCTACTGAGCTCCAAATGAGATATATAAAAAGAGTGTGTGTGTGTTTGTGTGTGTGTGTGTGTTTGCTTGGTGTGTGTGAATGTGTGTGTGTGTGTGTGTGTGTGTGTGTGTGTGTGTGTGTGTGTGTGTGTGTGTGTGTGTGTGTGTGAGAGTGTATGTGTGTGGGTGTGTGTATGTAAGAGAGAGAGAGAGAGAGAGAGAGAGAGAGAGAGAGAGAGAGAGAGACAGACTGAAGGTCATGGATAAATGCCATCAAAAATGACTTATTTTTTCTTCCTAAAACATCATGGTTGTGTTTTCCCTGGAGCAGTAAGGCACTCCTTTTGACATACTCTATAACCTTGCATTTGTTCTTATTCCCTCTTTCCCTCTCTCTCTCTCTTTCTATCTCCTGATTAATCCTTTCTTCACTACACATCTTCTGCTCCTATCTCTCCATTTCTCTCTTTCATTCGTTTATTTTTCTTTCACTTATTATCCTCCACTACTCCCTCTCTCTCTTCATCATTCCATCATCTCTCTATCCCTTCTCTGACCTCTATCAGCCTCCCCTCTTCTGTGACCTTTAGCACATCCTTCCCTCTCTCTCTCTATCTCTTTCCCTCTCTCTATCTCTTTTTCCCTTTCTCTCTCTTGCCCCCTCTCTCTCTCTGTCTCTCTCTTTCCCTTTCTTTCTCTCTGTCCTTCCATCTATTTTGCCTCACGTCTGCCCCTTCAGTGGAGGCAGAGGCAGAGAAGGACAAAAGTGTTAGAGAACAGTCCTTTCACTCTCTTTCACTCTATCTCTCTTCTTCTGTCTATCTCTCTATTCTTCTGTCTACAATTTCATGGCTCCTTAATTCTCTAATTCTATCATTCTATTCTCAAGTTTAACCTGAGAGAGAAAGGAGTGAGAGTGTGTGTGTGTGTGTGTGTGTGTGTGTGAACACTCTCTCCGTTCTCCAATGCCTTAATCTTCATCTATCACCCACTTTATCTTTCCCTCTATCCTCTTTTACTTAGTCTGACCCAAGGAACGAGAGAGAGAGAGAGAGAGAGAGAGAGAGATGACTAAAAGAGGTAGAGGGAAAAAGACAGAGAGAGAGATGAAGAAATGTGCATTGCTAAATGGACTGTCTTGGAAGTCCTCAGCGTGTGTGTGTGTGTGTGTGTGTGTGTGTGTGTGTGTGTGTGTGTGTGTGCGCGCGCGCGCTTTGTGTACATTAAGCACAGCCAACCTCTGCTCGGCACGCTTTTAAAAAAAAACAAACAAGTCAGATTCATCAGGGTAATTGTGCGGGCTCTGTTGCCGTGGATGCAGCCGGCGATGAGGGATGACGCTGCTCGCGGGCGCCGTGACAACCATGAATCACCTGCCCGGCGACTCCCGGGCCTAGGAGCGCCATAAAACAAAAGATGGAGATGAAAAATGCTGCAATTAAGTGATTTGATTTCTGCACTGCCCTCCCCCTCTCTCTCTACATTTCTCTCTGTCTTTTCTCTCCCTCTTTCCTCCCCTCTTCCTCTGCAGGATACATGAAGGCCCACACACACACACACACACACACACACACACACACACATACAGTAGCCCCATGCAGGAGATGTATACACTTACATCATTAGGAAGACTTATCATTTAAAACCACATATCTTCTTCAAGAACATAATTAAGCTCCCACACCACAAGGAAAACACTAAGGTGCTCATATACACAAACAGTATGCTTACACACACACACACACACACACACTTGACATAAGGTATATATAATCCCTCTGGTCAGGATGGAATACTCCTGCTGTGAACTGTGAGTTGTCATCAACCCATGAGGGAGAAGTTGTGAGGATAAAATCCGTGTTTGACCTTTTTTAACCTGTGCAGTGCAAGCCATCTGAATTAGATATTAAGACAATACGATAAAAAATATAATTCTAATAATAAACACAAAAATACAAAGTGTTTGGTGTTTTGCTATTTTGTTTTGTTGATATTTGTAGCCTTACTGGCTGTCCCTCGGGTTATGGCAGGCTGCTACAAATTTTACAGCTAGAGTGGTCAAATCCAAGCCTGATTTCACCAGACTCACTCACATCATTCCACTTTGTGAGGAGAGTCTAGGTACTCACAACTGGGACATGTTTCCAACCCTAGTATCGTAATGGCCGTATACTTTGTATCAGGGCTTTGAACCGGTTCAAGGAACGAAAACGAAAACCGGGAACTTTTTGTATTGTACAGGGAACAGAAACGAAACCGGAAACGTTATTATTTTTTATGTTCTGGAACAGGAACACTTATTTAAAAATAATGGTAACCGGTTAATACCGGTTTTATTTCGTTCCTCAAAGTTTTCGTTGCCTAATTAACTAAAAAAAAAAAGTAATTATTTTCCTGCGCACGTTACCATGACGGTTGAGGTTCACTTCCTGTGTGACATCACATCAGACATTCGCTGACTGAATGGAGAGAGAGCGGTGGATTACAAAGTCTCCACTCCACATCTTAAATAAGAGGTAAATTACGATCCATCGTTAATTAAAACGCTCATTCCAAACACAATATCAATAGCTATATTTGTCGACTCCACGTTAATGATGGACTAGCGAACATTTGGCTAAATGGCGCCAACACCTCTGTTTGCCTAATGCACAGATGGCTTGTTACGGTATGAGTAGGCCTACTGGATGGCCTTTCCCCCCGACAGTTGGAATTTGTTGTTGCCCGAGTGGCATAACTACGTGTCTTAATAATGTTGTTACGTTTGTGTGGAAATTTTCTCTTTTAACAATAAACTACACATTTGAAATAATTGTAAGCCTATTTAATTATTATTATTAATAATAATATAATAATTATGATTTAATAATGGTTGTAATATTATTACATTTGGTTTAAGCTGGATGACAAAAGATGTGACATAATTCTATAGCATTAAACAGCTGACAGGAACTAAATTAACCGTTCCGGGAACAGTATTTTTTTGTTCTAACCGTCAATTTATTGGTGGAACTCATAACCGGAAACGTTATAATTCCGTTTCTGTTCGGAACGAACCGATTGGGGAAAAAAATCGGTTCAAAGCCCTGCTTTGTATTAACTTTGAAATCATTTGTCCAGCCTAACCAATAACATTGGTCAGGGATTCCTAAATTTACTTAAGTCGCCTAACTTTTACAAATGGACAGTAAACCACATCAACAGTCAGGAAACAATGTATTTACCTTTGCTGTATAAATTTACATATTTTTTCAACTGTGATTTTATTGCAGGCATTGCTACAACCGTTTACCACGGCCACTACCTAACCTAATGCCATCCCCTCTTGTTGCTGATTGGCCCACCATCCTGGTGGCTGAGGGGAAACATAGACGCATTGAGAGGAGCCAGGCTAGTATCTCATTGAAATGAAAATGAGTGGAGATACTAAGCGGGCGGGACCAGGCTAGCCAAATCCTTGCTCTCTACGAGAATGTACTGCGTGGTGATTTTGCCTCATTTGTATAGGTTTGAAACTGAGGAATGATTGAACTGAATTTACTGGATGAAGATTTTCAGATTGTTCTGAACTCTGTACTCATATTTAGTGCATTCTGTTAAGAAATGCAATTTTGTCTCTACAGCCCCAAGACTGCAGTGTGGGCAAAGCCTCTGCTGTGTGTCTTTTCCAATGGCGAGGCTGTGCTCACTGAGTCTGTACAGTATCAAGGTTTTTCTGAGTTTAAGGTCTATACTCAGGTGAGTAACTGTTGTGTATTCATGTTTTAGGGCCTAATAGCATTGCAATTTGGTTGTGTTTTGGGTGACTTCTTGCCAGTAGGCGTAAGTTTACTTTTCAGCATTGGTAATTCGATTGGGTCTAATTATGAGTCTGACTATTGTAACATTGTTGTCCTAGGCCTCAGAGATGAGGGTTACACAGAGGTGTCAGTGCAACACTCTGGGGGCATGTTCATGACCCCCCCCATGTTCATCATTTTTTTAAAGGATGTTTGATCATTTATGATATTGCCTATTTTTGGTTTTAAGTTGTTGGTGTTTTGCTGTAGGCTGGAATATTTTTGATAGACTAGGACCTTGTTTTTTTGGGGGATTTATTTTCAATAAAAAAATTTGCCAGCAAAACTGTCTGCATTGGAACCCAGTGTCCTACAGCGCCAGGACCTACGGAATTCTGCTATGTGTTTGAAAACTAGTCAATTCAGACGGGGCTTGGCTTAAACTACTACCCTGTCACTCTCCCCTCCTCTGATGAAAGAAATCAGTCCTGTTACATCATATTTTATTTGCGCACTTTCTGCTCAAATACATAGATTTAATTATATCCCACAGCTTTCCTCCCACACCACTCTGAATGAGTTTATATAACAGGCCTTTATGCGAAATGGATTCGAATGCCCTTTGGAAGTCCATGAAGCAAGCAACTATTTTGCCTTCATTTTGATTTACATATTTATCAATTAGGGTGTTAAAGGTGAAGATGTTTGATCATTTGGAGTAAATCCAATTAGGCTTTTATTTTAAGCCTGTGTGTTGTATTTCATGTTAATTATGCTGCAAAACACTTTCCTAAGGTTGCTGTTAACATAGACACCCCTTTAATTGTATGGGTCTACTTTATCATCATTCTTATTTATTGGGGGTGATACAGTAAATCATTCATTGTTAGGGAAGTAGCCTACATTTAGCAAGAGATAGAAATGAAATTTAAATGTAGGGTGTCATCT
>NW_027468587.1:13928597-13941097 GCF_046254945.1 Alosa pseudoharengus | reverse complement strand
TACCTAGTCTGGTTAGTATGCTAACGTAAGCAGTGGATACTGGCCACCACCTCTACAAAATGGATGAAAGCTTTACAAGGCCAGACAACAGTGCAATAAAACACCACTCCACTCCCCATCTCCCTACAAAAGGGTTAATGCTTTGCCCTCTTTCCATCTCTCTCTTTCCCTCCATCTCTCTGCCTCTCTTTCCATCTCTCTTTCTCTCTCTACTCTCTCACCTTCTCCTTCACCTCTATTTCTTTCTTTCTCTCGCCCTTTCATTGCTTGCCCCCTCTTGCTTTCCCTGCCCTCTCTGTCTCCCTCTCTTACGCCCTTCTTCTGTAGAGTTACAACATGCCTGGGCCGCATTAGATTAAACCATAAATTACCCTGAGATCTGCATCTCTCTCGCCACCTCTCTCTCTCTCTCTCTCTCTCTCTCTCTCTCTCTTCCCCTTTCTCCATCACTCTCCTCCACCCCCATTCCTTCCACCACTCTCTTTATCCCCCTCTCCATGTTGTGACCCCTTTACCCACCTCTCTCTCTTTCTCTCCCTATCCCTCTCTCTCTCTCTTTCTGTTTCACCTACAGTATTTAATCTACTTCTCTCTCTCTCTCTCTCTCTCTCTCAATGGGTCACACCCCTATTTTATTTGCCTCTCTCACTCTCTCTGTCTTTCTCTCTCCCTCGCTCTCTCTCTCCCTTGCCCTAACCTCTGCCTCTCAATCCAGGAGTGCCTTATTTCACTCTATTCCCTTCTCCTCCCTTCTCTTATTCCCTTATTCACCTCTCTGTTTGTTCATCCCTTCATCTGTTGTTTGTGAGGTCGGTTGTTTGGATGGCGATCTAAGAGAGTAGCCCTATCCCTTTCTCCCTCCCTCTCTCCTCCTGCCTCTCTCTCTCTCTCTCTCCATTTCCTTCCTCTTTTTGAATCCTTTCATCAGGTGTACGTGAGATCAGGTGTTTCGGCGGTGCTCTGACTGTGCGTCAGTGAGGTCAGAAAGGTCTGGTGAACTAAGCCCTGCTGAGGGGACCCGAGAAGGTTGCGGTCGTCTGCTCTTTTGCCTGATGAGAAATGAGTGATGGATTTTAGGGACCGTGGTGTGCATGTGTGTGCAGCAGGTATTTGTGCATGTGTGAGTTTTGTGTGCGTGTATGTGTGTGTGTATGTGTTTGGTGTGTGTGTGGCGGTGCTCAGTTCCTAGTGTTCCTAGTTTGGACTAAAAACAAATGAAAAAGATGAAAAAGTATGCAAGTGTTTTTTTCCTCCATGTCCCTGTCCCTCCTTCACTCTCTCCCTCTCTCTCTCTGTCCCTTTCTCTCTTTCTCCCTCCCCTCTCTCTCTCTCTCTCCGTGTGAAATCAAATTTCCATGTGACTGGGGTATCCATGGCACAGCACGGCACAGCACAGCTCAGCACGGCACGGTGATTTATCAGGGATGCAAAGAGCATGCAGAAACAATCTTTATTACATCCATTTCCTGCTTGTCAGGCGGGATCATGTTGGCTGTTCATTAAAGGAGCGCCCGGCGCAGGTGAGGAGAATGCGTCCCGATGCCGTGATAGATTGTCTGCTCCCCTGCAGTGACAGCCACTGGATGGATTGAACAGCGGGAGGGAGGGATGTGCGGTGATGGGGGGGCTGAGGGGTTTGGGTGTGTGTGTTGAGGGGTGGTGGGGTTAGGGGAGGGTGTGGAGGGAGGAAAAGCGCTGACTCCGTCGGTAGCCGTGTCAGGCTGGTTTTTACATGGCCAGCATTGGTGTCATCTCTGCTAAAACAACCACAACCAACCACATCCAACCCCACAACCTCCACCCTACTCAACACAATCACTAATATTATAAATGTTATAAATTAGAATTCATATTGTATAATTGTATAAGCAGTAAACCCACGTGCAAAAAGTATTCTGCAATGTGCATATAATAGTTTAAGCTCAATTTTTAGACCTAAACAGAACCTGAAATGCTTTTACTGTATATGCAGTCGGAAGTGTCACATGAGCAAACACAAAACATACCAATGTGATGACATATACTCTATGCTCATACGTGTATTTATCCGTCATCATGTGCACAATCATGCTACAATAATTAGCATAATCACTTGCTAGTATCAGTGGAAAGATAAGAGATAAACCCAGGCTAATGTATGGGATTTTACTCATATTAATGTGGGTTCAATTATAGACACACACGCAAGTGCGCATACACACAGACATATGCAAACGCACACATGCACATACACACACACACATACACACACACAAACGCACGCACACACACAAATGCGCATACGCGCACACACACACATACACACACAAACACACACAGGACGGGGCAGCGCATACACACAGACATATGCAAACGCACACATGCACATACACACACACACATACACACACAGAAACGCACACACACACACACACATACACACACAAACACACACAGGACGGGGCAGAGCTGAGGAGAATTTTGAGGACTTCTCGTAATCTTAGCGACACATCAGCGCCTGACACCATTCTGTCTCCTCCAGAGTGTGTACCCCCCCCCCCCCCCCACACACACCCACACACACACACCCCCACACGCTACACCGAATCAGGTGATTTGTGGAACGGGGCGTCTCTGGGTTGCGGTGACACATGGTGACGGGGCAGCGGAATGATCAATAGAGCAAAGGAGAGAGAGAAGCGATGGAGAGAGAGAGAGAGAGAGAGAGAGAGAGAGATGGTCTCTGGATGACTGCATATCAGCAGGGTGTCTAAGAGTGACTCTCTACTCCTCCTACTCCAGACTATTCCACCATTAGCTGATTAAAATATCTCATCTGGCAACGATAACATTACTTCTTCTACTATTAGGAACAGTATTGGCAGCAGCAGTACAAAGAGCAGAAATAGTTATTATGTTTGATTTTATGTAACAACAACAACAATAACAATGCTACTACTACTACAAATACTAATACTTGGGCACAGCCTACACATGGATAAAAAAGAAAAAAAGAAAATATTTATTTTAAGGCAACAGTTTCCTTTACCTGTGCTTGTGTCACCAGAATGTGAGCTGTAATCTGTCTCTTGTCTAGATCATGATGAGTAAGACCTCACCTCCTCCAGACTCACTAGCGCACACATGAAACAAGCCCTCTCATAGTCTACACAAGCAGACGAAAGGCAAAGGCCCATTCGGAAGGCACTTGTTAATGCATTACAAACACTTTTTTCTAATAGCCGTCAAACCCTTTTTGTATGGCTACATGCATCTCATGGCTACATGCGTCTCTTGTTGAGACTATACAAATTAAGACTATTTGTTGGTGTCTAATACATATATGACTATTTACATGAATGGAATTGCTATTATTCCTTTCACTGTATAGGACCTTATACTGCCTAGGTTGTAAGCACTTCCTTCAGCAATAGAATTACACTCAGACAGACTCGGTATACACCACACTCTACATCCACAGACTTATCTATTAAGTAAGGGACAATGGACCACACAGCCTTCATTTGAACTTCACAACGAGTTTGGACTAATTACCAGTAATATACAAGTGTGATACGGCCAAAAAACTGGAGCTACCTCATAGGTGTCCAATTAACATAAAAATAATTGACGTTCTAAATACCGCATCACAATAGGAAATTCAACCAAGCAGTGGTATATGACACAATAAACCCTGTGCACCACCCACACACACACACACACACACACACACACACACACACACACACACACACACGCACGCACACACACAGAAATAAAGCAGCTATGTAAATTTGACTGAGGCTCGACAGCAGAGTTTTCAGGACCTGATTCCATTAGCCTACTGCTGGAAGAGTAGCCATGGAGCCAGTGGTGGAGTGAGGTTGGGCCGCGGGGACTGTGACCAGGCTGGGCCGCGGGGACTGTGACCAGGCATGGAGCCAGTGGTGGGGTGAGGCTGGGCCGCGGGGACTGTGACCAGGCTGGGCAGGGAGAAAATATTTATTTCATTTTGATATTAAATCAATAGAAATCGACTGGGAGGTGGCCAGAGATGAAGAAGTGTGTATGTGTTTGTGCATGTGTGTGTGTGTGTGTGTGTGTGTGTGTGTGTGTGTGTGTGTGTGTGGGTGGTGTGTGCGGGGGGGGGATGTAGTGGAAGAAGACCATTTAGGAAACTGAGAATTGCAAGCCTTGCAGAGAACAGAGTAGAACATGAAAGAGGGATAGTGAGAAAGATCGGAGAGAGAGAAGGGTGAAAAGGGAAGAGAGTAAGAATGGAAGGAACAGTATCAGTGTGTGTGTGTGTGTGTGTGTGTGTGTGTGTGTGTGTGTGTGTGTGTGTGTGTGTGTGTGTGTGTACAATGTGCAAGAGTGTACAAAAAGGAGGGCAGAGATGGGAGGAGTGAAGGAAATAGGGAGGAGAAAAAAGAAAAGAAGAAAGAGAAGGAAATAGAAAAGAGGGAGAGAAAGGTTTGTTTGTGTGTGTGTGTGTGTGTGTGTGTGTGTGTGTGTGTGTGTGTGTGTTGGGGGGGGGGGTGAAACACTTAAAAACCCCTTAACTGAACCATAATGTGGACTCCTATAAAGGCTATAAGAAGTAGCCCTAGAGAGATAGAGAGGGAGAGAGAGAGAGACGGAGATCAAGAGAGAGTATTTATGAAAGAAACGGCAAACAGGAGGACATGAGAGAAGAGAGAGAAAGTGAGAGAGAAGGAGTGAGAAAGAGAGAGAGAGGAAGAATGTGTCGACTTTAGTATTTAGGAGAGAGAGGGAAGTGAGACCAGAAGGGAGGATGTGGATGTGAGAGTGGAGGAGATGGAGAAAAGAGGGAGAGAGGAGGGAGAAAGGGAGAGAGTGAACAAGAGAGGAGGGAGAGAGAGAGAGAGTGAACAAGAGAGGAGGGAGAGAGAGAGAGAGTGAACAAGAAAGGAGGGAGAGAGAGAGAGAGTGAACAGAGGGAGAGAGAGAGAGAGTGAACAAGAGAGGAGGGAGAGAGAGAGAGAGTGAACAAGAGAGGAGGGAGAGAGAGAGTGAACAAGAGAGGAGGGAGAGAGAGAGTGAACAAGAGAGGAGGGAGAGAGAGAGAGAGTGAACAAGGGAGGAGGGAGAGAGAGAGAGTGAACAAGAGAGGAGGGAGAGAGAGAGGCAGTGTCAATATGGAGAGGTGGAGCAGAGTCCAATCACCCAGTCCTCTGATGAGGGGGAACGCCAGCCATGCAGGGCTAATACACTCTCCCCCTACCTCCCGTTGTACACACACACGCGCACGCGCACACACACACACACACACACACACACACAGGTACACACAAACAAATACAACACTGCAACTCACAAAAGTGCAATCTCTTATGTCCCCCCCCCACACACACACACATAAACACTTCCACATATTTACTGTATACACAAAACACTCTCTCTCTCTCTCTCTCTCTCTCTCTCTCTGTCTTTCTCTCTCTCTCTCTCCACTCTCATCATCTCCCTGTCTCCTCTGTTCATGTTGGCCATTTTTATCAGCACTTGAGTGTACTGCAGCCTCAATTAGTTCTGAACGAGCCCCTAAGATGGCTCTCATTCATATCCTCTGTCACTGGGTATTCTAGAAACCATTAGAGGGAAGGTCTCTCACAGACGATTACACACACACACACACACACACACACACACACACACACACACACACACACACACACACACACACACACACACACACACACGCACACACACACAAACACACAAATATACACACATCCACCTCCACCTCCAGAGCAAGGTGAACTGAGAGAGAAAGAATGAGGAAGACAGAGAGGATGCGTGCTCATAATAACCCCCCCACACACACACACACACACACACACACACACACAAACACACACTCACAGTACACCCATACTCATTCATTAAGACACAAACATGTCTTACCGTCATCTATGATGGTCACCACAACTCCATGTCCAGTGATGTTCCTTTGCCAGACGGGCATGACGTTCAGGTCGAGGTGGGCATGTGCGAATTGGCCACGGTTAAACTGGAGAGAAAACGAATAACAAATAGACAAATAGGACTCAGGTCCGGGTTTACTTTTAACACCTACAGTACACTGCCCATAATCCACCTGGTGGAAGCTTGTTGTCTGACACACCCACAGGTGGGGTTAGATTTAGAGTTCGGGCCAAGACATGAAGGATCCGTTCCTATTGGCCTCAGTCCCCAGCTAAGCAGCTACCATTCCCTCTTAAGCTTTTCCCTCCTTCATTAGCTTTTCCCTCCTTCATAAGTAAGATCTGTCTTTTGAACGTGCTTTTGTTTATTTATACTTGGGTTTTTTTTCTGCTAATCAAACATTAACTTTCCTGCACAGAATTAGGTGTCCACCTGTCTGTTTGGTCACTCATCCTGCAGTAGCCTATATCCACTTATCCATGTATCAGTCCATCCACTGCAGTAGCCTATACCCACTTATCCATGCATCAGTCCATCCACTGTCCATGCATCCATTCATCCATCCATCCATCCATCCATCCATCCATCTATCCGTTCATCTTTGCATTTATGCATTTATTTACTCATCAATCCATCAATGTACCCTCTTATTCATAAATACTTACACCCACCCACCCACCCATCCATCCACCCATGTATCCATCCACCCCATCTTTAATTAACTACAGCTGACTGAGAGGCTGATGTACGAGGAGTACGAGGTGTGTGTTTTTCTGCTACAGAAAGCGAACACGGTACCTTGCCTTACTGCGTGGAATTTAGCCTACTACTGTACGCTTTCACTTTATCAGGTAAACATAGCTCATCACCGCCCATCACAGCCCACAACTGAATGGTATAATTCAATCAAAGTCCACCAGTGACAACATTAAAAGGAATCAAAAGCTTAGCAATTATGAAATAATACAATAAATGATAATACGATGTCAACAAGCTGAGAGATAATGTAGAGCAGTAGTTCTACTCCATTATAATAAAATATTCAATATATGTGTGCATGTGGGCTATGACCATTTGGATAACACCTGCTTAACCAAAAATGTTTCACCGCAAAACAGACATGCTCTGTTGCCATACATATGGCAGAATACCAATCGCTATTAACTTTTCTCCTCCCATGTTTTCCCTTGATACTCCCACGTTTCCCTCGACCTTGCCATACATGTAGGCCTACAGTATGTGCATGAGTACGAAAAAGCACCATTCGCCATTCTGCGCTGTAGTGGCAGGCAGAACACACTTCCATCCATGTGCGGTCTGTTCATACACACGATGCCATGTTTTATGGCGCACGTACCGTCTGCATCTGGCGACTATTTCTTAGTACATTCTGAGCATGAGTGTGTCTCATCTCTGTCTCGACTGCTGTTCCTCAAGCTGCTCCTGCTCCTCATCTCTGTTTCGCCCTTCACCTCTGTTTCTCAGAGAACCACAGCAGAGAACTACAGCAAAGAACAACAGCAGAGAACTACAGCAGAGAACTACAGCAAAGAACTACAAAAGAGAACTACAGCAGAGAACTACAACAGAGAACCACAGCAGAGAACCACAGCAGAGAACTACAGCAAAGAACTACAACAGAGAACTACAGCAGAGAACTCCAGCAAAGAACTACAACAGAGAACTACAGCAAAGAACTACAGCAGAGAACTACAGCAGAGAACTCCAGCAAAGAACTACAACAGGGAACTACAACAGAGCAAAGACTGGGCCAGGCTCAGGATGGGGAACTAACTTCGGCTCTCATAAACGGATGAAGACAGCAGCTTTAATCAGTGTGTGTGTGTGTGTGTGTGTGTGTGTAGCACTTTGTCTTCTCTGCAGGGGGTAAGTATCTTACTGAGGTTGGCCTCTGAAGCACTGCTGTCAACCTTTTCACTACAAAACATACACACACACAAACACACACACACACACACACACACACACACACACACACACACACACACACACACACACACACACACACACACACACAGAGAACAAAGCCTCACCATGCTTCACTCCAAATGTCAGCTCTCAGTAAGGCTAAAGTACGCTTGATATTTGAAATGAATGTTTACTGGTCTTTGTACCATTTCCTCCGTTTGTGTTGTCTGTGATCGAGACTGTGAGGGACAGAGAAAACAGAGCGAGGGAAGAATTGAGAAAAAGCGATAAAAAGTAAAGGACAGCAGCGAGAGACAGAGAGAGCAAGAGTGATGAGAGAGAGAGAGAGAGAGATAGAAAGAGAGAGAGACAGAGAGAGAGTGATGAGAGAGAATGATGAGAGAGAGATGAGAGCGAGAAAGAGAGAGAGATGAGAGAGAGAGAGGGCGATGGAGATAGAGAATAAGAAGGAGAAGGAGTGGATGCTAGATGAGATGAGTTTAACTAAACACAATGGATAAATAGCGGTCGGCAGGGGAGAGGGAGGGAGCGAGGGAGCAGAGCTTGCTTTGTAGCCGCAGAAGAAAAGAGAGCAAAGATGAATGCAGCCAGAGTCCAGCAGCACCAACCACCTGGGGGAACCTGCCAGAGGACAAGGCAGGAGCGGGGCCACGGAAGGGGTGAGATCACACACACACACACACACAAACACACACACACACACACACAGACACACACACACACACACACACACACCACACACCACACACACACACACTCACACACACACACACACACAAACACACCACACACACAGAAGAATTTACACACAAACACACACACACACACACACACACACACAGAAGAATTCACACACACACACACACACACACACACACACACACACACACACAGACACACACACAGACTCATGCACACACACAAACACCTCTCTCTCTCTCTCTCTTTCTTACACACACACACACACGCACACCTAAACACACACACTCATAGATCGAGTGAGTGGAGATGAGTGAATGACCAGTAAACAGTGACAAGAGCTGAAAACGTGTGTGTGGGGGATTGAGGTTGTCTCTCTCTCTTTCTCTCTCTCACACACACACACACACACACACACACACACACACACACACACACATGCGTGTGAATTCTTCTGTGTGTGTGTGTGTGTGTGTGAGTGTGTGTGTAAGTGTGTGTGTGTGTGTGTGTGTGTGTGAGAGTGTGTGTGTAAGTGTGTGTGTAAGTGTGTGTGTGTGTGTGTTTTAAAGGGGAGCTTTGTCAGCAGCCCTCCTTAGGCAATGAAGGTGATGAGCAGGTAAACCCAAGCAAGTGCACAGCATCAAAGTCACACCCTCTCTCTCCCTCTCTCTCTCTCTCTCTCTTACTCTCTCCCTTCTTTCTTTCTTCTTTCCCTCCCTCCCTTCCTCTCCACAGCCTCCCCCTTTTTTTCTTTTTCCCTCCTTCTTTCCCTCCCTCGCTCCGTCTCTTATCTTTCCTCTGAATCGGCGGCGGCTGCACCTGAAGTGGCCTCTCTGCTCTGCACAGATGAAAGACCCCCTGAGTTGGCCCTGACAGCATCACGGAGAGACCCAGCCCATTCTAATCCAGCCCCTTCAAATCAGCACTAATGCCAGCCTGCGCAGAACCGGAGGGGGGGAGAGAGAGAAAGACAGAGGGAATGAGAGAGATGGGAGGATGAGTACAGGAGAGAAAGAAACAGAAGAAGGTAGAAATGAGGGTGTGTCCATATTGTTTTGTTACAAAATGGTCTGTTTTTAGGTCCAGGCTTTTTAACATTTAGTATGTTTTGATCAATATGTATTTTTTTGTTTTTGTTTTTGTTTGTTTAGTTTGATATGACATATCATTTTTAGTACAACCATATTACAATGACAATGGTGTTTCATTTCAGCTCTGTCACACATTTAGAGTTTGAAAAGTGTCCAGCAAGCACATCCAATGAACTATGGGTGCTTTAGAGTAATAACTATAAAGAAAGGAATCTGAACTGTGGGTGCTTTAGAGTAATAACTATAAAGAAAGTGTGAACACCAACCACTTCCGTCCCCAGCAAATATGTTTTAAATCTGTGACATAAAAATCTGACATAAAAAATACCTACACATAGTGATCACCTGATCAAACATGTGAATGGTGTTAACAAGGCAATTAGTGAAAACCACAGCATCAAATTGATACACCATCCACCCCAACTGCACACACCATAATAAAAGACAGACAGGTAGTCATACATCTTAGTGAACAAACATACAGAAAAATGTACAAAATATAAATATACAAACATACAACAGTGTAATGGTGAATGAACATCTTACTACAGTATGTCCAATATATAAAACATACACTTAGTTTAGAGTGTGTGTATACAGTGAGAGGCTACTACAGGCTCAGACACCTCCCTCTCTATCTCTCCTTCTGCACAGTGTGTGTCCTTAAGACAAAGACCACACAAGCAACTGGACTCACCATCCCAGACATACTCTCATCACAGCTCCTCGCCGCTTCTCAGAATGGGCAGCAAAACCCTGCTATATTATTGTGGTTTATGAGTCTGTCTGTCTCTCTGTCTGTCTGTCTGTCTCTCTGTCTGTCTGTCTGTCTGTCTGTCTGTCTGTTTGTCTGTCTGTCTGCCTGTTCACTTCTCTGCCCTGTTTCTCGCTTCATATGTCTGCCAACCTGTCTGTCTGAACATCTGATTGCTTGCCTTCCTACTAGCTAAAGTTCACTGTCTACAGTACTGTGTCAAAACCATCCTTTCATTAATTTGATTTCTTGTCACTGAATAATTTACTTCCCAATGTTAGTATATGGAAACTTCAAATACTACAAAACTACAATACCTACACATCCTACAAAACACTCCACAAATGAGTGTAATATCAAACCTCGGAACTCCGAAATTGGTGGTTAAGCCAGTGTGTGGTGGCAGCCTTGCTTGCATTTTTCTTGTTTTTGTACAGAAAGTCTGTTCTTGTCCAATTGTTTTCCAGAATCTGCCCAAAATTCTTTTCAACAGAGATAAATCAACAGGGACATTTCCCCACCTTCCAAGCAGCTCTTAACGGCAACACCTGGAAAGATCTCCTCAAACATATCTGAAGTTCAGGTTTACACACTAGCTGTCATGTCCTCTGAAGAAATGGAAGCATTTTCAGCCACAGAGAGGAATGGTCTCCAGAGCAGCCAAGAGATAGTGAGAAATGAAATGCTCTTTCTAAGGTTTATAAGTACATCTTGAACTTCAGTTTTCTTCTGATCAATATTTCATTGTTTTTTTTGTTTTTGTTTTATAAGGATGAACATTATGACTTATCCTCAATTTCAACAACAACTACTGTTGCCTGATCCTCTACGGTGCCAAGCTGAGGGGTGCCTATTTGAGGCAGACTTGCTGTAGGTAAAATGCTTTTGCGTTTAAAAACCTCTGCTTTGCTCTCGAAAAGTCAATAACCCATGCCAGAGAGGCAGTTCCATTCAGTCTCCCTGTTGCCTCGTCCTCTGAACAGTGGCTATCTGACAGCTACTACAGTACACACCTGCACAAGCACACACAGACCAAAGCTGTCTTCTAACAGTGGAAAACCAACAGAGACTCAAACGTCAAGCTCTCTTACCTATCAGAGATCAAAGGGTGTAGAGGCTGTTTACCTTGTCATGACCAGGAACAGTTATTGGCAGCTACATTCTCTACACAATTTGCAACACTTCCCAGAGCTAGGATGAACACTATTTTTCCTTTTTTTTTTACAAGTAGGCAAGTAAGTAGCCTTACATATTACATCAATATAGTAAGTGTGCCAAATATATGTCAGTATATAAATTGATGAATAAATTGTAGATTTAGATGTACTTTTCTGATCATCTCCTACATTTTGACTCAGTAAATATGCCAGATGGCTGAGGTGGGTTAAAGGGGAGATGAGTATATGAAAAAAAGGGCTTGTATAATGTCAATGTTTCTGAAAGAACTTCTCTTAGGAGTAAATTCAACAGTAATTTCAATGGTTTGGGTGTCTGTACTCATGAAAACACATGGGAGCAGGGTGGGGAAGGCTCATATACTGTATACGTGATCAGTATAGCACAATGTGCTGGACAGCTGGTGATTGGATGTTTTATGTTTATGGTGAAATTGAAAAAGTGTGTGTGTGTGTGTGTGTGTGTGTGCGCGCGTGTGTGTACGTGCGTGTGTGTATGTGTGTGTGTGTGTATGTGTGCTCACCAGCTCCCACTGCATAGGCCAGAGTGGGTCATTAAAATGCAGAGCTCCAACATCTTCTTTCAGCCCTTCCTCCTCCTCACCACCTCCTCCTCCTTCTCTTGCCTGACGCTGCACCATCGACTCAGGCACGTGCGGCCCTACACACACAAACACACACACACACACATACACACAGAGCAGAGGAAGTGAGCGGGTGTGTGTCAGACCAAGTTGCAAGCTCATGTCCATGTGTCTGTGTGTGTGTGTGTGTGTGTGTGTGTGTGTGTGTGTGTCATTATGTCATTTGAAGAGAATGAAAATTGTGGCTGTCCAGGGTGTGTGTGAGTTTGTGTATTAGCGGTGTGCATGTCACACTGGAGTAAACATAGTCTTTGTGGCCACG
>NW_027468587.1:13918597-13926097 GCF_046254945.1 Alosa pseudoharengus | reverse complement strand
AACACAAACAAGCCCTTCTGTGTGCTCATTAGGTGATGATCCCAAACATAAACCATGGTAACATTAAGAGCCGTAATTCTGGCTATGCGGCATTGGGCGTCATGTGGGAATAGGCCCTGATTTTAATCTGGTCAACTTGCTCTGCTATTCGACCTAACAACAACAGTGGCAATCCTACACCACTATTTAAATGAGCTGTGTGTAGGAGGTGCATGCATAAAATACATGCAAGGCAGTGGAAAAGGTCTGACGCAGACACAGTGAAGATGAATTCAAGACAATACAAATTCTTCACATAGTCCCTTTAAAGTACTACTATGTAGGAATTACCCTATATTGTATATTTTCAATATACTGAATGCGCATTTAGTGCTAAAAGGATACCCAATTTGTCTCTAAAACCAACGGAAAAGGTTACACGCGACAATGTTACACTGTACCAGGTGTTCCAGGCGTGCCTCGGCAATATCAGAGAGTCCATTCTCTGTTTTTGAAGTCACTGTAGCATAGCAAATGCAAAATCAGTTTAAAGATAATATTATTTTAAGGTAAAAGAACTAACGATAAATCGTGTTAATGATAAGATAAAGATAATGATCTTCAAGTAAGAGAACTCAACTGTGGAGGGTACAGCAGTGTAAAGCCCTGGCACCACTGATGGGCCATTCTTTCTCTTGAGATTGTGTAAAGGAGCAACCATTTGACATTATCCAAAGGTGGTGGTGGCCATGGTGTTTAGCACAAGACTGTATTTTATTGAGGGGCTGATTTAGAGGAATTCAATTTTGAGCAGGCTTTTCATCTAGTCGGTGAACAAACATAATTCATGTTGCAAGTGCAAGTTGAAAGGATACTTGGTGAAAACCAACAGCTGTAAAAATCAGTATTTGACTTCTAGTGGTTAATAAGTCAAATCATTTGAAATGCTAAAAAAAAAGCAATGATCGTTCGTTTGCCAGGTTTTGACAGCTACTTGTTTTGACAGAGTTGTCAGGAAACTGTTGATTATGATCAGAAAACGCCTTCGCCTCAAACATTTGGCTCCGTTCACCAAATTTGAGCGCACCTCAGGTGAACACTGAACAAAAATTGAACAAGCGTTGTGCCGGTGTTGTGCCGGCGTTGTGCCAGCATTGTGCCAATTTTGTGCCGGTGTTGTGCCAATGTTGTGCCAATGTTGTGCTAGTGTTGTGCCAGCATTGTGCCAATTTTGTGCCGGCATTGTGCCAATGTTGTGCTAGTGTTGTGCCAGCATTGTGCCAATTTTGTGCCGGTGTTGTGCTACTGTGGTGGGGAGAGCAGTGGAGGCGCTGAGGGTTAATGGGTGCCCCTGTTGGAGCTTCAGAGTTGGGCCAGCCTGTCTGGAGGGGGTGGGAGGCAGACCGGTCACTCTGTTCTGCTGGAGGGACACACCAGAGGACAAAGACCGGCTTTGTTGGGCTAGCTGTCTGCACCAGTTCAAAGGGATAAGCACTTCACCCCTGATAAGAGATGCACAAACACACACAGGGACAAAGACACACACACACACACACACGCATGTGCTTAACACACATACATGCGTGCGCACGTATGCACAAACACACACAAACGCACACACACACACACACATCCACACACATGTCCCAACCTCATAACCTTGCCGCACTCCTTTTCAAAGCCCTCAGAAATAGCACACACACACACACATACTGTATATATTGCATACATGAAGAAGCAAATTAACGCACATAAATATCACAGGCTCACAAATCAGTCCTTTCACAAATCAGCCCTTTCACACACAAAAATTGGATAGTGTTAAAACAACCCTAAATTCCTACAAGACCAACACACACACACTCTCTCTCTCTCTCTCTCTCACACACACACATACACGCACACACATGCACACCGCACACAGACATACACACACAGAGACCCTGGGCCTCTCTGAACTGAGAGAGAGAGAGAGAGAGAGCCAGGGCTGTGGGCTTTGATCTGATAAGTGTCCGCTGGCCACCAAAAGATGTGGAGGTATAAATTACCCGTCGTGTGACCCTCCTGGCAACCTGGTGCTGCTGTCTTTGTCCACCCTCTTTCTCTCTCTCTCTCTCCCTCGCGCGCTCTCTTGCTCACACACACACACACACACACCACATACCATCATATACTCATCATATATATACACACACTTTCACTTCTGTACACAGTCCCTCAAACACACAAACACATACACACAATGCTGAAGGGTTTAGTGGGAGTGGCAGACAGGGAGAAGCAGACGAGAGAGAGAGAGAGAGAGAGAGAGAGAGAGACAGACAGAGAGAGAGAGAGAGAGACAGAGAGAGAGAGAGAGAGAGAGAGAGAGAGAGAGAGAGAGAAATGAAATGGATCCAAAGGAGGAAAGAAAAAAAATGTCTGAGGTCTTTCATGGCATAAAGAGCCTCTGTGATTTATTTCCCCTTCAATTAGGCTCAATTAGCTGGAGTTACGACAGGGTTCACGAGCAGGGTGGCAGCATGTCACAGGAGCCATGCTTTCATGCTGGAACAGTACGACAGAGATACTCCTGTGTGTGTGTGTGTGTGTGTGTGTGTGTGTGTGTGTGTGTGTGTGTGTGTGTGTGTGTGTTTCACTTGAGGAGGTGGAAATACAATACCACAACTTTGCTTTCATGTCAGAAGACATGGATGAAGGCAACGCCAGTGTGTGCTTGAGTGTGTGTGTGTGTGTGTGTGCGTGTGTGAGAGTGTGTGTTTCACTTGAGAAGGTGGAAATACATGACCACAACTTTGCTTTCATGTCAGAAGACATGGATGAAGGCAACACCAGTGTGTGCTTGAGTGTGTGTGTGTGTGTGTGTGTGTGTGTGTGTGTGTGTGTGTGTGTGTGAGAGAGAGAGAGATGTGCATGTAAAAGAGCTTGCAGGTCCGTAAGTGCAAATAAATGTGTGTGAGTGTGTGTGTGTGCGTGCGTCTCATCTATTACTTGTCAAGTGTGAATTGTTTTAGATTGCTGTGTGTGTCAGCCTAAGAGGACAACCTCACATTTTCATCATCTACAAAACTATGGATGAGGAAGTTTTAATTCACACATAGATTGCAAAATGTGTCCACACTGATTGTTTTACTGGCCTGTGATAATTGACTAATTGCTTGCTGTTGAATGGCTCAACACCACTGTGTGGCCCAGTGAAGAGGTCCTGCAGACTCAACAGAAAAATCACACACACACACACACACACACACACTCACATATATATCCATTAGCAGACCATCACCAAAACCCACAAGCATGTACCAGCCAACCAGCTATTGGCCAGCACCCAACCCAGCCCAACCAATGGGCATCCAAAAAAGACATTACTCAATTATAAGTCTTCACAGTTTAAAAGCAAAGGTGCCACAACAACACAAAGGACTGGTAATGCAACTGGCAGTGACCAATTACCCTGCATCACACAGCCAATGTGCTCGTCACCGCTGCCTGTCTGCCTGTCTGCCTGTGTGTGTGTGTGTGTGTGTGTGTGTATTGCTGCCAAATCTACCCAATTTGCAATCATTTGCACAGAACTGAGCAGCAACACGGGGATGACTAGAATAACACTTAACTACTATTTGTTTGGTTTTTTCTAACACAGAAAGAATAAAATGCCTTTCAGGGACAGTGCTGTACAACACATTCCAAGCACATACTTAGACAGGAGAATTAGGAGCCTGGCTCTACCCCACCGCCGCCCAGTCTACTGTAGTTTCTTCTGGGATTATAATCTGGAAACTCGGTTCACATTAAGGATTGTTGGGCCATCCTGTGTGGCTCGGATATGTGACAAGAAGGGATGGCCAATCTCCATGGTGTTGAAGTGAAGCATATTAATCAGTGTATAGACCCTTTCAACAATAAAAACAAAAACAATGCTTAAACGTTCTATTTGGTTCCCAATCTACTTCTTCTGCATTAAGATAACATATGGAATGTTAAAACGGAAGCCTTGTAGGGCTATGATGCTGATAATTGCTGTCTATATCAAAGATCCTTGATTACTAGCTCCGCTTTAACCCTCTCTGGTCTATATGTTATGCAGGTCCAGCAGTAGGCAGCTCTACAGCTAGATGGACCAGTATGGAACAGTAGAACACTAGCAAACAGGTGAACTGAAGCCAGAGCAAGAGCAATGTGCAGGTTTATCATCACCTGGTATGGGAACTCCACAGTTAGAGATTGTAGTACTCTGCAGAGAGTAGTGCGCTCAGCTGAACGTACTATAAGAACTCAACTCCCTGCTCTACAAGATATCTATTCCAGAAGAGTACTCCTAAGAGCCCAAAAGATTCTGAAGGACTCTTCTCATCCTAACAATGGATTATTCCTACCGCTGAAATCAAGAAGACGCCTATGTAGTCACAAAGCCAGAACTGAGAGACTCAGGAGAAGTTTTTATCCTCAGGCCATCCGAACTCACACTATACTGACTTTGCACACATTCTCTCCTCAGCACTCTCAAACATTTCCCAACTCTGAACTCACACTATACTGACTTTGCACTCATTCACTCCTCAGCACTCATTACCCCCCCCCCCCCCCACACACACACACCTACAAGACTTTTAGCACTTTTACATCCCTCCCCCTATGCTACAGACCTTTTATTTATTTTCTTATTTCATCACACGTCAAAACACACACACACACACATATCTGATTTTCTCCAACTTTTGCACATCTCCATAGAACTTTTTATTTATTATTTTTGATTTCTCCTCCATCTACCCATGTCCTTGATTGCCTAGCCTTTCTGCCCCCCCCATCCCCCACCCCACCCCCATCCCCAACACACACACAAAAAACACACACACTTACATCATCACTGTCATCACCTCACATACATACAGCACACTGCTTGCTACAGTAAGTCTCCTCTACATACTTGCTGCACACTGCCCCCCCCTCCCTACATACACAGCACATTGTCTTCAGGATCTTCTCCAACACACATCCTCTACATACTTACAGCACACTGCCCCCACCTACCCACACACACACACACTACACACACACACACAGTCCCTGCTCCACTCCCCTGCCGCCCACACACACATCTTCACTGTCATCACTCTCATACATCATACATACAGTACTCTGCTTGCAATAGTAAGTCCCTTCATCATACTTGCAGTACACTGCCCCCCCCTCTCCCCTACATACACAGCACATTATTTCATCAGGAAGCTCCAACACACGTCCCCAACATACTTACAGCACACTGCCCCCCCCCCCAATACACAGCACATTGTCTCATGAGGAAGCTTCTCCAACACACATATTGCACACTGCCCTCTCCCCACATACACAGCACACTATCCCATCTCCCCGGTCATCCCCCCAATATACACACCAAGACCCCTGGCAGTTGGGTTAGCCCCTTGAGCCGTGGATCTGCCCAAGGTTTCTTCCTTAGTAAGGGAGTTTTTCCTTGCCCCTGTTGCTCTTGGGTGCTCCTTGTTGGTGCCCCCCCCCCCCCCAATCCCAATCCTCCCCCACCTTTCTTATGCAGCCCTTGCCACTTAATCTACTAAACCCCTCTTCTACTGCACTTTTTACCCCCCCCCCCATTAATGCACAAATAGGCTGACACCAGACATAATTTCACTGCATTTCTTACTTCCAGTAACTATATGCATGTGACTATAAACTTCCTTGTATCCTTGTATTCATCAAGGGCAAAGACATTGGGTGGGTTTACATGGACACATTTAACACGTGGGCACTTGCCTCTCTTCAGTGAAGTTACCCACAGTATGAGTTATGAGTGAACAAGCGTTAGCCTCCCACTGTTCCTTCATAACTGCGCTCATCATGACCTGTGTGTGTGTGTGTGTGTGTGTGTGTGTGTGTGTGATAATAGAGTTGTATTTTTGAGCTCATGTCACATGGCTTCTCTCGTACATAATACCTGATAGGATAGGATTACGATGACACGTAAACAGCTGATATACAACGTCTTTAATCGGAATGATTTTAATCCGACTGAGAAAACACCCTGCGTGCAAACGTAGCTATCATTACCTTACTGCCATCAGAGAGGGAAAAGGCTGACATATAAGCTTGCGCCGTAGGTGGCGTAGTAGGGTGCTAAGTGGCGTAGTAGAAAGCTTAGCAATCTCATAGCGTTCACTTGATATAGCACTCGCTGTCAACCCAACACAAGCCCATAGCAGCACCAGTCATCCTTTGGCATAGACGGGGATGCAGCTTCACTCTTGCAGTGTGCCTGACTCCTCTACAAGGTGTCTCAGGACCCTGGACAGGGGCCA
Organism: Alosa pseudoharengus; assembly: GCF_046254945.1. Lineage (NCBI taxonomy): Eukaryota > Metazoa > Chordata > Actinopteri > Clupeiformes > Clupeidae > Alosa > Alosa pseudoharengus. The sequence continues at coordinate 13,919,801 of NW_027468587.1, read as the reverse complement.
CGTTCTCCTGCTTCGATATCTTGGGAAAAGGTTCATAACACAACACATACACATGGAATGGATAACATATGCGTCCAACTCGACTGGCAACCCCTTCCCCCTCTCCACTATTCTCTCTGTACTCTCCCTCTCCTCCATCTTCTCTCTCTCTCTCTCTCTCTCTCTGCGGTCTTCTTCCTCTCACTCTCTCTCTCCATCTCCACCCCCTATTCTCCATATACACACATTCCTGCTCTCTCTCCTTCACCCTCCACCCATATTCTCTTTCTCTTCCTCCTCTCTCTCTCTCCATCTCTCCCCCATCCTTCTCCTTGTACATCACTCCCTCACACTCCCCCCTGAACTGACCGCCCCCTCCCCGCCTTCCCCCGACACACACCCACACGCCACCCCACCCCTTCGCTCTCCATGGAGGAGAGAGACAGGTCCCCGAGGCAGTGATCAATACACGTGATCAGGAGCTAATACATCTCTGTCAGAGGCTGCGGTGCAGGCAGGCTAACAGCCCCTCCTTCTCCCCCCATCACCCCACCCCTGGGGCAGACGATCTTTAGGGAGACGCTCTCACTGTCCGTCGAGCGGGACAAGGGCGATTGACCGCACTGTCTGTGACAGTGACCCCTTCACAGGCAAGGCATTCATCAGCAGAGGGTGACAGACAGACACACATACACACACACACACACACACACACACACACACAAATCTACACTAAGCGCAACAAGCACACAAAAAACATTCAAGCACATAAACTCTTTCTCTCCCTCTCACTCTCTCTTGCTTTCTCTCTCTCACACATACAAACACACACACACACACACACACACACACACACACACACACACACACACACACACACACACACACACACACACACACACACACACACACACAGTGAAACGTGTAAGGAAAAATCCCACACTTCCAAGTAATAATAAAATCAATGCATCTCTACAGGAGGAGTAATGAGATATTGTGACTCGGTGAGGACTGTGCTTCTTTCCCAAATGAATCGCATCTTCGTTTGCTTATCCACTCTGTAATTACCGTCCACAGCTCCTCGAAAAAATACCATCATCAGCACCTTCCGCTGAGCTCAGTACACAGCTACAATCACTTAAATCATATAATTTTATAATGACCCGATCTGTAGGTAAATACTGCCATTTGTTTTTTTGAGAAGCAAAGGAGCATGGTGTGTGTG
>NW_027468587.1:13906097-13916097 GCF_046254945.1 Alosa pseudoharengus | reverse complement strand
CACCCTCCTCCTCCTCCTCTCCCTCCAGCGCTCTCCTCCTCTCTGGGCTGCTCACTCTATTGTGTCAGGCCTCAGCCAGGGCGCTGTTTGAGTGGCAGGCCGTCACAGATGGGCTCCCTGCTAAAGCGGCCTGGCAGGCCGGCTGACGGGCCAGGAAGGGATCTAAGTGGGTTTATCAGCGCCTCTTAACGCCTCTTGAGCCTTCTGACACAAAGGAGAGGGGTATTAAACATCTAAAGCAAACCAAAAAGCGTGAAAGCTCCTTAGAGAGGCCGTGGGATTGCGGATGTGACTGGAGTCTTAAGAAAAAAAAAAAAGAAAAAAAAACGATACACACACACACACACACAAACACGTATATATGTGCCTCTACACACACACACACACACACACACCCATGCACACAAAGACAGAACAATAAATTCTAAAATGTTTGTCAAAGGGGGTCCAACAGGGGCAACTGCAGAGGGGAGGACAAATAGGACACGAGAGAGAGAGAGAGAGAGAGAGAGAGAGAGAGAGAGAGAGAGAGAGAGAGAGAGAGAGAGAGGTGGGTGAGTGAGTGAGTGAGTGAGAGAGAGGTGGGTGGTTGTGTGAGTCAAACTGTGTGTGTGAGTGTGTGTGTATGTGTGTGTGTGCATGTGTGTGTCTGTGTGTGTGTGTGTGTGTATTGAGAAGGGCAGTAGAAGTGAGCAGATAAGGACGTTTCAGGCCAGCTCATAACATTAACATAACATTCACATATATATATACATATATATCACATAACATAACATGTTTTAATTTCACAATCTAAATTATAAATATGAATATATACACAATAAAGATAATTACATAATATTGTTATTGTCCTCAAACTCAGTTGAACTAAAGTTTACCAGCGTATTAAAGTTGATTGCCCGTTTACATGTGGATTGTGTGTGTGTGTGTGTGTGTTTGTGTGTGTGTGTGTGTGTGTGTGTGTGTGTGTGTGTGTGTGTGTATGTGTGTGTGTGTGTGTGTGTGTGGGTAATAGAAGGGCATCTGAAGGTCCATGTGGAGTGTGAGATGCAGGTGAGGACACACACACACACACACACACACACACACACACACACACAAACACACAAACACACAAACACACTTGTCCTTCAAACCACATGGAGGCTAACTAACAACAAACAAATCCATCACCATGAGCACTGGCCGGTGTATCCCACAAACACCCCTACAGCACATGGGTATATCTGGCTATATATCATATCAAGTCTGTGTGTGAGGGATTATTTCTGGTCCGTTCCGTTCCCTCCGCAACCCTCCCCATCCTTTTAGCGGTGGTGGAGTTAAGATGTACAGCAGCGTTGGCGTGGGTTGGTTGGTGGTCTTATCCTGGCATCGATCCCCATGCCACAGCTTGGGCAGAGTGTGTCGGCGGGGCTGGGGTGGGTAATTATGTCATTAATGGTGTAATTAACACAAAGGATGATTGTTGGTGCGCGGAGGAGAAGTCGCCTGGGTCAGCTTCACCTGGCGGCATGCCTGCACCTCACTGGGACGACAATAACACACACACACACACACACACACACACACACACACACACACACACACACACACACACACACACACACACAAGCATGCATGCACACATGCACGTGTGCGCACACACACTCTCACACTCACACACACACACACACACACACACACACACACACACACGTACATGTGCAACCAGACACAAACACACAACACACACACACAGATAAACACACCTTACATACCTGACCCAGACTCACAGACACACATACATGCACGCACACAAACATACACACAGTACCTTTTTATACACAGATCCCATAATAGTCACAAGAAAGAGCATTATGTGATGCATTCTGTTAGTCATCTACAGAGAGAAGGCTGAGTGCCATACCAGTGCATGCATTCAGATAGCCTGTCGGCTTTGGGGAGCGAAGACACAACACATTCACATCACTTTTGTAAAAAGCTAGAAACATCAGCTTACTGTTAACTAGCAAGTAAATGACACTTCCCCACTCCAGAGTTGTCATGTCTTTCTGAGTTCTGATAACACAGTAGCATGCTCCATTCAGCTCAGCTTCTAGGTCGTGTCTCACACTCCTTTCGCAATATTAGGCTGGCCCATTTACACTCACATGGTCCCGTCTTTAAAGGAACCGTATGTAAGAAATGTATTTCAATTAATCATAAAATGGCCCTGATATGTCACTAGACATTAAAAAATCATGTTCATTTCAAATACTTATATCACTGACAACAGTAGTACGGCCAGGATATTGTCATTTAAAAAGTTGCAGCCCTCAACTGATGTTGATGTTGTGTTTTGTCATGTCATGTTGTGTTTTGGCCTGATGCGCCACCCTCCACCTATCTACTAATCATAAAGTCAGTAGTGTTTCGGCATCCGGGTTGGCAACCTCGAGTCAGGGAGGAGGGGGAGGGGATACACCGCTCTACAGTATTTTGAAAGTGGTTGCAGTACCAGTTTTGACCACAATCTTACATATGGTTCCTTTAAGCTTAGCAGCATTACCCCCCTCCCCCCAAAATCCACCTCCGTCGGTCTAAAATCATTGCGCCACAATAAAGGTGCAATAATTCACAATAAAACAATAAATCCTCCTGCGTAAAAGGCCTACACACACACACACACATTTTTGTTACTGGCTCCCTTATATTCTCTTCCCCTATAGCTCGTATTCTTCCTCTAACTCCCTGTCTTTCTCTATCTCTCTCTGTGAATTGATATATTTCCTTTCTCTTCCATCCCTCTTTTCTCTCTCTCTCTCTCTCTCTCACACACATGCTCACACACTGGCATTTGGGAGGCTTAGGACAAGCTGAAGCCATTAAGCTTCTAGAAGCTGTGCGTATGTTTGGCTGTAGCACTGTAAACAGCTAATATCACAGAGAGGGGGGCAGAGAGAGAGAGAGAGAGAGAGAGAGAGAGAGAGAGAGAGAGAGAGAGAGAGAGAGAGAGAGACATCATGAACCTGGAGAAAGTGATTCAGCGGCACCCTCCACCTTGACATCCCACGCAGACTCACTGATCAGCAACATTGCATAACATGGCATACGGATAAGCACTGTGCTTCTCCCCAGCATACAGCTACATTTCTATACTGCGCTTAAAGGTACCGTCTGTGAGTCTGGATGGCGTCACGTTCGTTGATATCCAGAGAACCAAACACCAACAAAACATCAGAGCGCTAACTCACCAAACCCCTCCCCAAACCCCGTCCCCCCTTGCAGTGATTGGCTAGAACAATTTAGGTTTGTTTGGGAAACCATTTATTTTTCCCTCTTTTTTTAACACTGCACTCATGGAATGGAGGGCTAGCAGACTGTGAGGAGATATGCACTGAATGTGGCAGAAAGTGTCAAAGGTTAGAAATTGTTTAGAACTGCTTACGGTAACTTTAAATGTGACATCTTCTATCAGCATGGTAGTCCACACATACCTGCAATATTGGAATAGTTTAAATAGATTCATTAAACCAGTTAGTAACAATTACATGAATTGTTACTTAATCCAAAGGGCTTCTCAGAATGTTTACCGGTATTCAACTGCTAAATTGTAAAGCAATGCATAACTCACATAAACATAATACAATCAGAATACTCCCTCTATCACACTTTGACAAGTACTTGTCGGCACTCTTATCCTCTAGTACAAGGGTCTCCAACCTTTTTATCTTCCGAGGGCTACTTTGACAAAATGGACATGGCCGAGAGCTTTTATGTTAGTAGTAGCATGCCATGTATTCATATAGCTGATCTCCACCTAAAACTGCTGAATAAGATTTGTATGCTTTTTAAAGGTCCCTTTCAACTCATTCACCTGTACTGCTCTCTTTGTAGACTGTGAATTTGATTTTATAGGAATTTTTTTACATGTTTCCAAGTGACTGGGTTATCAGATTTATGAACATCTTCCTCCTCAAACCTTTTGGAGAACTACTTAGAAACCGATGGGGAGCTACTGGTATCTTACGAACTACCTGTTGGAGACCCCTGCTCTAGTAGATGAAATAGTAATTCCTAGCTAAGGTCTCCTCTGTACTGTAGCTTGAATGTTAATCTCTTACTGTAAGTGGCTTTGGAATAAATCGTCTGCTAAATGAATACATGTAAATGTAACATGACATAGAATTGGACAGAACCCACAGAACCCACAGAACCCACAGAACCCATAGAACAGCTGAGCTGCATAGAGGCCTCCGCTGCTGATAGTGTGTACATCGGCGTGCACTTGCACACAGTTCTCTCTACATCATAGACCTCTTTAGTCAAACAACCAACAAAGAATCAGTGACCAACAACCAGGAAATCAACCAGTCAATTTAGCAAATCAATAACCAGAAATCAGCTAGGAAACCACAAACATGTTTGGCCCTAATTTGAGTAAAGTCAAACATCAAGCAAAGTGTCTCCTGGTATTAAATGTATTATTTTATTTTATTTATTTTTTATTTTTTTGTTCATTGCCCATCTTGGCTTTAACATGACGGTCCCGTGTGTTTTGAATTCTTGCAGCTCAACTGGCGGAGAAACGGAGAAGAGTAGTCAAGTCAACTTTATTTATATAGCGCATTTCATACACAGAGGTCATTCAACGTGCTTTACATAAACAAAAGCAAACAGGTATAGCTGATAAAAGTATAGTGGAGCAAGGTGCGACCAACACCAAGATTATGTGATCAATTCTCACACGTAGGCAGCTAATTAAAGCACTGTAAGCCTCTGTGGATAAAAAGCATCTGCTAAAATGAATGCATGTTAATGTACCATTACAGGCGATGGTGTACACAGATATCCTCGTTTTTATAGGACACCTGGAATAACTTGGATAGACGAGGAGGGCCTGATGTGCCAGGTAATGGACACCCATCAATAGTGTTTACTGAGCGCTAGCGAGACAGCCGCAGCTCGGTAGGGTGTTTGCACGCGCTTGTCTTGGCAGCGTGCCAGGTAGCGCGCTAATTGTGTTTGTCCCAAACACTGCTCCTGAGAAAGTGTTCCCTAACCCTATTACAGTATTGACTCTCTTAAAGGCACACACACACACACACACACACACACACACACACACACACACACACAGGGCAATTAAATGAATTCTATTACACTGATACACCTACGTGCCAGTCCAACGGCCTTCGGGGTTGAGGGATATGTAATAATGTTACTTTGAGCCTTCATTAGCAGGCTCAGAATGGAACATAAAACTGCAAATGCTCAAAGCACTGACACACTCAGCTCAATGTACTAAAGAACCTAATTCAATAACAGATTACTTGTGTGTCCGTATAAACACATAATCAAATCGAGGAACTCGGGAGAGACAGCCGTGTGCAGTACACTGCATTTTTTTTGTCACCTTCAGCCCCCACCCCGTGCATATTTAGTAATATTATGCAGACATTTGATAAAGATCTGGGCAGTATGTTTCATTCACACATTAGTGCTTGTAGGCACCCTAAAAAGCCTCACACAATCATACAGTCAGGGAATAGACGACTTCACATGCTCCTTGCCTGCAGTTGATACAGACTTCTTTTTTTAATGAACATGGGGGAGACTATTGTTGTACAGTGGATTTTTTAACCACCATCCCCCCCCATGGAATAGATTTAATATGTTACTTGCCTGCTTTTAAAAAAATAAAAAAGCCACAGTGACTTAAAGGCACAGTCCATGAGTCCTCAGTTCAACGTTCAAGAGTTGATTGGCTGGAATAGTGTATGGCTCATTAGGCTAAGAAATAACAGCCACGACACAGGGAAGCAGATCAACAATATAATATTCCATTTTCCAGATACTCCTGATTGACCTGGTTTGATCCAGAGACTAGCCACTAACAGACACGGAGCTACTTTCTAAAAGGCCAGTGACTTAAGCAACCACGAACAGGACCCCTACTGTAATAGCGCTCCACTGCATGGTATATAACTCCACTCTTCCCTGAATGGATATTATTATTACTACTCAGGCAGTCCAATGTGATATTTCTCTAAACACACAGGGGCCCTGGGAGATGGCAGTAAATGATGGCGATTAATCAGGCCTGATGAGGCTTGCCTGCTGCTGCTGCTGTTCATGGGAGAGTAGGAGTGTGTGTGTGTGTGTGTGTGTGTGTGTGTGTGTGTGTGTGTGTGTGCGTGTGTGTGTGTGTGTGTGTGTGTGTGTGTGCATGTGTGCACGTGTGTGCGTGTGTGCGCGTGTGTGTGTGTGCGTGTGTGCGTGTGTGCGTGTGTGCGTGTGTGTGTGTGTGTGTGTGTGTGTGTGTGCGTGTGTGCGTGTGTGCGTGTGTGCGTGTGTGTGTGTCTGTGCGTGTATGTGCGTGTATGTGCGTGTGTGTGTCTGTGCGTGTGTGTGTGTGTGTGTGTGTGTGTGTGTGTGTGTGTGTGTGTGTGTGTGCGTGTGTGTGTGTGTGTGCATGTGTGCACGTGTGTGCGTGTGTGTGTGTGTGCGTGTGTGTGTGTCTGTGCGTGTGTGTGTGTGTGTGTGTGTGTGTGTGTGTGTGTGTGTGTGTGTGTGTGTTTGGGGGGTGGCAGAGCACAGAGAGTGGGGGGCACAGGACCTGGCCTGGGTGGCAGGGGGGCGACACGCTTGGCAGCTCCCCCTCTCTCAAAAATCACTGGACCTCGCCATGGGTGACTGTTGCCCTGGTAACGCCTCCCAGCGCAGAGCCAGTATGCTCCAAGGATTCTGGGGGAGATTCACGGCTGGTGTGTGTGTGTGTGTGTGTGTGTGTGTGTGTGTGTGTGTGTGTGTGTGTGTGTGTGTGTGTGTGTGTAGAGAAAAAAAACAGTTCAGTGCCACTGCCCAGTGGAATACCCAGAGATTCAAAGCCAGTCTCAAAGGTTGCACACACGCCAATCCACACCCACACCGAACATCACCACCATTCTCCCTCCTTCCATCCCTCTCTTTCCCCCTCTCCCCCCTCCTTCTCTCCCTCTCTCTCTCCCTCTCTCTGTGTCTTTCTATTCTCTCTCTTACTCCATCCTCCTCTCTCTCTCTCTCTCTCTCTCTCTCTCTCTCTCTCTCACTCTCTCTAATCAGTATCAGCCTCGTTTAAAATGCTCCCCAAAAAATAACAGAAACTCTCTCATTTGCATAAACATGTGGAATGCAATTAAAGATCCCACCACAGTGTGAGCTTGTTGTGAACGTGCCGAGTTGATTTATTGAACATTCGCATTTCATCAGCCCACCATATGAGTCTTCTCCCTAATATTTTCAATTCATCAGTTCATTGTATTTTCTTGAAAACAAGTCCCACAGGATAAACACCCTTGTGATTATTTTGTTTGCTTGTTTTATTTGATTGGCTTTGTTCAGGCGAACCTCCCAAGCACAGAGAGGGAGTTTCCTTTTTTCGTTTTAAATGGCTGGTTACATGACATCAGGAGAGAATGTGAGTGTGGAGAGGGTGTAGAAGACAGAGGGTGTAGAAGACAGAGGGTGTAGAAGACAGAGGGTGTAGAAGGGTGTAGAAGACAGAGGGTGTAGAACAGGGGTGGGCAAACTGCGGCCCGTGGGCCGGATCCGGCCAGCCAAGCACTTTCATCCGGCCCGCCGAGCATTTCATTTGGTTATCAGGCTGCTCGCTATTTTTTCCCTGCGATAGATACGACGTTGGTTAGCTTTACTGCAAACTGCTTTTTACTCTCCTTAGAGAACATTTACAATGTCAATGTCAAAACATCATGCTAAATAGAGATGACATCATGTTAAACTAAGTTAACTCTTAGTTATCTCCTTTGCAGCAGATCTAACGTGAACATTATGCGATCCATTTAATTGGGAACGCGTCTGCACTCACGAGAGGGTGAGAGAGCCGCAGGTTCCAGCTGGCTTGTCATTGTTGATAATTGATATCTCCTTCTTATAAGAAACTTTTAAAAGGAAATCATGAAGGCAACAGTAGTTCCAACTACTGACCATTTAAAAACTGTGAGAGGGCCCAGCCGTAGGTACAGCACTAGCCATAGCGGAGCAGGCAGAAGATCATTGAGAAATAAATGTGAATTAAAGTGACTGTCTTAAAGCGACAGTGCACAATTTATACATTTGTTAAACAGCAGTAAATTAGCAGTATTTTTAAGCAATTCATATTTTAAAAGAAATAATTTTCATACTAAATTATAGGCTATAAAAAATGTATTTTTTTATGTGTGTGTCGTGGGGGGGGGGGGGGGGATTCAAAACCCAATGTGGCCCTTGAGTCAAAAAGCAAAAAGTTTGCCCACCCCTGGTGTAGAAGATAAAAAATGTAGAAGACAGAGGGTGTAGAAGATGCTGAGACGAGGATGCATGCTGAGAAGAAATTTTTTGAGTGTCCTTTTGCTCATTCAATCTAACATCACAGAACCAGATAACTCTCCACAGGGGAGAAACAGAGAGAGAAACAGAGAGAGAGAGAGAGAGAGTGAAAGAGAGAGAGAGTGTGTATCCACATTCATACACACACAAGCAAACACACACATATTCACATAAATATATGCATACACTTTAAATGCTTCATCTGAATTCACCGATTTCCAGAAGAAAAGTCCATTAATGGGGATGCAGAAAGCAGAAAAGTTATCTGTTAGTCCTGTTCCAAACCTACCTCTGCTCAGCTCACCAACAGAGAATGTTTCCTTCAGATCAAACATCTTCAGATCAACATCCCATTCTCTCTAGTTATGCCCCTGAATCCCTCTCTTTCTCGCACACGCACGCACACGTGCACGCACATGCACACGCACACGCACACGCACTCGCACTCACACACACACACACACACGCACATGCACACGCACGTCACACTCACCCCTGAGGTCAGGGCCAGGGCACTCTCTAGAGCGGATCTGTCGGAACGCTGTAGGTCGTCCCTCAGAGTGAAATGAGCCTCCAGATCTCCAACCTACAGGAGAGAGTAGAAAACAGGAGTGGTTACACACACAGATACACACATAATCTTAAACACAAATACTGACACATAATCACATACACGAATACTGAGGGCTTATTCTGGTCTATGTACAAATGCTTGCAGCACAGTTTATGTTAAATCATACATGTCAAAGTGAAAGTCAAAGTCAAATTAATTTGTATAGCACATTATCATACACAATCTTCATTCAGTGTGCTTTACATAGACAGAACAAACAAATAAAATGGAATTAGCCCAAGTAACCAAAGGAATATAAAAGAATAAAATAAAAATAATAAAATAAAATGAAGTCAATTAAAAGGAATAAATAAACATATGACTATAAAAACAACCATATGGAGTATTAAAACATCAACTGATTAATTAAAGGCAGTAGAAAAGAGTGCAGTTTTAAGTCTCTTTTTAAAACAGGCTACCGTTGGAGCTGATCTGATCTCCATGGAGAGGAGGTTTCAATGGGGGGCGGAATACTGGCTGAATGTGTGGTTTTGACTCTGGGGACGACCAGCTGACCAGCCCCAGTAGTTCTAAGATCTCTAAATACACACACGTACATGTAGCACACACCTGCACAGCCACATGTACACTGGAAACACACACTCATTTTGCAGTGGTTCTTATATCGACACAAGCACAGGAAACACACACACTCACACACACACACACTCACACACATATGGGCATCCCAGCAGAGATGACATCATGTTAAACTAAGATCTCTAAATACACACACGTACATGTAGCACACACCTGCACAGCCACATGTACACTGGAAACACACACTCATTTTGCAGTGGTTCTTATATCGACACAAGCACAGGAAACACACACACTCACACACACACACACTCACACACATATGGGCATCCCAGCGGAGATGACATCATGTTAAACTAAGATCTCTAAATACACACACGTACATGTAGCACACACCTGCACAGCCACATGTACACTGGAAACACACACTCATTTTGCAGTGGTTTTTATATCGACACAAGCACAGGAAACACACACACACTCACACACACACACACT
>NW_027468587.1:13868597-13893597 GCF_046254945.1 Alosa pseudoharengus | reverse complement strand
ATGTCTATTCTAAGGTAAAGTCCACAAAATAGGCCCGCCAAACACTGCCGGAACTTTAAGAACGAAAATATTTTGCGTTCTGAACCGGTTCAGGACCGATATGTTGGTGGCGGAACGCATGCAAGAACGAACCTGAACCATTCGGAACGGAACGTTTGAAAAATAATTTCGTTTTCAAGCCCTGCTTGAAACATCAACAGAATGTGAAGAAACAAGTGTTTTGACAATATGTCAAAAATATATTTTGTCAAAAATGCCTCCGCTCTGTGATGAGATATCTACTGAAGTTAGCATGCAAACCAACTAGCATTGTTACGGCTCTCTTGTAATACCACTTCCTGCCATTTGTGGCACTGTATTAAATGCAATGCAAGGAAGTAGAAGAGTGGCATGTGGCTGTGTTCGAGGCAACTCAAAGCCTACAGAACTCCACATGGCACCTCTCTGCAGGTATTGTGTAAGGCACCTGTACCTGTCTACAGCCTTCCTCTAGTTCTGTAGTCTAGTTCTTTTCCCATGTTCCCATTGTCTCCCACATACACACACACACACACATACACATACACACACACACACACACACACACACACACACACACACACACACACACACACACACACACACACACACACACACACACTTACACAAAAGTCAATTTAGGTTTAATCTATTTATCTCTGTCACCTGATGTGTCCATCAATTCATGACTGCTGGGTCCAGAGAGGGGGGTGGGTCAAAGCCCCTCAAACCCAACAAAATGAGACCAACCGAGGGCAGTACTGGGGCTAAGTGGTGTTAGGGCAGTTCCACTGCTATGCCTTTCATGGGTAAAAGGACAGTATTTTCTGTCCGCGCGCTCGCTGGAGAAAGGGATTTCAGGCCTGACTAGTGGCAGTGTCAGGAAGGATGACACATGTCAGAGATAACGAGAGGGTATCCAGTGTAACTCTCTCCACTCATCAGTCTCGCCTGGCTGGGGGACACATTGAGCTCCCCAAGTCCGAGCCTATCAGTCCATCAGATGCCAGCTTCGTTTCGTTGTTTTTGGGCCTACGCATCCACACACCCACACACCCACTGGTTTACAGGCCTGCCGCTTGTCAAAATTTGTTTTGTTTACACACCAACATTTTGACACGCATATCAAAAAACAAAACTCAAGTGACAATTTCCAGAGAGTCTACCTGGCAACAACCATATTTTCTTGTCACATTTTCTGCAAAAGCACCAGAGACAGTTGTCCCCACAGTATAAACAATGTCTAACTTGTTCCCACAGTAAACAATGCTCAATACACTGTTGTGAACTCTGAACCTCAATGCAACTTGCTGTGGTTTGTTTCTTCTCTTTTCAGTTCTTTTGCACCAGTGTTGCATAACAACCAATAAATAGCACAGTCACAACAATATTGTTACAGCATTTCTGTCTATTTCAGCAATCCTCCAACAACAATGCTCAATTTAGGTATCATAACTCTAGCATTGCACATTTTTTTAGAGTCCTCTTTTCTTTAGATCTTCTCTTATTTATATCTCGATCTCAAGATTACAAAACTTTATTTTCCCGAGACACCAACATAATTAATTTGATATCTAGATGAACTGATATATAAAGAATAAGACAGCGAGTAAAGCCTACCCACATTTCAATCCATGTGAGCTTAGTGTTGGACAAGCCTAAATGGCCAAAGACGCCTTGGAAGACACGATGTGGCTAAAATAAAACATACCTTGTTGAACCTTTGATTGTTTTCATCCTAAAAGTAAAAGCATGCTAGCTTATATGTGGCTGATGTATGACTAGGGTCTGGACCTATGCAAAGCCTACCAAACAGCCTTCTTTTAAACAGGTTGTAATATTTGAAAACGTTTGATGCAGTTATTACATATTATATACCGGTAAGGCAAACAATTTCAACAGCCATCAAACCTTAAGAAATCGGCTAGTAATTTAGATACTAGGCAAGAGCTGCTCATTCCTTTATCACATACATGAATCACAATAGATAATTTTCCTAAATCTATCAAATTAATTATTTTATTATCTCAAGATTATCTTATTTATTATCTCTAGATACTGACATAAAGAACATAAAGAAGTCAAAATCTTAAGGTGAAGATCTCAAAAAAGTAAATAGCTCTCAAGAAAGTGGCATTACAAATTTACATACAAATTGATGGCATTGGGCTTACATCGTGTCCAGAGCATGAACTTTTTTTTGACAAAATATGCATGAATAACTGGCAAACATAAGTATAAGTATAAGCATTTATACTCTTTTGATCCCGTGAGGGAAATTTAGTCTCTGCATTTATCCCAATCCGTGAATTAGTGAAACACACTCAGCACACAGTGAACACACAGTGAGGTGAAGCACACACTAATCCCGGCGCAGTGAGCTGCCTGCAACAACAGCGGCGCTCGGGGAGCAGTAATGGGTTAGGTGCCTTGCTCAAGGGCACTTCAGCCGTGCCTACTGGTAGGGGTTCGAACCGGCAACCCTCCGGTTACAAGTCCCAAGTGCTAACCAGTAGGCCACGGCTATCCCCTAACATCTGTAACAAACTGGACTTAGTATGCCCCATTGATTCTGAAGTGTATTTTTCTACATGCAAAAGACTAGCCCTCTACCAACAATAACAATAAAACAAAGAAAACATTTAGTCTCACTCTATATCCCATCCAAGCACAAAGCATCCGGCACTTCAGAACCTCTCATATTGTAGTGTCTGGGTGGATGTCTGCTTGTTATTTCTGGAGAGCCAGTGGCCTGTTTAAATGGCTGGTTAAATGAAACACACTGTAAGGAAATTGAACTGAACATGTAGGACAACTGCTCTGGCAGAGCGCTGGTCTGGTTTCATAATGATTATTACGATTTACAAAAATAAATCACTAGAACTCTTACATCCACACATTGAGGACTTCAGAGGAAGTGGAGGAAGAGGAGGGAGGGAGAGAGGGAGGGAGGGACGGTGGTGTTGAAAGAGATCAAAGAGATGTAGCAGTTTAGAAAACAGTTAAATGTTCCAACAGCAAGAAAACAGACCAGATGATCAAAATGACGAGACAAAAAGGAGAAAGGGACAAAAAAGAAACAACAGTTGAGTGCTGTCCACTCCTTCAGACGGAGGAGGAAATAAGAGTGCTGTTGAGTCCTTAAGGATATAAAATAACCAGAAAGAAACACCCTCCTGTTCCACCAAGGAGCTGCGTACAACTGACTAAGAGCAAGAGAGACTGGAAACCACTTGCAACACTAAATTAAAAAAAATTATGACTTGTGATTAATTGGAATGTTTTTCACCCTCACAACATTCATCATAACCAAATCAACTTCAATTAATCATCATCATTGTCACCATCATCATCATCTCCATTACCATCATCAAATGTGCAGAAGAGTTCAACATGATTGTAAACTGTGCAAGCATGTAAACTTTTATTGATATTCTAAACATGTGAACTTGTAAACATGTAAACTTGTATTGATAATTCACAAACACTGTCTGCATTCATAATAGGCTATACTTTAAATCAATATACAATGTACTATAATGTGGAAATAAAGAATGTAAAGATCTTAAGGATAGGGGTACAGAGATGGACAAGAAGAGACAGAGTAAGAAGGAAAGAATGAAAAGAGAAAAGTGAGAGTTATTCTGGGTGATGGAGGGACACAGAACGATTAAACTGGAGGAACTGGAGAAAGTGCGACAGATGAAGGCAGAGAGAGAGAGAGAGAGGGGGAGAAAAGAGGAATGAATGAGAGGGACAGACAGAGTGAAAGCAAAAGAGCTGTGAAGGGTTGAGAGGTGGGGGCGAAACGGGTGGACGTGTGTGTGTGTGTGTGGGGGGGGGGGGGGGTGTCTCCAGATGAGTTGATAGCGTGTCCACCGACACCAACACAAGCTGTGGCACAGTAATGAGATGCTAATGACATGGTAATGATATGGTAATCTGGCAGCAGTATTCCACATCACCAGAGAGAGATGGAGAGAAAGAGAGAGAGAGGGGGGGGGGGGCTCAGAGAGAGGGGGGGGGCACAGAGAGAGAGGGAGAGAGGCAGAGAGAGAGAGAGGTCTTTCACCTCTGGCTGAAGAGAAGGGACTTTGGGTCCCTGGGTGCTCTAAATAAAGCAAATGCAGAACCCCCCCACCCCCCATCCTTAACACAAACACACACATACACACACACACACTACTCCACAATGAAACAGCTAGACATAGGCAGATATCTTAGATCTCAGCAGAATTTATTGTACTCTCAATCTTTGCTTCATCATTTCATCCACAAACATGATACCCCGAAAAACAATATGAGATGGACAAAGATAGCCTTACACACAACTAGCCTAACACACACACACACAGACTCTCTCTCTCTCTCTCTCTCTTTCTTTCTCTCTCCTGCCCTCTCTGTCTCACATGCACACATGCACACGCACGCACGCACGCATGCACACACACACACACCAACACAAACTTAGGCTACATGCCAGAAGACTGCAGAACTAATCTAACTCCAACCCACAAACATGCTGGGACTGACACCTTGCAAGAACAGGGAAGAAAGGAAAGTTGGAGGGCAAGGGGAAAAAAAAAAGGGGGAACGAACAAGTGAAAGACAGTGACATGCCCCTGTTCACACACACACACACACACACACCTGCCTGCCTGTGGCCACCAAACCACAGTAAGAAAGAGGAGTGAAAAGGAGAAAGAGAGAGACGCATAGATAGGGCGAATGTCATGCAGAGAGGAGAAGGTAGAGTGAAACGTCTGTGCAGAGAGGTGGTGGACACACACACACACACACATGCCCGTGTATGAAACCTCACACCCCTAATTGCAGTCATTATACCTGCTCTGTCTGTGCCTGCTCTCAAACATTTTAACATTGGCATAGCTCTCACACACACACACACACACACACACACACACACACACACACACACACACACACACACACACGGATAGCATTTCATTCAAAAACAATGAACAATGAGTGACTTAAAAAACACATAATTACCAGACTGTTTTTTATCCCCCTCAAAGGCAATTTTTTCCTTAGTATGAGACTACAGGCCTCTGAAAGCAAAGGCTTGGTCACAACAAAACACCTCATCATAAAGATGCATCTAGTTTGCTTTTTACTTGTGAAAAAACAGAACAAATGTATCTTTTCCCTTACTGTAAGTGGATAAAAGCATGTGTTAAAACACTTAAAATGCAATATAATGTTGGTAAGTAAGTTTTAAAACACTAGTCCCCGTTTTGAAACCCCACTGAAATTGTTAAGTGTCTTACAGTAACACCCTAAGCTCTGATCTGCTCTGAGCCTTCACCAGGCTTCACTTTCTACCAAACAAAAACAAAACA
Source organism: Alosa pseudoharengus (assembly GCF_046254945.1). Lineage (NCBI taxonomy): Eukaryota > Metazoa > Chordata > Actinopteri > Clupeiformes > Clupeidae > Alosa > Alosa pseudoharengus. The sequence goes on along the minus strand of NW_027468587.1, from coordinate 13,888,216 downwards.
ACAAAGAAAACAATCCTTCCTCTGCAACAGACTTCTATAAATGCACAAGATGCTGCGGGATGTTAATATATATATATATATATATATATTAATATCAGCATGACAACGATGAAGGCCCTCTTTAACAAGCTTTCATAATGCAACAGCAAAGGCGAGGAGCTGTGACACAAAAACGCTGTCACGACTAAAACAAACCCATACGCGGTGACAGACGTGCCGTGCCTGTAATTGTTCTGACTGCAAAAACAAACATAATGTAATGGGCCCGGCGCTATTGGAAATGGCATAAGCAGAGATGCTAAACACAGCAAAGGGAGCAGCCGGGTTTAAAAATGGCACTAATAACGGAGGATGGCTCTAGGATCCAGAGGAGAGAGGCAGCAAGGGAAAAAATGTGATAATAACATGAAGCTAATGTGAAAATCAGCTGACCTTATCTGACTAGTGTTCAGGTGAAAACCATAATGTCTGGAGGGGAAGCTGTTAGGGGAGGGGCATTTTTTGCATTTGGAAGTCACATCCGAGTCAAGAATATGACACCATTTGATTTCCCATTTCAGATCAAACAAAAACCTTATCTAATGATTTTGAAAAAAAAAATTGGAGGGGGGGGGGTTCAGGGAAGTGGACTCTTCCAAGAAAAAAAAAAGACACCCATGCACAATATGAAGTGCAGGTTTGGCCAAATGTGGTCAACTGGAGAGCAGGAGAAAATCACCAGTGACACAATTAAATTGGATTTAACTTAACAAAGAGGATTTAATGGCGATGACATTCAGCGGTTGCCGCAGGCGACAGGTAAAACAGACCAGTCAGCCGTTTCGACGCCTGGAGACTCGAGGGGGATGCGGAGATGCAGTGAGCGCTTCGCTTATCGAGAGCACAGGAGGCTCACGGAGGCGAATTAATCAAATGCAATAAGGGACACTAGAACAGGAACTACAGTTCCCATGCTCCCCCACATTAACTCAACACTGCTGAGCTGAACAAGTCAGGGTGTTAGGATGACACAGACATAGTCATGTATCAGAGAACTTTTACATAAGTTTGAGGAGGTCTATTGACATGGAGTAAAGTTTGTGAAGGGTGTGTTTGTGTGCAAGCCTTGCCGTGTGTGAGTGCGTGTGTGTGTGTGTGTGTGTGTGTGTGTGTGTGTGTGGTGTGGTGTGGTGTGGTGTGTGTGTTTGTGTGTAAACTCTGCCACAGGTAGGCCTACATGTCATCAGTGCAGAAAGCGTCTGACATGAGTGTGTGTATGTGTGTATGATGGCCCTGATGTTAGGCATAAGACATCTTGCGACAAGGTGACGTTGAGATCCAGTTGGCAGGGAGTCGAAAGATTTGGCTTGTCCTGGCATGGTAACTGACACGAAGGAGAAAGAGGGCTGTTTTTTCCTTCCTTTTTGGTGGGGGTGGCATCATGTTAGCTGACATGCCGGAAAAGCAAGGATTTGTGTGTGTGTGTGTGTGTGTGTGTGTGTCTGTGTGTGTGTGTGTGCAGGGTGGGGGGGGCAGGAGAGGCAGCAGAAGTCACTCAGGAACAGGCAGCAGGCAGATCAGCGGGTGGGATTCACCCTTCAGTAAACTGCTGATAAAGGTCAAACCGATGCATTATTCACAAAGAGAGCCAGAGCCAAGGCCAAGATGGGCTTACATCCTCGGGGCAAGTGTTTTAAGAGCTTCAGCAGAGGGATTCCTACAGTGCAGTCCTGTCCAATTTTATTCAGCAGAGAAACACTGTTTTACATAAACTCTCTACAGCACCCTGGGTATTTACTGAAGATTTCTGCACACTGTTTACATCACAAGTCTCTCACAAGATCATGGTTTTACAAAATGCATAGAAGGGCACAGTGTTTAAACAACAATCAAGCATAGAAAGCAAGCATGGTAATAAACGAATTGGTATGATAGCAAAAGGCAACAGATAGCCAAGAGAGGAACATTCAAAAACTGGAAAAAAATGACCTTGATATTAACTATACTTTTCATAAAGTTTTGATAATGTCAGGGTTTATATGGCTGAGCGCACAAGTGCGCATGTCTTCGGTGGTCTTTGATCTGATATGAAATATTCAGAAACGCCGCCACTGTAATTTGATGAAAGCTAGATATCCTCAAATGGAAATACCAGTCAGCACTTTCACATTTCTGCCTATAAAAGACTCTGAGTAAACGGATTTAAAGAATGAAAATTGGGGGTCTATAGGTGGAAGTAATAAAGGCCGTTTAAAATATGCGCTGACCCGTGAGATGAACCGCAGTCCGTGCTGCTCGGCCAGGGCTTGTACGGCTTGGATGCCCCCCTCCATCTCCACCGCGTAGAACACATTGGCTTCGGTGCCGCCCTGCCCTCCTGTGGTCACATAGCGCCACTGCAGCATCCAGAACAGCGTCAAAACAGCTGGCGGTTCCATACCAAGCCTTGAACACAACAATAACAGAGTGATTAGAGAGATAGGCTAGTGTATCCAGAGATTCTTGCAATAAGGAGATTAATCCCAAATTTCACAGAACAATCTACCATTTTAAACTGACATATCCATGTCTGACAATCTTGAAAAGATTATTCTTTTTCTTAAATATTAAAATAGATCAATATGCAAGTCATGTATTAACAACTAAGCCCAATGGCCTAGACTCACAGATGACCTTGAGTGCATTCAGTAGTTGGAACTGTGATGTTAAGTCAACAAAACTCAATGAGAATGTATTTGCTTGTAATTTAAAGGGTGTGTTTATGTAAATAATTTTAACATAATTTTAACAGCATTTTACAGTTTCTTATATACCATTTACTGTGCATTTAACAAGTCCTAAAATGTCAACCATCCATTAGTCAACAAGGCAATACCGGGTCTAACATGACATACATGTTAAACATGTGCTATATGATGCAACTGCAAAGTTTAAGCTATACAAAGAAATCAATGATGCAATGGTGAGGTGTTATTTTCTGTGTTCTGTATTATGTAGTGGAAAGATATGCAATACTCAGGTCCAGTTGTACTCCATGCATATTTCATGCAAATATCATTATAATAATCAGCGTCCTGATCAATTCACTAGAACAGTGGACAGTAGGCTCGTCAGCAATAAGACATGACAGTTTACCATATACAGTAATACAGCCAAGGATATGTCTCACAAGGGTGATTTCTGTTTATTTTGCATGGAGCACATTGCGACAGAAAAAAATAAGAAAATAAAATGATCATCTAAACCCAAATTGCAATTGCAAATTTTCCTGTGTTTCGTTTGATTAGTCATCCTTTGTCTAACGGGAAAGTATTTGTCCGTTTTAGTGATTGGAAGATCACCCCCACCCCCTAATACCTCATACAAACGAACCCCACACTCAACCGCCTCCTCAAAAGAGAGACTGACATATTTAACCTGACACACAGAAATAGCAACGCTCCTCCTGTAAGCCTCCTGACATTGTCTCCTTCTCCATCTGAAAGTTAGTCCCCCTGGCATTAGCACTGACTCGGTCACTAGTCACCTGTGGTCAGCCGTCAGTCGTCACCTTGGTAAGCTCAGACAGACATACGGAGGAGGGAAGAGCGTTGGCTTCACCTCTTGGACTCTCTCCTCTCCTGCCCTCTCCCACTCAAGTTCTGGTCAGTCAGTCCCACTCTCACAGAGCTCACCCGGCCGCAACCCTCTCTCTCGCTCTCGCTCTTCTCCCACACACTCCACTCTCGCACGAGTCACTCCGCTGTGTAGCGTCCCGTAACAACATGCAAATGACGGCCTCTGACTCGACTCGGCACACAGGGCACCTGCACTTAGCGCTATCAGCATGCAAACCGCCAGGGCTGCTTATCTAACCCCTGTGCAGGGAAGATCTAACTCTAGGCTCTCCCAATGTGATCCACCTGCCTCCCACTCACAAGCTAACATACATGTATGGCCAAAGCAAGGGTTTGGGTGGCCGGAAGGGCTAAATTCAGGCATTAACAAGTTACATGTGGAGTAGCCTATCACAAGTGCAAACTAAAAGACATAATTACACTATGGAATAACTACAGTATTTGGACTATACAAAAACTGACCATGGCTGATACATTAAGTAGGTTTAAAATGTAACATGGCAGATACATTCAGTAGGTTTAAAATGTAACATATACATTCAGTAGGTTTAAAATGTAACATGGCAGATACATTCAGTAGGTTTAAAATGTAACATGGCAGATTGCAACCAAACTGAGTGCAGATGCATGTCTCCACATCAACATATGTGATTCTTACAATGTTACAATGTTACTGGCTGTAACTGCACTAACAAACAAGAAAACATATTCTACAGAAGACTCCTTATGTTGCAACTTGGTAGGCCTACATTGACAAAAAGAAACAAAACACATTGAATTTGACACAGTAACAAATAATTAACAAATAATTAATCAAATCCAAAAACCTCACAGTCACCCACAATTCTCTGCAATTACACGCAGGCTATCATCATAGCCCAATTTCTGACACTTAGCCTAATTCACATAAAATTCTGGAATGTTCTACTGGCCCCCTCCCCTTAGTTGCCACCCACTCAGAACTTAGTCAGAAAGAGAGAGAGAGAGAGAGAGGGAGAGAGAGAGAGAGAGAGAGAGAGTCCTATTTGCCTCACAGAGATGTGTGCCAGTGTGTTAGTGAGCCCCAGGGCGGCACAAGAAGAGAGGCCAGATGATTTGTTCCGCAGGAACAGCAAACGTGAACGGGGCCCCAGGCCCTCCGGGGACGCTGATAAAGCACCTGGACATTTTTATAGACAAACTACTTATTTCTGTCCTCATATCGCCTCAGAAAAGACTGATAACTTTATATTCCTCTGAGGCACTGCGGTGAAAAAGTGTCCAGGGGAAAGGCCTTTCAAGACTTTAATTGATCAGACTGAAGCCCTGAGCCCGTCCTCAGATAAAAGAGGGACTTGAACGATTTTCCGCACAATGGGGAAATCTTTCTTTGGGGCTGCGGCCCAATAAAGAGTAAAAATGTAACTCATTATGGAGATTCATTGCGTAGCATTAACACTGGGCTACTATTTAAAAGACAGTCATTAGAGGCATTTCTATCAGTCCTCAGAGGTCAAACAGAGGGTCAAATAGTGTAGTTGGCTAGTCAGAGGACTTTGTGCAGACCATCTCTCATTCATCCAAAATATGGACAGGAGTATGGTAGGTAGCCTATTATTGCAGATACATTTTGCTTTTCATATTATGTTGTCTGAGCAAAATGAATAAGCTGTATTAACATCGACGATTTAGCAGGTTTCCTCGTTAATTTTGTGGAGCAGTAGCCTATAGTGGATATTGTGTAGTGCACATCTTTTCCCCCAATAAATAGGCTACACATGTTCCTGTTGACTTTGGCAGAAACATATTTTGTGGTGTTCATTTGCGTTTGTATCACATGGACTGCACTCTGACACAGCCAAAGGGAAACTGAGACAAACACACCCCACACCTCCCGTTTGACTGCATTACATGTCACGTCCATGCACACGCTGATTAGAGGGATGTCTCATTCACAATTTAAGTAGGCTAGCGTACGGATATTATTCATTGCAGGATCGGTAGCCTACCATAACATCGGATGCAGAAATATGACAAGGCTACACATCAAAATAAAATCAATCAAATTAATGTTAATTAATTCATTTGAACGATTAGCTAATTTGCAGTGGTTCTTTCTATACTCTAAATGCAGTTACTGAATATCTGCAAACAAGTTTAAATAGCCATTGTTGAATGCTGAACTTTGACTAGCAGCTACAGTTCAACCAAACTCAAACTTGCATGTCGTATGAAGTGTATGAATGAGGGTGGGATTGAGGATGAGATGTGCAGTGTTGATCCCACCCCTCTTCCATAAAAACAAAGGTTAGGCTCGGATTAGAAATCGCCGTGAATACATCGACTTACCTTAATTTCGACATTTCAGTGCTGATTTGCTGTGGCATTGGTTGCATCGGGGAAATGTGTTTCAACGCCTGACGCCATCCCAAACACATTATCTAGCAAAAAGATGTTAGCATCAGCATACGGCTTTATAGACCAGACACTAATGTTAAATGCCGTGAAATTCCACTGCTGTTAATGCGTTTCTTTCCGATAAAAACACATATTTGACCCTAATAACAAAATACCAAATTGTCAATGTATGGCCGCAGCAAAACAGTCTACAGCCGCGGCTGGACGCTTCTCTTCGTTTCAACTGATATTCTGAAAAAGCGGGGAAGATGCTTTTGAATGCATGCATAGTGGCGAGGCAGCCGGTGCAGACAGATCTGCATATGGAAATCAGGGTTAGCCTGGGTCCAATTTTATTTAACTGCGATGTACTGGTTTTTAATTAGATGGGATAGCCAGAGCTAGGGATGATGAGACGTGATTACCATACACTTAATTTTCAACTGTAGCTTGTCTAGTCGTATCAGGCGAACAATCCGTGAGAGAAAGTGGTTGCTGTTCACAATGATCGCCATCGTCAAATTATAGCCTACAATACATAGCCTACTGTATCATACACTTGCATTTGTTGCGTGCTACTATCATCCTTAGCGACAACAACCAGTAGCCTATCATAGTATGCATTCGCAGACCATAAGAAAAATGGTCCCATTTAGATTGAATTATTCTTGATGAGCACACGTAGATAATATGATTTATTCTAAACGCGTTCATCGAGTCAAAATGCAGAATTAAGTGTTAAAGTGTGATCACGCCTCTCTGCACAACTTCTGGCCAATCACAGATTTATACTAGTAAAACGTCACAGTACTACGCATGCGTTGTATTGTCAAGCACTCGCGCGGGAGAAACGGAAACAAATGAAAGGAAGTATCAACAGTGACCGGGCATGTAAGTTAACGTTGTTTTTCATGTAATATACTCTATTTATGTGCATATTTCAATATTTGAAGATAAACTACACTCATATTAACTGTTACGGCGACTGTGTTCTGGTCGTCTTTGAGTCTGTAATTTGTAGTGACCCTCATTCCTGTGGCAAATGTTACTCAAATTAGCTAGCTTGACGTTACAGCTATCTTAGTTCTTCTACATAATGTAAATATTGGCTTCCCCAAAACTGTAGATACAACAGCATTGCTTGTACGGAAATGTTCCTTTGTGTGCACTGCATAGACTAATTACAAGTCAGTAACTACAAGTTAATACTGTGTTTTGCAGTCCGACTTGTCACTGAAATGGAAGATGACTTTAGTGAATCCCTTACACCGCCTGTGTCGCCTTTTGCCGGAGAGAGCCTCTATGCTTCAGTCCACGACCAGCCTCCATGCTTTAGCTGTGCGTCAACGTTAGATCTGAGCCGAGACGAAACAAAAACACTTTCCTCAGAGGGATACGTTAGTCGGGGAGCCCTGAAGAGGTACCGCACGGTTGTCTAGTGCTACGGTATCACTCAAACCCATATCACACCATTACAAACATATGCTCGGTGCAACCTCTTTATCTTTTATTTTTTATCGCCTTCTGATCCTCAGGCTACTCCTGAAACTCGATCCTGCTCCGGGGGACTTTGAGACAGACACTGTTGACATATTTGGTTTCTCTTGGGTGACAGAAACAGCTCTGGTGGAATCCACTAAACTTCTATTTGGCTTATTTAGGTAAGCTTAATAGTAGCTCACTTTCATATGCTTATTTATATCTCTCATCAGATTATTTGGTAAATACAGATAATCTCTCTCCTTTCAGGCAAAAAGTTCTTAAACTGGAAAACCTGGTACAGTCTAGCTCCCATGACTTTGGTGAGCATTTTCGTTGGCAAAATGTTAAACATGTAGCAATGTAAAAAATGCTGTAGTTATCCATATACTATCAGGTCACAACAGTCTCTTGTGTGTTGCTGTTTTTAAATAGCATGATTGTCATGGTCTGATGGTCATGGTTGCTGTTTTACAGTTGTGCCATGTCTTTCATACTTGTCTTACCACTATATTGTAGGTCAAGCCAGTGGCCTACATTATGAAGCAGAAGACCTCAGACAGCAGTGTGTCCTGTTCCTCCAGTATGTGAAAGTATTCATAAGCAGGTAAACCACTTGTAAATGTATCCTATTCTAGTGTTAGCAAGCAGGTACTGCTGTGCAACAAGTTAACGTCGCCTCCTGACACCTGACCAACTGCCATATTGGCGTTACAAACTAGTCCCATGTATTTCTATGGAGGATTTTTTAAGTGCTGTGTCTCCTCATTAGAAAGTCTCTGGTTACACTATCACTGCATGAATACCTCAATGGAATGTGTGCCTACCATAAGACATGAATCAGTGCTACACTCTGAGGGCATGCTCATGATCCCCCATGTTCATGCCCCCAGAGTGTAGCACTGTAGCTGCATGGCTCCGTTAGCTGTGGGCTGCAGCAACTTGAGCTAGGTAGAACCGGTTGTTTCCGTTTTTTTGTCGTACTGACAATACTCTGTGAGCCCAGGAGACAGGTGAGTTAATTTTTTTTTTTTTTTTGGGGGGGGGGGTTTATGCCTTTAATTTGATAGGACAGTGGAGAATGACAGGAAGTGAGTGGGAGAGAGAGTCGGGGTGGGATCCGGAAAGGACCACGGGGCGGGAATTGAACCCGGGTCGCCGGCGTACGGTGCAGGTGCCCCAGCCAGTTGCGCCACAGCTGAGGCCAGGTGAGTTATTTTAATGTTTTATGTGTTTTGCATGTGCACCTGCAGATTCCTGGATGCACCACAGGGCCTTGATGAGGGACCCCTTCACCCATATGAAGAACTAGAGGCTCAGCTCCCCTCCTCATTGGTTGAGGAGCTGTTTGGAATCACACTCTTGATCGGCCGTCTCAAAGACCTCCCAGCCAATGTCCAGAGTGCCTTCACCATACAACACCATGGCAAGGTACTGCACCAGTGTCACATACAGTATAAGAGAGAGAGAGAGAGAGAGAGAGAGATGGGTAGAGGGTAGGTGCACTTAAGGGGTTGGTATGGGTGAATGTGAGTAATGACCGAGAAGGAGCCCCCACTGACCCGTGTGTGTGACCGACCCGTGTGTGTGTGGGGGGGGGTGTCTGCTCCACAGCTGTTTCCTCCATCCTGGCACCTGCTGCACCTCCACCTGGACGTCCACTGGTCTGTGCTGGAGATCCTACACCTGCTGGGCCAGAGGACGATGGGTAAGCAGGCGCCATGACACTTGGACATATGAGATTAAACCACTTCAGACATCAGCTATAGCCATGTAAATACAGTAGAACGGGGAGATTATTATGGCATCATCCCACTGGTAAAACCGATGGTGGTTGTTGGTGTGGAAGTGCTCTGCCCTGCTATGTTATGTGGCTGCCTGAGAGTATTGTGTTGCGTTTGTGTTCATGAGCAGGTCAGGTGGTGTACGCGCACCAGTTTGTGAACCTGACAGGGGAGAACATCACCAACGTCAGCCTCTTTGAGGAGCACCTCAACAGCCTGCTCTGTGATCTCATCGGCCTGGCCCTGAACAAATACAGCAAGGTGTGTGTGTGCCTGTACACATGATGTGTATGCATAAAACTGCAATTAGTTTGAAGACTATGGGTGCATTTGATACCTTTTTGATATCAGTACTTAAACAATTTGTTGAAATGAATTGTATTTGTTTTGCCTATGCTTTTGCTATTGCATGATCTTTATTTGCCTTTTATTATAGCTGTGAGTACACGTAGTGTTGATGTTGACTATGCGTTCTTGTATTGTTCTTGTGTGGCGATGGTCATGTGGCGATGGTCATGTGGTTTAGGTGACCAGCCACCACTACCACTGCCTCTGCACTAAAGAGCTCTGGGTCCTCCTCATCCACCTTCTAGAGCACAGGAGCAAGACAACACACACTCCTGTGAGTCAGGGAACACACACATACACACACGCTTGTACACACACACACACACACACACACACACACACGCTTGTACACACACACACACACACGCTTGTACACACACACACACACACGCTTGTACACACACGCGCACACACACACACACACACGCTTGTACACACACGCGCACACACACGCACACACACGCTTGTACACACACACACGCGCTTGTACACACACACACACACACACACAGACACACACACGCTTGTACACACACACACACACACACACTCTCTCTCTCTCTCATTGCCCTTATGCGCAAACATATATACTCACAAATGCAATACCATGGCATGTTCAGACCATGTATACAACTTTGTTAATTATACCCGTCCTGTTTCTGTGTTCTGATATTATTGTCTGGCTTACCTTATTCCTCTCCATGATCAGTCGTTCTGGGGCTACGTGACTCCGCTTCTGCAGAGTCTCCTGAAGGGGACGCCAGCGGGGGAGCAGCGCCTTCCCAGCACCTGCAAAGACCCACTGGGCTTCACCTGGTGGCTGGTCACACACCTGGCTCAGGTGGGCCAGTACAGCCGAAACGGCTCGCTTCATACCGAGGTATGCCACCCAGCCAGTCTATGCCTGAGAGTGTATATCAAAAGCCCCTTTCACGCGGGTGGGCTATATGTATGAACACAATTATACACATTATTTGACCTAGACATCACCTGGGCCTTACCCCACCTGCCCCCTAGACATCACCTGGGCCTTACCCTACCTGCCCCCTAGACATCACCTGGGCCTTACCCTACCTGCCCCCTAGACATCACCTGGGCCTTACCCCACCTGCCCCCCTAGACATCACCTGGGCCTTACCCACCTGCCCCCTAGACATCACCTGGGCCTTACCCTACCTGCCCCCTAGACATCACCTGGGCCTTACCCACCTGCCCCCTAGACATCACCTGGGCCTTACCCTACCTGCCCCCCTAGACATCACCTGGGCCTTACCCTACCTGCCCCCCTAGACATCACCTGGGCCTTACCCTACCTGCCCCCTAGACATCACCTGGGCCTTACCCACCTGCCCCCTAGTACTAAGTCTGGATGTCATGCGAGTGAATGTATGTCTGAACACAAAAGTGTAAAACGTGAGTAAATTCACACCTTTGTTTTGTGAAGCTGATGGTGTCCACTTGGTTTAACTGTAGTTTATAAGGTTATGACTTCGTCCTAATCAAATTCATCCATTCATTTTCTTTCATAACAGACTGGCACTAATTTGCAAAAACAGGAAGTTCTGATGTAGGGTAGTTATGCACATATCGCGATAAAGTTGTATATTGGACATTGGATATTCGACACATTCAAAAAATCCATTTAGCACTGGCTACGAGGGATGGATTTGTTAAAAAAAAAAAAAAAAAAAATTGTGATTTTATATATAATTTAAAATGTAAATGCCCAACATCCAATTTAAAACCAAATTTACCACGGTTATGCACACATTCACTACATGAACACAGTCAAAAAGCATTCAAAGAGAACAACCTCATCGCGATTTAACTGTGGGCTATGGCCAGAAATCTGCACATGAATCTATACATAAACAGCGTTAAAAGTGGGCATATTGTTAGACACAAACATTTCACTGGCACTACTCCACCTAGGGATTTTAAGCACAATTCTCAGTGCATCATTATAAGCCACTTGAAGTTTTTTCATTTTTGACTCACTAAAATTACACCACAGGTGGGCTATTGAAAATGTATCTTCACAAATGTTGTGTGACTGAATTGATTCATCATGGAGCTGGTTTGGCCTTCAGCACTAGACAGTATGGCTTGAGCTGTGTTTGAAAATGATGTGGTTGAAAGTATATCTGGGCCTGTGGATCACCAGTTGATGTGATGCACTGGTTTCTGTGGTAATGTCTTTCAGAAACAGTTCCAACTCGAACACAACTGGAGTTTTGTGTGTGAGCTGCTGAAGTCAACCTGTGATCCGAAGGTAGGATTGCCCTTTTTATTCCTCCTAAATGGAGAAATCTGGCGATTTTTCACATCGATCTTCGTTTCTCGAGGTCATTGAGTACTGTCGGTACGAAAAAACCCAAAAAAACAATTGGTTTTACCTAGCTCAAGTTGCTAGTTCCAACAGCTGAAGTAGCCAGGCAGCTACAGCACTACACTCTAAGCCCCCATGTTCATGCCCTCAGAGTGTAATGCTGTAGTTGCCTGGCTACTTTAGCTGTTGTGAAAGGTGTAAACAATTTGAAGAAATATGTTCAGCAGTTCTTGAATAACTATTCTCATTAGTGTATCAAAGGTGCCGCCCGTGATTCTCATATAGTTTTCAGCAAACCCAGTAAAGTACTCAGTCCTCTAGCTGTTTGTTCAACAATGTTGCTTGTACACCATCCTGGCTCTGTAAATGGTACCCTAGTGGCTTGAGGTGGATCAGCTCAATTAGAGAGTGTGTGTGTGTGTGTGTGTGTGTGTGTGTGTGTGTGTGTGTGTGTGTGTGTGTGTGTGTGTGTGTGTGTGTGTGTGTGTGTGTGTGTGTGTGTGTGTGTGTGTGTGTGTGTGTGTGTGTGTGTGTGTGTGTGTGTGTGTGTGTGTGTGTCTGGGTGTGTGTGTGTGTGTGTGTGTGTGTGTGTGTGTGTGTGTGTGTGTGTGTGTGTGTGTGTGTGTGTGTGTGTGTGTGTGTGTGTGTGTGTGTGTGTGTGTGTGTGTGTGTGGTAGGGGAGTGTTCAGGAGGAACAGATCCGGATGCACGTGCATTGCTGCCTGAGTTTAACCATGCTGTGGGAGCCCAACACCAGTGCGGTGACGACCCTCTGGGAGTACTACAGCAAGAATCTGGTGAGACACACACACAAACACACACACTCCTGAAATCAAACCAGCCTTGGAGATACAGACATGCTTAGAATACAAGCTATTTACCTGTCCTGTCCATTGATCTTAACAGCATTCACACCTATTACATGTTTCTTTCTTATATCCATTGCTATCACTTGACCTTACCCATTGTGGACCCCTATTATCATCCAAAGCATTATGGTGCTATGTAGTTATGTTTGTGTTAGCTTCTGCAGCCAGTGTGTGGGTTAAGCCTATTCCAAGACTAAAAGATTTGTTCAATTCATGGATTTCATCAGGTCCCTTTCCACAGGTGTATTAATCAAGCACCATGCAATCTGCATTCATAATCTAGGTGCTTGATTTTACACACCTGTGGAAAGGGACCGGATGAAACCCATGTATGGAGATTGACTCTTTGAGAACTAGTCTTAATCCATGTATGGGAAAACTGGCCCTTCCTGTTTATAGAATATGCTCTGATGTCAAATCTGTCAGACATTCTAGAATATCATCCAGTCGGACAGTGAGATGAGTCTCTTAATTTATTCCATCTGGCTCCTCGTTCACCTGGAGCCCCTCTCATCACCGCTTGTCTCTCCACCCTAACCCCCACCCTACCCCCCAGAACGCATCCTTCGCTGTGCCCTGGTTGGGCGTGAGCGGCCTGGGCAGTGTGGGCCGCGGCCCCCTGTCGCTGCTGGAGCTGGCGCAGGTCTGCTGCTCTCCGGCGCCGCTGGGCTCGGCCGCCCACACGCAGCTCTACCGCGCCTGCAGCTCCTTCGCCATCTTCCTGCGCGTGCTCGCCCTGCACCTCGGCCAGGAAAACGCAGGTGGAGCCCCCTGGAGGCAGATCAAGGGCAGGTCAGGGACCGCCGCCGCCTCTGGAGTTCTCATTCACTCACTACTACAAGAACAGCTCGCTCTGTACTGCTTACACACCACACAGCAGCTTGACACCTTTGCAGCAATCTTTTGTTGTTGAACAACTGAACAACTACTTGGTATCATCTTCAAATTAATTTTAATATTATTATTGCTGGAATACGGTCATGTGAAGGACCGAAAAACCCATTACTATGCACTGATATGGTTCAGGTCAGAAAACCCTACTGAAATATAAGAAAAACTGACAATTATTTGAAAATAGTGCCAGTTAGCAAGTTGGCAAGCTTTTTTCAGTACCAACTGGGCTTTTGGCAGTGTTTGCAAGTTTTGTGTTGCAAGTTTACATAGTTACCAATAGTTGTAAATCTAATCCTAATGCTGCTTAGTGCTTACACAAGTGTTTTTGCTAGTGGAGTTATCTGACATTGGAAGTGTACTGTTGTACACTGGCATGAGCAGCTGTGCATGGCCTTGTATCAGTGCCATTTCCATGATCTGCGTCAGCATTAGCATCTAACAGCTCTGTTTTTACCCTCATTCCTGATCTGCGTCAGCATTAGCAAAAGTATTGGCACTCATGCTAAAGTTGACTGAAAAGAGGAATATAAAATCATCTTTTGGAAATTGATCTTAATGCCTTAAGTGAAAAATGAGGAAATATCTAACCTTTAAGGACACCAATTTTCTTAGTGAATGAATAATGTATCATAAATAAATAAATGTTCTTCCTTAAAATACAGGGGTCATAAGTATTGGCACCCCTATGTTAAATTCCCATAGAGACAGGCAGATTTTTATTTTTAAAGGCCAGTTATTTCATGGATCCAGAATACTGTGCATCCTGATAAAGTTACCTTGGCCTTTGGAATTAAAATAGCCCCACATCATCACATACCCTTCACCATACCTAGAGATTGGCATGGGTGTTATTTCAGTTAGCCTATTAGCTGGTTTGATGCTCATTGAGCTCAGTTCGGCAACGGATGACGTAAGCCCATGTGAAGTGAATGGGATGCGTCTCCAGCACTGCAACGCATGCAACTGTGTGTAGAAGCCGTAACAGCTCTGTTTTTACCCTCACTGTCCGTTTCCCCTAGTTCCCTAGTGATTTTGAGATTTATACAAATTTTATTTCACATAAACATTTGCCTTCTGTCAATCAGACTTATGTTGCTATGGTTTTGGCATTGTCTTTCATAGACTTTCATGGCATGATGTTGCCTCTCCCTCATCTGTAGCCTTTGCTAGGCCCACGGCACTGCACACTTGTGTGTGTGTGTGTGTGTGTGTGTGTGTGTGTGTGTGTGTGTGTGTGTGTGTGTGTGTGTGTGTGTGTGTGTGTGTGTGTGTGTGTGTGTGTGTGTGTGTGTGTGTGTGTGTGTGTGTGTGTGTGTGTGTGTGTGTGTGTGTGTGTGTGTGTGTGTGTGTGTGTGTGTGTGTGTGTGTGTGTGTGTGTGTGTGTGTGTGTGTGTGTGTGTGTGTGTCGCCAGGACCACACTGACTTCAGGCAGTGCAGATTCTCTTTAAAGGCAACAGGTGACTTTAAATGGCCAAGAGCTCATGGCGTGGTGCAAGGTAGGGTGTCAAAGTTGCATGGCACTCACTAAAGCAGGCACACACATGCACTCTACACACGCATGCACAGTCACATACACCATTCATCTGCTCAGGAACATGCGGTACATATCTTAAGGTTGTGTGTGTATTTGTGTGTCTGTGTTTGTGTGAAGGACTCACCCTCAGTTCACTCCTGTCACTCTTTTTTTCTCTTTTTTACACACACACACACACACACACACACACCTACAGTGCACACTGAGCTACATTTGGGATTTGCAGCTTGGCCCTGGTTTGGATGAAAGTGCCCCACCTGCTATGTACACACACACACACACACACACATATACATGCGCCATAAATGGTGTGATCCGATCTGGTGGTGTGTGTGTGTGTGCAGGGATATAAATCCGGATAATGACTTCCCTCTGTTTGGAACGTGCTTGGCCGCACAGCAGACACAGAGGCTAATTAGCTAACGAGCACGGTGGTTAATTCGCCTTAACGAATGGCTCTGCGCGTGTGTGTGTGTGTGTGTGGGGGGGGGGGGGGGGGTGAACTCTGGGAATTGGTGGGGTGGGGGGTAGGCAGCCATGAAACTGGCAGGGCTGGGCTGGGCTGGGCTAGTTCCAGCACCCAAGAGGAAGGCCCAAGCCACACACGCACGCACGCACACACACACACACACACACACACACACACACACACACACACACACACACACACACACACACACACACACACACACACACCCAGACACACCCAGAGAGAGAGACGTATGCTCCGAGGAGGCCGAAGTTCACCCAGGGGGCGTGGTGCTCAGCAGGGAGTTGGCATGCGGCGCATTAATGAGCGTGGCAGGAGGGAGGGGCGTCCGTGCCAACAAACTCACCCCAGCATCTGCTCCCCCGCTGAGGAAAAGCTGTCCGGGATAAACAAACAATCACACACAAACACACACACACACACACAAACAAACACACACACTCTCTCTCCTCCTGTCTTGCTTGGTCACTCTTGGTCTTTAACTCCTGTGTCAGTGCCTCTGTTTTTTTCTGTCCTCTACTTTCCTCTTTACGTTATTGTTGTCCACCTCACTCTCACACACACACACTCACACACACAGCGCTAGAGAGCTTAGTGCTCCATCATCCAGCAGGGCTTGTTTTGTATTTTTTTTCAGCAGCTGCTGAGATGTAACCCACCATCTCAGCAGCTCTCTCTGCGTGTGGGTGTGTGTGTCTGTGTCTCTGTGTGTGTGTGTGTGTGTGTGTGTGTATGTGTGTGTGTGTGTGTGTGTTCATGCCAATCTTCTGATGGAGTCCAAAGGGTTCTCTGCTTGGAGGGAAACAGCTCTGTGTGTGTGTGTGATGTGTTTGTGTTTGAGAGAGGGGGGTTAGTGAGAGTATTGATTTTTCCCTGGTGCTGCTGTGTGTGTGTGTGTGTGTGTGTGAGCAAGAGAGAGGGAGAGAGCGACAAGCTGCTGTGTTTCTGAGTATTTCTGACATTTAGTATGATCTTTTAAAGGCATTTCACACACAATGCCTGAGGGATTATATGCTTAGATCAGTTACTTTCATACACTCTCTCACACACTCGGACAGAAGTAGGTGCGCTCAGCTTCACCTTACTTTGCTTTCCCAGAGTGATGAGCACACTCTCCTTCGCGACGAGAATGAGCTGTTTCTGCTTGTTAAGTCCTTTTAGTTTCCTCCATCAGACAGAAACACAGGAGGATGTGTCACTCATCTGGTTCTCCTCTCCTCTCATGGGTTTTACTGTTCTCTGCACCTCTTCTCTTCTCCCTTCTCTGCTCTTCTCATCTTCCCTTCTCTCATTCTCTTCTCTTCCCTCCATCTCTGCTCTACTCACCTTCTCTTCTCTCATTCTCTTCTCTTCCCTCCATCTCTGCTCTACTCACCTTCTCTTCTCTTCTCTCATTCTCTTCTCTCCTTCTCTGCTCGTCTCACCATCTCTTCTCTTCTCTCATTCTCTTCTCTTCCCTCCATCTCTGCACTTCTCACCTTCTCTTCTCTCCCTCTCTTCTCTTCTCTTCTCTTCTCTCCATCTCTCTCTGCTCTTCTCTCATTCTCTTCTCTCCTCTGCTCTTCTCACCTCTTCTCTCCCTCTCTTCTCTTCTTTTCTCTTCATCTCTTCTCTTCTCTTATTCTCTTCTCTCCCTCTCTTCTTTTCTCTTCATCTCTGCTCTTCTCTCATTCTCTTCTCTCCCTCTCTTCTCTTCTCATTCTCTTCTCTTCATCTCTGCTCTTCTCTCATTCTCTGCTCTTCTCATCTTCTCTTCTCTTCTCTTTTATTTTCTTTCTTTTGTTCTTTCTTTCTTTGTCACCTTTCTCTGTTCTTCCTCTTTATTTTAATTATGTGAGTATCTTTCTTTTCTTTGTCTTAATCTGTTCCTTGTCTGTGTATGAAATGTGCCACATTTGCCTTGTATTTCAATAAGCATTTGCCTTCCTCGTCAGGATCTACTCTAAGTTCCACCAGAGGCGCATGGCGGAGCTGTCGGAGTTGGGCTTGATGAACTTCCTGCTGCTCTTCCTGGTTCTGGCCCGCAGCGCCGAGCTGGAGGACGTGTCGGGCCGGGCCTTCGACCTCATGGCGCTGCTCCCGGCGGGCACCATGCCCCCGGCGCACCGGGCCCTGCTATGGCGCGGCCAGCTGGCACTGCTGCTGCTGTACGTGGGCCGCGGACTGGACGCTGGCGCCCACGCCGACCGCCTCGCTACTTCCTTCACCCAGGTGCCACTTACACATTATCATCCCTTTGGTTAAACCTCTACATCATCCTTTGGTTAAACCTCTACATCATCCTTTGGTTGAGCTTCTACATCATCATCTGGTTATCCTGTGTTGGATGTTTTTATTTGTCTAGTCTATTACTATGATTTTTCATTTCAATTTATAAGACTTCACTTTAAACTATTAGTTGTAAATATTAGACATATAGACTTCACTTTAAACTATTAGTTGTAAATATTAGACATATAGACTTCACTTTAAACTATTAGTTGTAAAAATAAGCCGATCTCATACTCACGATTGGTATTGGTCCAATATTGGACAAAAGTACTGGACCAGATATTGGAAAGTAAAGAAACTACCAATCCGACCCCATCGATTCCGTTAAAAGCTAAAATTATCATAAAGTCGGAACCCATCGCTGCCTTTCAAGCATGTATTCAGGCAAATGTATTACCAGCATAGTTGATTTAACAGAGGGTAAAAGGCAGTATCGGATTGACATCAGCAGACACTAAAGGTCATCATATTGCTAGCGGTACATGAAAAAGTTGTATCGTGCCATCCCTGATTAGTTTTAACGCTATTGTAATGCTTTGGATAAAAGCATCTGCTAAGTAAACATGAACATGTAAAGGTTGGCCTAGTATTTAAAAGGCAGCATTTATGGTTTTTACTTTGCGCTGTAGCTTGAATATCAGTCCTCATTTGTAAGATAAGTGTTTTTGGGGAAAAAGCGTCAGCTAAAAGCGTAAAATGTAAATGTAGGTGGCGCGCGAGTTCTACCTGAAGACCACTGAGCCGTCACGCAAGCTGGCGCTGTGGCAGCCACTGGGGGCATACCTGGATGGCGTGACCGAGGTGCTGGAGACCAGCGGGCACCTCTGCCAGGCCGAGGAGAGGCTGCTCAACGAGGGCTTCGCCATGCTGCTGCCCGCCTGCCGGCAGTCCGAGCTGGCGTCCACGCTGGGCTTCCTACAGACCGCGCTGGCACAGCTGAGGTGAGACGCAGCCAGGACGTACACACACACACACACACACACACACACACACACACCACTCAGACTTTTCTCTCGTTTCATCCTTTCTCCATCAACTCTTCTTTGTTGGTCACTCTTTTTTGTAATCTTCCCATCATCCTCTTCTTCTCCATCCATGTAGCCCACCACACTGATATAGCTTAGTGAGCTCTCCAAAGACATCCACACATGCACACATTTTGACATGTACGGTAGATATACTCTGGTTCCTTAGACAGTTGCTGATGGTGCTTAGGATTACGTTTTACTTTAGTTGTGTTTCAATGGTTTTCCAGACTGTAATCTGATTTATGGCCAAGAAGATAGCAGTGAATGGTGCTGGTTTTTTTTATTGTCATTTATATAATTATCGGAAGAAATTCCATGCAGTATTGTGATCGTTTTAAGTCTGTCCTTCCTGCCACACAGTGAAAACCTCCTAATTGCTGTGGAGATGTGCTGGTGTGTGTGTAATGTTAGTTTTCCGTTCCCCCCTGCAGTCCACACACAAACACACACACACACACGCACACACACACACACACACACCACACCACACACACACACACACAACGGACGCATTGTGCTCTACTGTCGCCGCTGCCAGATAAACACACCCATTCTCCATCCCTCTCCTCTCCTCTCCTCTCCTCTCCGGGACCCAATGTCACCCTGTCCAGGTGCTGGCA
>NW_027468587.1:13638597-13863597 GCF_046254945.1 Alosa pseudoharengus | reverse complement strand
TCTCTCTCTCTCTCTCTCTCTCTCTCTCTCTCTCTCTCTCTCTCCCTTCATCAGTGAGGTGGTGGCGAGTGTGAGCTCGGCTCAGGGAGTGTGTGTACGCGCCTGGATCAGGTGTGTGCTGCAGCAGTACCTGCACAAGAACACGGACGGCACGGAAAGCAGAGCAGGTGAGCCCATATGTGCCTCCTGAGCTGAGACTGTGTGTGTGTGTGTGTGTGTGTGAGTGAGAGAGACAAAGGGAGAGAGTTGAGTTGTCCTGGTCTTGGATTCCCTCTCTGCTTTATTATTTCTTACATCTTACAGGAATACTACAAATGTACAATACTTATGCACATATATACTCACGTGTGTGTGTGTGTGTGTGTGTGTGTGTGTGTGTGTGTGTGTGTGTGTGTGTGTGTGTGTGTGTGTGTGTGTGTGTGTGTGTGTGTGTGTGTGTGTGTGTGTGTGTGTGTGTGTGTGTGTGTGTGTGTGTGTTGCAGGCAGGACTCTTGATGAGCAGCTGTGTGAGTTGACCAGGCTTGTGCTGAGGCTGCCGGAGGTGGAGTCTGTGCTGCAGAGAGCAGGGCTGCAGCCCTCTGCTGTTAAACCTGAGCCCAAACCAGCACTCGCCGTCTTCATTAAGGTACACACACACACACACACACACACACAGAAAGAGAGAAATTGACACACACACAGATAGACAGACATTACCTGTAACTCTCTTATGGTTGAAAATACAAATGGGTGTGCCAGCATCATGTAGTGTACTCCACTGTGTGTATAGCCACAAAAATTCATGGATTTACCCCATCTCTCTCTCTCTCTCTCTCTCTCTCTCTCTCTCTCTCTCTCTCTTCCCCCCCTCCCTCCCTCCATCCCTTAACCCTCCCCCAGGCAGTGGGCAGGGTGTATTCAGGCCTGCAGCTGTTATCCGAGCGCACATCCATGGTGGCGCGGGCTCTGGACTACGTTGGCGACGTCCTCAAGTACATCAAGCCCTACCAGCTGAACAAGAGCCAGGAGGGCCTCCAGCTGTCCTACTGGGCAGTAGGTGTGTGTGTGTATGTATGAGTGTGTGTGTGTGTGTGTGTATGTATGAGTGTGTGTGTGTGTTTGTGCACCACATGTGGCACGAACCAGTGCGCTTTCACTCTTTTAGCACCTTGATGTTAGTAAAAAGCAGAGCTGGCAGTGGTTGGCCTCCACCGTGGGTGTGGGTGGGTGTGTGTGTTTGTGTGTGTGTGTGTGTTTGTGTTTGTGTGTGGCATGGCTGTGCCACCCTGCCTAGCCACATGCTCTGTGTTTTATCACCTGCGTGTCGTTGAATGCCAACACTGGCGTGGTGCCACCTGGCATCACAGAGAGCACCAACGGCACCCATGGCACTAGTGTGCTGTTCAGGAGGCAGGGCGGGCTCTTTGTGCGGGGCCTGATGTATGAGGAGAGGATTGGCTGGGAACAGGAGGTGGAGGTCAAGACAAAGATTGTGTGTGGTCAGGCCTAAGGGTGGGGGTGGACGTTGGTGTTGGGGTGTCGTTTGTGGAAAGGATGAGAGGGTTCTGCATAGAGAGATTATAAGAGAGTGTGTGTGTGTGTGTGTGCGTGTGTGCGTGTGTGTGTGTGTGTGTGTGTAAATATTTGAGCACACAAGACACAGAAAGAGAGGTTCTTGAAGGATGGTGATTGGGTGATTGACCTCTGTCTTCTCCTGTCTATCAATCTCTGTCTACCTCCTCCATTCCTTCTTGACTTCATCTCTCCTTTATCTTCCTCCTCACTCCTTCATGTACTCTGTCTCTCTCCTTCATCCTCCATCACTCCTTCCTTTCTCTCTTTTTCTTTCTATCTTCATCCTCTCTCCTTTATCCTTCCTCCCCATCCCATTCCCATCTCTCTGTACCTCTTTCTTCTCCTCTCCTTCATCCTTCCCTCTTCCTTTCCTTCATCCTCTCCACCTCTTTCTTTCTTTCTTTCTTTCTCCATCTCTCCATCCTCTCCTCACTCAGGCTGTCTGGTGAAGCACTGGAGCCCCCTGCTGGCCACCTCTAAAGCTCAGCAGCTGCTCTTCCGCATCGTCGACTCCCTGCTGCTCCCTCATTCGCTTTTCCAGCAGGACCCCCCCACCCAGGTGCTGTCTGCGCTGAAGGAGAGCCTGCCGCTCTACCTGCAGGTGAGAAAGAGCCCTGCCCTGCCCTGCCCTGCCCTGCCCTGCCCTGCCCTGCCCTGCCATCCATATGGAGGCCCGAGAAACAAACAGTCAATGCTCGTTGGTGCTGGGGCGCGACTAGTTACACCGCCCGTGCTACATTCGGGTCCATTTGCCCACGGGGGACCCGGGTTCGAGTCCGGCCCGGGTCATTTCCCCGATCCCACCCCATCTCTCTTTCCCACTCCCTTCCTGTCAGTCTCTTCACAGTGCTATCATAATGAAGGCAAAAAGCCAACAAAAAAACAAAACATTTACGATGGCTGGAATTGAGTCTGTAAACTTTGCCACTGCTGGATACAGCTGGGTTTTTTAATTTAATTTAAAGTACTATCATTCTGTCAGTTTAGTGAAAGGTGAGTCCTTGATTATAATCCAGTACACTTTTGTCGAATTTATTGAACTTCTCCTCATGGGCCTTTATTAGTATGCATGTAGAAAACATAAAACTTCAGGGTTTGTATGAAGTCCTTGCTCTGTAAATGGGTTACAAATCGGATCAGACTGATCGATTCACTATTCAAGCCAATCAGAAACGTTTCAGAAGCATTGGATGGAGTGTTGTGTTTGGCTGTTGAGTTTCAGCATCAAGCTAGAATCAAATATGTTTCTTTAATCAGTCTTCCTCACACATTAATGTAAATCCACCTCTCTTCTCTCTGATAGGGTCTTTCAGTGGCAGTGGGCGTGTCCCAGTCTCAGGGTGCGCATCTTAAACAGCAGCTGCGCAACGTCATCAGCCAATACCTAAGCCGTTTCCTCCCGGCCGCGCCGTCGATGGGCGCAGTGGCCAATCACCCGGTCCTGCTGGCTGCCTGTGAGGCCACACCCACGCCCAGAGGGGTGGGACTGAGGCGGAACATCCTTCAAGTGATCAGGTGTGTTCGCTTGAGCTTTGTTTCCCTCCGTTGTGGAGGTTATGGTTTCAGTGTGGTTTGTTTGTAAACAGGGTTACGGTGAAAACGCTTAGCCTGAATTTCATGTAACCCGGTGAAAACCTATAGCACAGGCTGAGAAGCAGATTGTAATTTCACGTCGGATCCACAAATTTAGTTTTACTTTTGCTGATGTTTCAAGATGTTGGTCTTGGAGGTCTGCACTCTCCAAGCTCTTTTAGTTTTACCGGTCATACAGGCAAGCACAAGAGAGCTTTACAGTAGCACTATTACCTGAACCACTACTACTTATATTATTATTATGGCCTACTATGTAGTGAATTTAAGTTGAAATGATCGCTAATGTCTGAAGTTCATATTGTAGCACTACACAATTCTGAAAGAAAAGCTTTGTTAAAAGCAGTTTTTTCTTTTTGAAGTGAAACTTTTCTAAGTCGGAGACTACATAATACTAATCCTCCTGTGGCTGTAGTGTGATTGTGACGTGAGAATGAGTGAGAGGAAACAGTGGCACTGCATCAGGCTTTTTTATGTGTGTGCTGTAAGAGTGTAACCAAAACCTTTTCACGCCTGCATCGTCTACCATTTGTTGCATCTAGAACTCAGATGGAAAACTGTTGAGGGAAAACTGCTAAGTAAACACAAAAACATAAGTGAGAGATATTATTTTACACATTTTTCACTTTTTGGCAAATTCAGTGTAAACTATGACACTTAAGAGATTTGAAGTTGTGGTTTGAGAGCTAATCAGCTTCCCGACAGTAATTTGTGACTCGGAAGGACACACACACACACACACACACACACACACACACACACAGGTGTTAAGAGTGCGGAGTGCAGTCATGCTGTTGTGACTGTCACTGTCGCTCTCTGTGGGCCGCACATCCTCCCATCTCCTCAAGTGTTTTTGTTTTGTAATAGGTGATCTCATTCTCTTCAGCATCCAGCATTTCACAATTTAAGGCAGAGAACTTAACAAAGACTAGCACAAAATATTTGCGTCTGCAATTCCCTGACCCTTTCCTCTCCAAATTTCAGACAAATGAAAATGACAATGTCTCCGTCTTTGTATTAAGACTAACCAACCGATAGCTTTTACCCTTAGCACTAATGTACCTTTCTGCAGCTTCACAGGTGTTAAGCCCCACCTTTAGGTGGCCCTGTAGGGGCTTCACAGGTGTTATGCCCCACCCGTAGGTGGCCCTCCATTGTGTTCAACCCAGCATGCATCACATCAAGTCAGATCCGCACAGATCTGCATGCAGACGAACACGCCTAGTGTCTTTAACATCACCTATCTGACATGTCTGATTTCAACTTCCTCCTTCCTGTCTCACAGCGACAGTTTCCTGCAGTTCAAAGGCCACGCCCCTCCTCCCCGACTGGCGGCCGTCCTTGCCTTCCTGTTGGAACTGCTGAGGCGGAGCCCAGACACAGACCCCGCCCTGCTGTCCCTCCCGCTGCCTGCCCTCCTGCGCTGCCTCATGCTGGTCAACGAGCCTCAAGGTGAGGGGGGGGTTTATTATGCCAATGTATATTTTTGGTCCTCAAACAGTCTCTAGTGACCGTAGTACATATGACCGGATGAGACATGATGTACATATATTTTACATATTTAAGCATTTCGTCCTGCATATCAATATCATGAGTCACACTAGTGTAACTATCTTTCTCTGACCAACTCTCTGGGGGGGGGGGGTGCTAAGGGGTCCTGTGGGTAACATGCCACCCAGTGTTTCCCATACATAGACTTATTTGTGGCGGCCCACCACAATATCAACATTGACCACCACACAATGATTTTCCAGGTTGTACTAAATTGTGCTTAAATCTGGTTAGCATCATAACCACGCTGCGCTAATTTGCTAAAAACTGTTGCATTCAAGTTAACTCTGCAAACCTACCACCACAAATAGAATTCAATTCTGTGGGAAACACATCTGTCTGCATTTCTTCTGGATGAGGCTTTCAGCGCCCCAGAAGTGACATTGGTAAAAAAAATGGATACTTCTGGAACGTGCAGCTGCACAGCTGGTGAAAAAGGAAGCGTTGACTAGAGTGATGGCTATCAGCTCCGTCTACATGTCACATGCTCAAGGTTTCTTGCTGTTAAAAGGGCACTTTTTTTCTTGCCATCATGGCCTTTGATTCCCAAGCAGGCTGATTCACCCTCTCAGCACCACATACACACCAGGGGCGCCACCTCACATGATTACATGACGCTGCAGATGAGTGGGAGCTAGAGGAGAAACCGTCTGCAATGAGCATTTCTCTCTTGCTCCTTTAGTTCCCACGCTGAAGCTTTAGTCATCATATCTCTCTCTCTCCTCTTTCCCCATTCACCCTCTACCCCCCCCTCTCTTCTTCTCTCCTTCTGTCTTTCCTTTCCTTTCTTTCTCCATCCACTCTCTACCCCCCTCCCCTCTCTATCCCTCTTTCTCTCTCTCCCTCCATCTCTTTCTTTCTCTCTATCCTTCCATCTCTCTCTCTCTCTCTCTCTCTCTCCCAGTGAGGCGGTTGAGTACTGAGGCTGTTCAGCTGGTGGTGGGGAGATGTGGCTCCTCGTCTGCTCAAGGCCCTTGCGACCAGACCGTCTCCATTCTCAGGTGTGTGCCATGCACCAGTAGACTCAACAAACACAGTTGCTGGAACACACACATGGGTTGCCTGGGGGCTGGTTTAGGTCCATACAAATGGTGGTTGTAAATTGTGTGTGTGTGTGTCTAATGCAGGACCTTTGTGGAGGAGAATGAGGGTGTATACGACCAGCAGATGTATGGCGTTCTAGAAGCCATATCGCTTGTAGACCGGAGTTCCGTGGAGGTTCTAATTCCAGTTCTGTCATTAAGCCTGAGAAACTTGGAACAGAAGAGAGGCCTGGGGAAAAACACCTCACTACGGTACCTCCACTGTCTGACCTCTAGCAACACACTACACGCCAGTGAAATATGCATATAGTACATGCATGTGTGCATTATATAGCCATGCAATGGGATTTGGAGTGATTTGTAATTTGTGTGTGTGCACATACATTATTTTATACTTTATACACCAATGTGGTGGGTGAGTGAGAGAGTGTATACATACATAATTTCATACACTGCAAACCCATGTAATGTGATTTGCATACTATGTGCCTTGTGTAGTATTGTTTTACACCCACTACACTAATGTGATATGATTTGTCTGTGTGTTACAGAAATGCCTACAAGAGGTTGCTATGCCAACTGGGAGAGAGTGGCCAAGCTGAGAGGGTCTGCTTGGATGCCGAATGATGTCCTGACCTTTGAACTTTCACACTGCCGGTCAGATGCCGAATGATGTCCTGACCTTTGAACTTTCACATTGCCAGTCATCACAGTTCCCTCGGGAAAAAGGTCGAGTGACACCCCTACTGTCAGTACACTACATCTCCATCCTACTCCTCCTCTGGGGGGACTGCTGCTGAGGGGAATGTATATTTTTGGTCCTCAAACAGTCTCTAGTGATCGTTGTACATATGACATGATGAGACATGATGTACATATATTTTACATATTTAAGCATTTCGTCCTGCATATCATATCATGAAAGTCACACTAGTGTAACTATCTTTCTCTGACCAACACACAGCTTCATGTGTCCATTCAGTTTGGTGTGTGTGCGCATGTTTAATGTATATAATGTATAGCTGCTGTACAGTCTATTGAAATATTATGTTTGTAAAGAGCAATAAATAATAAAGCAAAACAATATGTTTCTGAGTCATACAAGTGTTCTACATTACTCATACTGTTTATATGGGAAATTAGGGTGGGTTGGCAGGCACCTCACAATCCAGAGATGGCTTGATCTGTACTTAGGAATCTAGCTTACATCCTTTTATGTGTCAAAATACCTTACAATCCCTGAGATCATCTTCGCAATTGTTGATACAAAGACATTTGCCTGTTTTCAATGAAAAAACAGGCACTTAAAAACAGTAGTTGCTTCACTGCCGTGCTTTATTGATGTTATGTATATCTATAAAAATGTATTGGAATCACCTTAACACGGGAAGCATGAATGGTCATTTGTATTTTAAGACAACTGGACAACTTGAAGATGGCATGATGTAATCTCTCAGAATTGTTCAAAGACTTCTGTTGATAAATGTAAAGATTGCTATATTATGTGGCCATTGGAAACCACTTCACTGGTCCCCTCTGTCATAACACTGACATGATGGTTTAGCTAGTTAATTAGCAACGTTCCAAAAAGACGTGCTGGCAGACGGTTTTGGTAGCATCGCAACAATAAACACTTGACTGAAGCGCTCTGAAAATGAGGTTGAGGGCGCTGTCAGCGCAAAAAATGAGGTTGGTGGACACAGGCCCTTATACAGACAAGACACAGGTTGTCTTGGCAACCACAAAAAAACAGTAACATGACAGTTGTGTCACTGGACATTGACAGCATATGGCGTCTTCAGTGGCAAGCTCATGTCACTTGAGGTGGAGAGAGTTTGAGTAGAGTTAGTAAAGTAGTTGCTTGTTAGACACATTCAAAGAACTGATAGACAGCCTTAAATCCTGAGAACAGGTATTATTGTTATAATAATTATTATTACAAAAGCGCCTCCTCTTCAGTGAAGAGTGGACTCTGCCACACACAGTACATGCAGCCAGAGGAGGGTTGGAATGACTAGAGAAGCTCAGTAATGTCTGGTCCTTATGCAGTCCCAAGAGAAAAAAAGGCTTGGGGGAGGGTGTCCAGTGTAGTAAGAGCTCCGCAGTGGCTCAGTCCTGTGGGGTTTTTTCTTCTCTTTTTGCCTTTCCTCAGCTGGACTGTAATCTCCTGCTCATTACCATCAGCACATGCCTTGCCTCGTGTGTGTGTGTGTGTGTGGCGGGGGGTTGATGGTATTCAAATAGTTTTGCCTGATTACTCCAAGAAGAAGAGGAGACCAAGAGGGTGGGCAGGCGGGCACGCGGGGGGGGGGGGGAGAGAGCCTTTGTCACGGTGCTTCTGGACATGCTGGGACGACGACTGAAACTGCCCAGAGATCTGTAAAGACGGTAAAGATGCCGAGGACATCACAAAAAAAATCACAAAAGCCCTCTGTTGTTAGAAGATGCTAGGGCGCTAAGAGATACGGTGAGAATGGCAACACCGCTCACACACACACAAGCGTGACACTGGATACACACACCAGCAGCTCACAAAAAAGCCCTCGCTACAAGATCTGCAGTCTTAAAATTCTTCTCACTGGGGTTGTCTGGGCAATCTACCTGTTCATCTGTGCACTGTTCAGAAATGCTTGTCAAGTAACACTTCATACCACTGTGCCCTCCGTACATTGTAACTTATAACCATTAATTACAATCTAGCACAGTAATTATCATTGTATAACACAGCCATACTCAGTACTTATGCATGGTATATGTAAATATAACATATCAATAAATATGTTACTATTCTTAGCCACTCAGTAGGAGACACTGAGACACTGAACTACACTATATTGACTAGTGTGGTTGCAATGAAACAGGCACTGTTAGTAGTACATACACTTGGTTTCATCGGGAGACAGCTGGTATAATCTCAAATAGTGCATTAGTCATGAAGGGGCTTGACTGACTGCTTCTGGTGTTTTGACACAGTAATCTCTGATCTCCATCTCTGGCGTTTCTCCACAGAGATCCAGGGTCCAGCCTTGTGTCTTCTCTCTCCAGAAAGCAAAGCGCGTACACGCTGGACCCACGTGGTTGAATTACTAAGACATGTTGCCCAAGGGCCGTCGCGCCAGCAGCCTTCCCATAGGCTCTGGGCTCAGGAAGTGGGTTTGTGTTGGTTTTATTTGCATCTCGGTGTATTGAGGCAGTAGGAGATGTTCATAGTTCTTCATAGAGCATCTGATTTGTGTGTGTGTGTGTGTGTGTGTGTGTGTGTGTGTGTGTGTGTGTGTGTTAAAGCGTTCCTATCCTGTGATGAGGAACCTGTAGAGTCTGTAGGTTGGGGCAGGAGAAGTGGGGCGCAGGTAAGAAGCAGGTGGCGATCCCGTTGGAGGCGAAGGGCAGACTGGGACCGTAGAACACCTCCTCCGCCCCCTCGGTGCTCACATCCAGCACCTGCCGGACAGGTAGGGGACAGCACAGGTGAACATTGCACCACAGGAAAACATCACATCATTGTCACGTTCCATCACATTACTAAGGGTTCATATCATTTGTCTTTTTGTCCTTCCTCCCTTCCTCCCTTCTTTCCTTCTTTCCTACTTTCCTAACCCCTTCTTCTAATTAATGTTGTGAAAGAAATGAGGAAGGAACGATAGGAGGATAGAGGAATGAAGGAGAGACAGATATGAGAAATGAGACGTCCTGCTCACTAACGCATAATTTTCAAGAGAACTTACACCAAAGCCTAAAAATGTCATATGAACATGGACTCTTCCCACTTATTGACCCTGATAATGAGGTAATGTTTGATAGTTCTCAAGAAATGAATGAATACTTATTATACAATGCGTGAACAATCTATAAAAATGTATTGCCTGGTAGTTCATGTTAATTCCAGCATATAAAGGTCTTTTCTCGGTCTATCTACTAGTTTATTGTCGCAAAATAAATCCCTACGAACTTTTCACCTCTTAGCTTGGATCAATGATTGCACAATTCTGACTGAAAGCGCTTCCGCGTAGGATACTCTTGTGTTTCCTCGCATATCGGGCCTTCCACCTCCCTCCTCTCTCCTCGGTCTGCAATTAGATAAATGAAATATCCTCGATGACACTGAGCTTTGAACGATTTCCAGGGCACAAGCTGGAGGACCGAGGAGAGAGGCCGTATGCCAATAGAGCTTTGAGATGAAGCCTAAGACTTGTAGCCAATTAGACTCAGCTGGGTAAGTGAATGGCTGGAGCAAATATGTGGCAGGACTTTTTCCTTTCTTTTTTTTTTCTCTCTATTTTTTAAGTATATTTTTTGGCCTTTTTATGCCTTTAATGATAGGACAGGGAGAGTGACAGGAAGCGAATGGGAGAGAGAGCAAGGGTGGGATCCGGAAAGGACCACACTCAGGGCAACACTCCGGTCAGCCTTCAGATTGCTCACCTGAATGCAGGCTAACGGTTCATTAGTCCATATGGAGTAGCCTCCAACCACGTATATCCTGTCCTCGTGGACTGCTACCCCTGCCTCGTTCTGGCCTGAGTGGACACAATTAACATTTAATTCAATTCAATTCAAATAAACTCAATTCATTTCAACGTTTTTATTTCTAGAGCATCGGTAACTAGAAGGATCGTTACACAAGGAGGTTGTAGAAGACAGGTGTGTTTCTGATACACTCCTAACCTCACCTTACTGACGCAGGCTCTTTACACACACACACACACACATACATATTCAAACACACACACACACACACACACACACATACATATACACACATACATATACACACACACACACGTGTGCATATACAGTACACACACACACACACACACACGTGCATATACAGTACATACATGTACAGCACACACACACATAAAAACACCTGTAAGGAGGCTAAAGGGAACATTGTGTCCATTGGTCAGCGTCAATGTGGTAGCAGTCAATGTGGCACACCAGGATGTGGATGCTCATTGAATACACACACACACATATGCACATATGCAGAAACACAAATACAGACCTGTAAGCAAGCTAAAGGAACAGCGCGTCCACTGGTCGGCGTCGATGTGGTAGCAGTCGATGTTTCGCACCAGGATGCGGTCGTTGTTATAGTCCAGGTCGTTGCCGCCCAGTACGTAGAGCTGCCTCCTCACGGCGGCCATCACATGGTACACACGCCGCTGCAGCATGGGGCTACGTGCTAACCACTGGTCCTGAAATGGACACAAGAGGACAGGACAGACAGCAGAGAGTGAGAAGGAACCCCAGGAGTGTAGCTACAAACACTTTGGTTCCGAAACGCTATAAATCCATTTTTTGAAAAGTCATGTTATTTAATTGTGTATTTCAAGTAATATCAATAAAATTGCAGTTCTGTGGTTTTGATTGAGTAAAGATAAATCCAATAACAATACGCAACTACATTTCCACTGAAATTACTTGGAAAACAATATAGCATTTTGGAACCAAACTCTTCAAATATAGAGAAGACATTAGCTATGTATTTGTATATTTATAAGCATATATATTCAATATATTTACAAGATATAATTGTATTTTCATCTTTATTTGTGTCTGTTACTAGTAAGGTGTCGTGTCTGAGTACAGTGTATAACTATTTGGGTATCCATTGCTTTGTAAGTATAAACATTGCTGTATGTTTGTGAATGTATTTAAGTGTGTGCAAATGTACATGCACATTTGTGTGTGTGTGTGTGTGTGTGTGTGTGTGTGTGTCTTGTTTGTTTGGGTAGATGTGTGTGCAGTTGTGGTTGACTGTACGCATGCATGAGCGAGACAGGTTTGAGTGCATTGTGTGTGTGTGTGCGTGTGCGTGTGTGTGCGTGTGTGTGTGGAGTGAAGCTAACGGGTGGCCATCTGTTGAGGGTAGTGTGGGTGGGGGGTTGGTGTTTTCTGCCAGGTGAACGTGAAGCCCCTGTGAATACCAATGAATCTCTCTCTCACACACACTCTCTGTCTCTCCCTCTCACACACTCTCTCTGTCTCTCGCTCTCACACACACACACTCTCTCTGTCTCTCCCTCTCACACACTCTCTCTCTGTCTCTCTCTCTCACACACACTCTCTTTCTCCCTCTCCTCTCTCACACACTCTCTGTCTCTCCCTCTCACACACTCTCTCTCTCCCTCTCCTCTCTCACACACTCTCTGTCTCTCCCTCTCACACTCTCCTCTGCCCTCCCTGTATCTGTATCAGTATCTCCCTCTCTCTCTCTCTTCTAGCTTCTCTCTCTTTTCTTCTCTTCACTCCCCACTGCCCTTCCCTCCTCTCTCTTTCTCAACTCTCTACTGTTCTTTCTCTTTAATTATCTATCCCTTTCTCACACCCTCCCTGCCTCTATCTCACTCCTCTTTTTTTACTCTAACTCTCTCTCACTATATTCCCATTAACTGTTTTCTCTCTCCCTCCCCCCCTCTACCTCTCTCTCCCTCTATCTCCCTCTCTCTCCCTTCCTCAGTTCATCTGGTTGATCAGTAGAAGTTCACCTTTGTCTCCTTCAACCCAGGCCAGACCATATCATGTGTTGTATCTTCCACAAACAGTGTCTCTCTCATTCTCTCTTCTTCCTACCTGAAGAGGGTCGTACACCATCAATCTGTTCTGATACTGGGCTGTGTTTGTTACTCCGCCTGAGAAACACAAACAGAGAGAGAGAGAGAAAGCAGCATACTTGTGAGTTCATATTTATGAGTATTTTTTATTTTTTTGTGGGTTGTGAGTACTAGTAGATCTGGTTGACAATTACACATGTAATAATAATAATACCAGAGCACATTTTCAGGCTTTGTGGACCATGAAGACATATCACCGTATGTTAACGCACGGCTCTGCAAGACGATTTGGACAGATACATTACAACATAACAAACAAAGAAACAAAATTGCATATGGGAACTGGGGTTGCGTGGGATAACATACCTTTACCATTCAGACAAGAATTAATACATTACTCATACAAGTTTTGCCCAGTACAAAATGATACATGACCATACAACACAGTGCTCATCATATTAAGCCAGTATCAAAGATTTAGTGGGGATGTAAATATTTGTATAGATTGTTTTGATAGCTTCCTTCCTTTATGGTTTTGTCCAAAGAATGGATAGGTTTACAGTAGATATAATGGTTAACCTAGATAGTATGGGCCAGTGTAATGAAATGAATGATGTGTATGATGGTTTGGTTGTTAAGTGCTAAGTGTTTGTGTGTTAGGGTTGGGGTGTATACCTGACACCCAGAGTAGCCCATCCGCCACACACCCGGCATGGCAAGACAGCGAGCGGTCGAACGGCTGGACGAACATCCACTTGTTCTTCTTGGGGCAGTAGCGCTCGACGGACGGCAGCACCTGCCTGAGCTCATTGCGTCCGCCCACGGCGAATAGGAACTGTCCTAGTGCGGCAAGGACGAAGTGCTCCCGGCACGCCTTCATGGGCGCGATGTCCGTCCAATGGTCAGCGCGCGGGTCGTATCGGCAGGCGCTCCGCACCGCACACGTGCGCCCGTTGCTCTGCTCCACCTCGCCGCCCGCCACAAACAGGAAGTGACCCATGACGGCCACGCAGTGGTGGCTCCGGCCGGCCGGCATGGGTGCCAGCTCGCTCCAGTCCGAGCCCCCAGGCACGCGCGTCCCCACCCCCTGCTGCCCGCCGCCACCACCGCCTCCGTCCGTCTGACCCGTCCCTCCGCCCCCGACCCCTGTGCCCGGGGGGTTGAAGTAGCGCAGCTCGCGCACCCGGCTGACCTCCCGCTTGCGTCCGCCGGCCACGTAGAGGGTGAGGGAGCGGAAGCGCGGCCGCGTGCGGGCCGTCTGGCGCAGGGGCTGGGCGAAGGTGGCGCGCTGGTACTCCAGGGCCTCCTCCAGCAGGCTGGCGCGCAGGAGCGGGTGCCCGCGCGACGACAGGTGCTGCAGCGCCGACGGCGCCATCAGGCCGTAGCGCACGTGCTGGAGCAAGTCCTCGGCGTATTGGTAGCGGCAGTCCTGCTCCAGCCAACGCACCACCAGCTGGGGACAGAGACGCATGGGGAGAGAGAGGGAGAGACATGGGGGAGAGATGGGGGGGAGGGAGAGAGAGAGAGATGGGAGGGAGGGAGGGAGGGGGGAAGGGAGAGAGAGAGAGAGGTAGAGAGAGAGGGGGGAGGGAGGGAGGGAGAGAGAGAGGGGGGAGGGGGAGAGAGAGGATGAGAGAGAGGGAGATGGGAGGGAGGGAGAGAGAGGGTGAGAGAGGGACAGAATTAGGAGTAAGAGAGAAGGAGAGGGAGGGGAATAAAAAAGGAGAGGGGAAAAAATGGGGGGGGGCAGAGAGAGAAGAGAAAATATCCATAAAACAGATACTGTACATCCAAATACTGAGTGAGAGAAGAGACAGAGAGAAGAGATGGAGAGATGGAAAGAAAAAAGTAATAAATAGAGAGAAACAGGGAAACAAAAGTAACAGAGAGAAGCAGACTTACAGTGTGCAAAAGCCAAACAGAGAGAGAGAGAAGACAGAAAGCAGAGGAGAAACAGTGATGGAGTGATACAGGAAAGGAGTTGAAGGTGTAGAAAGAGAGGTGTAGGGGAGCTCATTAGTATTCCATGTGTGTGTGCATGTGTGTGTGTGTGTGTTGGGGGGAATCAGGAGATCAAACCGCTGTGAAAAGGATATTGTGCAAAGCTTGGCGGCTGAGATGGACAATGCGCATGCTTCCACATAACATAGATGGCTATTGTATTCTCACAATACCTTTGCTTAATTTCACACAGCTAGACATACACTCACTCACACACTCACAGTAACACAAGGGCACAGGTGTATCACTAGCCTGTGAAATAAATATGCAAATGGTTCACTGCACTCATCTTATACACACACAGACACACAGACACACACACACACACACACACACACACACACACACACAGCCCAGAGTAGGAGGAGCAGGACAAAGGCAAGCTAATTGAACTTGAGAGCAATCTGAGGATGTTTGGCAGCAGAGGCGTGCAAGTGTGGGCGAGATGGCCACAGATAAACGATCTCGCTATCAGCCACACAAAGTGGCTTTTAACACTATCAGCACACCGACAGCAAACTTATTACAGCAACACACACACACACACACACACACACTCATGCCTACAACCCTTTCTGTCACACACACACACAATACAGACAAGATACAAGAGCAATCACCGCATTACACAAAGACAGCAGGAAGGTCAGTACTTCTACACTGCATTCTTTCTACTGCTTCTGTAGAGTTTTCCAAAATGTCATCTCTGCATTCTTTATCTCCAAAACTCCATTAATATCTGTGAACCATTTTTACGCCATAGAGGGGGCATTACGACGCTATGCAAACCCTCACAATAAATGCAGCAACACCAAAGACCCAAGGGCATCATATTCAATGCATCATCTATACAGACACAGGGATTGCAGTCTGTCTAGGAAACATACAAGAGCAGTCAGTCTTGAAGCAACACACTCACCCGTTTATATCACACCCTTTCTCTGAAATGCTTTACTTACTTTCTCTCTGCAGTCTCGCAAATTTGCATACTGGACGTTGTTTAAAAAGCACAGCGAAATGCTATATCCACAAAGGAATGCACGGTTTTAATCTGAATTTTACATACACATGTATTTACATGCTTGGGATTATGAATAATACCTGACACATGGTATGCTGAGAATACACTCTTGTTAGAATGCAAGATAATGATGTAAAACAGGACACTGTTTACACACACGCACATATACAGTTTATACACTTCTGTCATTCTGTACATCCTTTTTCTTTCATCCTATCTCTTCTCTATCCCCCTCTACTTACAGATAGAATAAATAAGCAAAAGAGAAAAGACAGAGTGGGCAAAAGGGGGAGGAGAGAGAGAAAGAGAAAAAGAGAGAGAGAAAGAGAAAAAGAGAAAGAGAGAGCGATGGAGAGGAGGGAGAGGTAGGCAGTGTACTGTCTGTTGACTGTGAAGGTCACGCCGGATCAGAGAACTTCCTCGGGGCAGAGAATAAATTAACTCCCTGAATACACACACACACACACATACTCTCTCTCTCTTTCACACACACACACACACACACACTCACTCCCTCTCAGAAATGCTAGTGTGATACAGACGAAAGAAAAAAGCAAGCGAGAGAGACTAACCGTGTGAGAGTGGGAGTGCAATAAAAAAGGGAGAGCAAGCAAGCAAAGACACACACACACAGTCACACGCACATACACACACACACACACAGTCGCACGCACAGTCACACACAAACTGGTAAAAAAAACCAAAGTGGCAAGAAAATGTGATTTCCAGAGCGTGAGCTTCGGCGAGCTCTGGCGAGCGTGACGATGATTGACGGGCACAACTATATCAGGGTGGCGTCATCGGGCGCACGCTCCGCTCCGCTCCTCTCCTCTCCTCTCCTCTGCTCTCCTCTCCACCGGCAGGGCCGCGCCAGCCTCAGCCCCGGTGCCCATCACACATGCCGCGTTCCGTCTGATGCCCAAATTAACCTTCCTGGCGCGGCTGCGGAGGCCAAAAGCGGCCTAATCAGGCCCTGATTATGGCGGCGGCGGCTGGTTAAAGGGTCAGGGTAATTGTGGCATCAGAGGCCTGATTGTTTTCAATCAGAGGGCCGGCCGGAGTGACAGCCGGGGGATTGGGGCGTCTGATGGAGCCGCGGTGGGTCTAATCACGGGAGGAGGGGGGAGGAGGGGGGTGGCGGTGGAAGAGAGGAGGGGTAGGGGGAGAGTAAAGGGGTACAGGGGGTTGGGGATGCTAAAGGAAAAGGAGGAGAGGAAAGAGGGGGGGTGGGCCTGATTGGTGCAAATGAACAGTCACAGCACTGCCACTGCCACCACCATCTACACACACACACACACACCCTTCTCAGTTCCTTGCATGCACTCACACCTACTACCCCACCCAGACACACACAGTAGTCCTAAACACAGATTTACTAGCAGGCATTTGTGTATGTGTGTCTGCGTGTGTGTGTGTGTGTCTGCGTGTGTGTGTGTGTGTCTGCGTGTGTCTGCGTGTGTATGCGCGTGCACGCAAAAGAGGTGCTCTGAAGGAGAGAATGAAACAAAGAGGACAAAGAGGAAAATCTCCTGGGAAATATTTCTAGGACACCTAAACATTTGTACATTCGTACACATTTTCATATTCACCTACACATTGCACCACAGTCCACTATGCTATCTCAGGCTGTAGTCTTTCAGTCTTAAGACACTGACCAATCAGGAAAAAACAGCCTTCTCAGCAGAAAGGCCAGGTCACTTAGTTAGAGCATTACATTTGCATCCCTGCACAGTAGTACATGGTCATCTGCTGCCCATTAGGTACAAATGTACTGTATTAGATTCAACTTTATTAGATTAGATTCAACTTTATTGTCATTGTGTACAAGTACAAAGTACAAAGACAACGAAATGCAGTTGGCATCTAACCAGAAGTGCAATGTGATATACAAAGTATAGACAGGTGGTGCATAGGCAGGACAAGTTATATAGTGCAGTGTAGATATAAATTAAACATAAATATGTGCAGTGTATTAACAGTAACCTTATAAGAGCAGACTAAAATATGGCTTTGTAGTATGAACAACATGTACAGATATGTGCAGTGTAGTAGCAGTAACATTATAAGAGTAATACGAATAATATAGATATATGCAGTGTAATTAACAGGAAGAACAGAATAAATATGGATATTTAGTATGAACCATACAGACAGACATGGACAGTATGTACAGCTATCTGCAGTGTGGTAACAGTACCATTGTAGTGCAGAAACGGGGGGGGGGGGGGGGGTTGGGTCTGTTGAGGGGCAAAAATGTCCGCAAAAAACACTTTAACAGGCAATTGTATGTACATGAATATACATGTAACCATATCACTGAGTGCAGTAGCGATCTACATCTGGAGAGCACTAATTAGCAGATTTCGACACAAAGCAGAACTAAAGACTAAAAATCTTTCACGAGCTGAACTTTTCTACGTCTGCATACTAGAGACGTTAATAACATCTGCTGCTTACCTGTCAAATTATGTCCAATTAAAATGGTTTCACACAAAGTCGAACACACGGCCCTTTCTCTGCGTATCTGGGTTGCATATGTGTCTCTTACATCACAAATCACCAAAAGGATTAACAGGGTCTATCTGTTGTTTGAGAAAAACGTGATTGAAAATATAGAATCAAGTAACCACCATCCTAGGAAGTTTATTTTCATACTATTTGGTTTTATGTTGTTTATTTTGTTGTTGTTGTTTTAGGTCATATTTGGTGCAAAAGGAAATAAAACATTGGACATGCCTGATAGACCTTGTTAATTCTCAAAATGATGATTTCTTAGCACACATCTCAGCACACATCACACTCTGCACGATGAGCATGATTATCTTCCTAGCTGCTGCTCACACTCTGCTGCCGAATTAGCCATTGTCCTCATTGGTGTGTGGGTGGAATGTGGCCACAGACTTTCCTGGACTTACCCAGAGCTCCTTTCAACTACAATGGACTTGCCTAGTCCATTTAGGCAAGTCCCTCCACTCGGCAGCCATATTGTAACACATTTTGGGCACTTATCGGGCATCGTGAAGCCTTGCGCGTCACGACACCAACCTTGCTTCAGCGGCGAGATCACAACACGGTATTGGCACGATGTATTCAAAACACAACACATGATCGGCACAATGTATTCACATGTTGACTTTTTTGCCGCGGAAGGGGCGGGATATGTGTAAACACCTGACATATTGGCATTACAAATTAACCCCATGCATTTCTATGGAGGATTTTTTGAGTGCTGTGTCTCCTCATTAGAAAGTCTCTGGCAAGGCTTTCTATTGCTTCTAAGGCAGACCTCATTATATCTGTAGATATACATAATTTAAACTCAGATGAACACATGCACTTCAAATCCCGCCTGTCTGAGCGTCTCTGATGTGTGTGTGTGTGTGCGTGTGTGCGTGTGTGTGTGTGCGCGCGCTTATGCGCATGTATGTACCTGTGTGTGATTATGTGTTTGACTCTCACCTGCCAGATCTCCTCCTCGCTGAGTGAGGTGAGGCGGTCACTCTTGAGCGCCTCCTTGAGGAGGCGGTAGGGGAGCAACAGCACCTCCTCCTGGTGGGAGTGCTGCAGCTCAGCCAGGTGCTCCACCAGGAAGCCCACTACCGCCTCTTCCAGCGCTGGCAGGTGGAACAGGTCGGCCAGCCTGTACAGGTCCAGGTAGTTCAGAATGCTCAGCTCCTGTTGGTGAGAACAGGTGAGTTCGGTTAGGACAGGTGTCTGCCAGGACAGGTGTGTTGTTAAATTAGGGGAGGTGTCTGTCAGTGTGTGTGTATGTGTTCAGGTGGAGCAGGTCAGCCGGTACAGGTCCAGGTGGTTCAGACTGATCAGCTCATGACGGCACACACACACACACACACACACCGAGAAGTGATACTGGGAAGAGCTGAGGTCAGGACAGATGTGTAAGTTTAGGACAGGTGTGGTTCAGGCCAACCCATTGTGCAGACATGTGTGTTAGATAGGATAGGCTGGCGTGAGGACAGTAATATGAGAACGTACTGCAGTATTTAGCTTTGCTATGCTGCTGTAATCAAAGATGGGGATTAAATTATTCAAGATTAAGGTTGGGACATGACTGATCAATGAATTAATATTAGAACAGACTTTAGAATGGGCCAGGACTGATCTGGATCAGAGTTCACTGTGCAACATTCTATTTTATATTTGATTAGTGGGTTCTACTGGGGTAAGGCTCTGAAGACCTACAACAAAGTAACACAATGCATCACAGAGTCTTTGGATGATATCACACCGCCGCAGAACACAACCGTCTCTTAACACGGAGCAATGAGACCAAGAGAAACTGTCTCTGCCACCGACACAAAGGAGAAGAGGCTGATATAAGGGGCTTGAGATAATAAGATGCGGCGATAATGACAGAGTGGGAAAGCAGAGAGAGAGAGAGAGCAGTAATAGAAGGAATAGGCTGCCATCTATTGGATGTAAGGATGAACGTCTTAGAAAATAATAAAAAACAGAAGCTGTATGACTCATGCAAAATTCCTTATGATTTGTATCCACTGAACTACACATTCAACTCACCTCTACCTCTTTCACAGTATACCACACGGTATACTGTATGAATTAGGTTTATATTGTACTCAACATCATGTGACACTTACGGTATAGGCTACAACAAATACTGTAAAAGAACATGCAGCCTAATATGGGCAAACACTCTGCACTGCATAGGGATGGCCTAAATGATTATTGTATAGCTCATCATTTTCATCTAATGACAAATCTTATTTTTTTTTAAATCCAAGATGTAGTCAGCACAGCCTACAGCAAAAACCTATAGGACTGCACAGTGCTGTAGGTCCATTATTCTACCAGCAGATGGCGCATGGAAGCTTAGAGTGTGTGTGCTGTGCACATGGAGACAGAAAAAAACAACAGGAAGTGTGTCAAGTCAACTGCACCAACAACAGACGCAGAAAACGTCCAATGCAGAAAGAGGAAGACATATCGAAATCACAGATATTACTCAAAATTAGACTTTTGTCTGTTTGACTGTTCTGCGCTAGCAATTCTGTATTGTGTCAATAGACCCTTTCAAGAGAGTTCCATTATCAGCATCATAGTTGGCCCCACAAGGCTTCCGTTTTAACATTACATAATATAATGTTATCTTAATGCAGAGGAAGTAGATTGGGAACCAAATAGAACGTTCAAGCATTGTTTTTGTTTTTATTGTTGAAAGGGTCTATACAACCCTTCAAGGATACCCTTGTGTACTGGAGTTTGAATTTGAGAGGGGGATTAACGGAGAACCACTGAAGCAGAGTACTAACGTACTCCACACCTCCAGGGGGTAGTATGACCACAAATTGTCCAGCTCACCTGTATACGGTAGTGGTGTTAGGTAGCTTACCTGTATGAAGTAGCATTAGGAAAGGTAGAGTATCTCACCTGTATGAGGGAGCAGCCGTGGCCTACTGGTTAGCGCTTCGGACTTGTAACCGGAGGGTTGCCGGTTCGAACCCCGACCAGTAGGCACGGCTGAAGTGCCCTTGAGCAAGGCACCTAACCCCTCACTGCTCCCCGAGTGCCGCTGTTGTTGCAGGCAGCTCACTGCGCCGGGATTAGTGTGTGCTTCACCTCACTGTATGCTGAGTGTGTTTCACTAATTCACGGATTGGGATAAATGCAGAGACCAAATTTCCCTCACAGGATCAAAAGAGTATATTATGAGGTGGTGTGTATCTCACCTGTATGAGGTGGTGTTGTGTATCTCACCTGTATGAGGTGGTGTTGTGTGGCTCACCTGTATGAGGTGGTGTTGTGTGGCTCATATGTCGTTCTTTAAAAAAAATTGTGGTCTACTGTCTTTCTATATCTGTCTAAAATTATGTACCTGCTATATGTTAAAAGGAATAACTGTAATATTGAAGATGTATATGTATATATTTTTGTACTTTTATATCTGATACAATGTTGATACATATATTTTTGTAATTGTTGTAATTTACTGTGTATATGTAGGCTATGTTTGTACAATCTGCACTAAGCACTTTACACATACTGGGACTTTATATCAATGTTTTGTAAATTTATGGATTGAATGTATTAACTATGAAACTGATTATCTATTTTTCTGTATATGTGTACAAATCTGCACTAAGCACTTTATACATACTGGGACTTTGCATCAATGTTGTATAATTGATTGAATGTAGTAACTATGGAATTGATTATCTAATTTTATTCACGTGTGAGTAAGGACAAATGGAGATATATTGATGGTACATTGTGAAACACTTGTTAGATAGATAGATAGATAGATACATAGATACTTTATTGATCCCCAGGGGAAATTCAAGGTCTCAGCAGCATACAGACAACACAAACACATTCTTTAACAGCAGAAAGAGTAATTAAAGTATATAATATAAAAACACAACTAAGCAATAAGGACAGTAGAAGATAAAGAATATGCTAAATATACTACAATACAAATTATACTAACTAACACTTAATCTAAATCAATTCTTAAAAACAGTATCCACATAGTGGTGATTAATCAATCAGAGGCGCTTGCAATGACTGAGGCAGGGACTGAGCATGTGATTCTCTGTGCATAGTAAGGTATGGTAAGGTGCTCTAAGGTGCTCTGTGTGAATGAGTGTCATGGTGGTAGTGCAATGGTGATAGTGGTCATGGTGATAGTGATAGCAAATGAGTAAGTCCAACAGTGCAACAATGCAGAAATAAAGTAAAGTAAAGTCTATATATCTATATATTTAACTATTTAAAGAAAATGTATAAGTGTGGCCACAGTTCGGCTGTGGCATGGAGGGGGGGTTATGCATATGTGCTAATGTGCTAATATAGCACGCAAACAGTGAGGCATAAAGACAGTGGTAAAAGTGGCTAGTGGACAGACAGTATCCAAACATGGAGGGGGTGAAGAGGCAGACAGACTATGCAGAGAAGTCTATTTCTCCTCTTCCCTTAAGTGAGGCATTGAACAGTTCAATGGCCCTGGGGACAAATGACTTTCTCAGTCTGTCAGTTGTGCAAGGCAGTGAGCGAAGTCTCCAGCTGATCAGGCTCTTCTGCTTAACAATAGTGCTGTGGAGTGGGTGACACTCATTGTCCAAGATGTTGATCAGTTTGTTCAGGGTCCTTTTGTCAGATAGTGAAGTGATGCACTCCAGTTCAGCTCCCACTACAGAGCCAGCTTTCCTTACCAGCCTGTCAATTCGCCCCGCATCCTTCTTCCTTGTGCTTCCTCCCCAACATACTACTGCATAGAAGAGGACGCTGGCAAAAACAGACTGGTAGAACATCCTGAGGAGCTTACTGCACACATTGAAGGACCGCAGCCTCCTCAGGAAGTACAGCCTGCTCTGCCCTTTCTTGTAGAGTGCATCAGTGTTGGCTGACCAGTCCAGTTTATTGTCCAGGTGGAGACCCAGATACTTGTAGGTGCTAACCATGACCCCATCAATGTGGACTGGTAGCAGAGTGGGCTTAGACCTGCGGAAATCCACCACCATCTCCTTGGTCTTTGAAGTGTTAAGTTGAAGATGATTGAGTTTGCCCCATTGCACAAAGTCCTCCACCAAGCTCCTGTACTCCTCCTCCTGCCCGTTCCTGATACACCCCACAATTGCAGTATCATCAGAAAACTTCTGCATGTGGCATGACTCGGTGTTGTAGCAGAAGTCAGATGTGTACAGGGTGAACAGGACTGGAGAGAGCACAGTTCCCTGTGGCGCTCCGGTGCTGCAGATCACAGTGTCAGAGAGACAGTTCTTCAGTCTGACGAACTGTGGTCGCTCGGTCAGGTAATCTGTAATCCAGGTTACCAGGTGAGCGTCCACACCCATCTGCAAGAGTTTGTCTCCCAATCTGAGGGACTGGATGGTGTTAAAAGCACTTGAGAAATCAAAGAACATGATTCTCACAGCACTTTTGTCTAGGTGGGAATGTGTCCTGTGTAGAAGATAAGTGATGGCATCGTCCACGCCCACTTTCTCCTGGTATGCAAACTGTAACGGGTCTAGTGCATGGCGTACCTGGGGTCTGAGCATACCTAAGACCAATCGCTCCATTGTCTTCATCACATGTGATGTAAGAGCGACAGGTCTGTAGTCATTAAGCTCACTAGGGTGTGGCTTCTTAGGGACAGGGGTAAGACATGATGTCTTCCACAGTGTTGGAACTTGTCCAAGGCGTAGGCTGAAATTGAAGATGTGCTTCAGTGGCTCCCCCAGGTTAGCAGCACTGGCCTTGAGTAGCCTTTGACACAGTCTGTCAGGCCCCGCTGCTTTATTGCTGCGCAATTTCTTTAGTTGGACTGTCACTTGATCTGTTGTAATGGTGAGGAGTGTAAGGGGAGGGGAGGGGTGCATCTGGGATCTGTGTGTCTGATGGCTGTTGACTGAGGTCGTTGTCACCTCATTGTTCGTGATCGCCATGTGGGGGAGGGGTGCAAAATCCAGTGATGGTGGGGGTACGATAGCCTGTGATGATGGAGGTGAGTGTTGCGCTGGTATTGAGGGGGTGTGAGGGTGGGGGCTGGGGGATGGTGGACAGACCACCACCATTGGAGCTGGAGCAGGGCAGTCAAACCTGTTGTAGAAGTGGTTCAACTGGTTCGCCCTGTCCAGAGCTGCTGTTCTTCTTCAGGCCAGTGATAACCTTCATGCAGTCCCATGTCTCCTTCAAGTTGTTTTCCTGCAGCTTCTGTTCCACCTTCTTTCTGTAATCCTCCTTCAGCTTGAAATTGAGTTCCCCTTGCACGCGCCTCAGCTCTGCCATGTCCCCCTCTCTGAACGCCATCTTTTTCCTGTTAAGAAGGGTCTTGACATTGCTGGTTATCCAAGGCTTGTTGTTGGGAAAGCAGCGTACAGTTCTGGTGGGAACAACAATGTCCATGCAGAAGTTCAGGTAGTCAGTTGTGCACTGTGTGACCTCCTCTAAGTCCTCTCCATTCTGTAACACACTCCAGTCAGTACACTCGAAGCAGTCTCTCAGAGCCTCATCCACTTCGGGTGTCCACTTCCTGAAGGTGTGTGTGGCAACTGGTAGCCTCTGTACTTTGGGCTTGTACATTGGCTGGAGATGAATGAGGTTGTGGTCTGACTTTCCCAGTGGGGGGACTGTATGCATCCCTCACGTTTGCATACATGAGGTCTATTGTCCTGTTTTTCCTTGTAGGGCAGTCAACATACTGGTAAAAATTTGTGAGTGTGGAATCCAGTGTTATGTGATTGAAGTCGCCAGAGATCACAAAAAAGGCGTCAGTGTGTTGGGTTTGAAGCCTTGCGATTGTGGAGTGGATGACGTCACACGCTGTATCCGGGAGAGCTCGAGGTGGAACGTAAACACAGACAGCAATTGCATGCGAGAACTCCCTCGGCATGTAGTACGGACGGAGACTAACCGCTAATAACTCCACATCCTTACAGCATACAGTCTCCTTAACTGTAACATGTCCGGGATTGCACCATCTATTGTTAATGTACAGCACCAGTCCGCCTCCCTTCTTTTTGCCAGAAAGTTTACAAAGTAGTTGTTGGTTGCCTGAGAAAAAGCCAGGGGCTCGAAACGTTGCACGCAAAAATAAAAAACCTTCCATTGGAGCTATATGGTGTGCGGATCACTCTCTTTTACTTTTGAACTCCTTCCTCTGATCCAGCACCCATCCGAAACGGTGAAACGGGATGTGTGCGGTCACACGTTTACTTATTTGGTGTTGTGTGGCTCACCTGTATGAGGTAGTGTTGTGTGGCTCACCTGTATGAGGTAGTGGGAACACAAGCTGAGCAGCTCCAGCAGCTGCAGATGGCTCCCAGCAGATAACACATCCTGAATCACCCCCGGCTCTAGCACAATCTGCACACACACATAAAAACAGTCTTGACCACCTGACCCACTACCTTTTAACAGGAATCAAGAGCAGACTGTATTTCACATTTCACCTATTAACCCTTAAAGGAGTACCGTCACACCGGTGTGACGGGAATGTTGAGAAATGAACGTTCTAAAGAATATCTGGGTTCATTGAATTCAACATAGAATTTTAGAACCTTCAATTGTTGCG
The DNA here is from genome assembly GCF_046254945.1 of Alosa pseudoharengus. Lineage (NCBI taxonomy): Eukaryota > Metazoa > Chordata > Actinopteri > Clupeiformes > Clupeidae > Alosa > Alosa pseudoharengus. The sequence goes on along the minus strand of NW_027468587.1, from coordinate 13,838,229 downwards.
GAAGTTAGAACGTTCAAAAACCTACACCTTTAAGTAGGCTATTTGCTATCAGAAGAACTGGCTTAAAGAAGTGTGCATTTTCTTTACTCTATTTGATCTCAAAAGCGCTTTGCCTACACAGCCATAGACCTCTGAAGTTCGGCTACAAAAAAGCTGCCATCTTTAAGATCCGGTATCTTGTGATTTTTCATATGGGAAAATAATCCGGGGGTTTTGAATTATCGCAATTATCGGGGATGAAGAAGACTGATATGCAGGTGTTTTGCTCAACACACTTTTGTCCTCTGCCTTCGAGTGGCTCTTGTGATCTTCGGTACGTTAAGACGGCAAACTTAGATTTTTGCTACCCCAGAGCTAATTTGCAATGCAACTTGCCATAGGTAGTTAGCTTCAATTAACACCCGGATCTCCTAATATGGGCAAAGATAGCAGCTTTGGTTCTTTTTTGTAGGCGAACCTCAGAGGTCTATATGAAACATAGCTCGCCACCACTAAAGTCCAGAAGGGATATGGGTTTATTATAAACCTGCATATCTCTTCCCAGCGGAGGGAGCAGTTTGGTTGCTGAAAAGGTTCTTTAGTTGTATGGAATTGTGAAGGATATTGGGAGCTTTAGAATGGTGGATCTACTCCCCCCAGACAGAAGAGCTGGAAGAAATCCTATTCCTAGCTCAGAGAGACAGACAGACAAACAGTCAGACAGACAGACAGGTAGAGACAGAGAGAGATAGACAGATGGAGCACATCAGGCAGAAAAATGAGAGAGAGAGAAAGAGGGACAGATGGAACACATATGGAAAATGTAAACAGACAGAAAGACAGACAAACCGACAGGTGAGAGAGAAAACAGAGAGAGGGGAAAACAGAGTAAGAGAAAGGTAAAAAAGGATCACATCTGGCCAAGTAAGCCAGCCTGGATGTGGGTTAGTTCTGGCCCAGAGGCGGCTCAGATGTGGCCCACATAATGGGGCCTGAACACAACACCAACTGCCATCTGGAATATCTGTCACAACAGCCTGTCTCTCTAACATATGCTTCACCGCGGCTGTGTGTGTGTGTATTTGTAGATATTCACTGTAAACGCAAATGTATGTATAATGTAGTCTTCCATCGCAGTCATGGTGAGATATGGGGGGTATCTGGCAGTATCTGGTGAGTATTATTTTGCAGGTGGTGTGTGGAAGCTTTGTACTTTCAGTGGTGGTGCTCAAAGCTTGGTAATGTCTTCCATAAGCATGACGTGACATCTGAGCCAGGCTTAGCTCTGAAGCACTAAAGCTCACCGATCTTTTTTTATCAATATTTTGCTTGCAGTGCTTGTGTGGATCCCAAAGCTCCCCTGATAAGGCTGAGGGGCCTGAAGGATCAACACATCACATGAAACAAATCCTCCCTGAGGGCGCACACCAAAACTGTGTCATCTGGAAGTTTGCTCCATACAAGGCTTTGTGCTGCTGCTAGGGCAGACCTTGTTTCCATATCTGTGAATGTACATAATTTAAACTCAGATGAAAACATGCGCTTCAAATTCCGCCTGTCTGACCATCTGTGTGTGTGTGTGTGTGTGTGTGTGTGTGTGTGTGTGTGTGTGTGCGTGTGCGTGTGCGTGTGTGTGTGAGTGTCTTTGTCCGTCTGTGTTTGTTTGTGTGTGAGTGTGAGCATCCATGTTTATCTGACGGTGCATGTGTGTATGCATGCAAGTGTATGTTAGAGTCTGCTTGTGTGTGTGTGTGTGTGTGTGTGTGTGTGTGTGTGTGTGTGTGTGTGTGTGTGTGTGTGTGCTGTGTTTGTCTGGACAAGCTACGTTGGACCAGCAGGTTGACGTTGGCCTACATCCATAATTTCCTCTCATCTCCTGGGAAAGGCACCATTATTCCTAATTAACAACATGAGCAGCAGCAACAGCACAAACAACATCAGCAGCAGTAGCAACAACAGTAGCACTAACACAGCCTGGTCTGAACTGATGCACACTGAGATACCGTGAACCTCCCAGTCTCCTCTAAACACTGGAGACCCATCCACCAGTGGCGGCTGGTGGTTAAAAAAATAACGGAGGAAGGAATGTCTGCTTGATTGTCGTTAGTGGCAAATGTGAGGTTGTGATGGTGTTGGTGGCATATGTGAACAATAGAGTATGTAGGCCGCCTACCCAGACACATTTATAGCAGCAGTATGTACCATGTAGCATTTTAACTGGCAATGTTGTGCAATAAATGCTATTCTGACATTCTCGGGGGGGTCTGGGGGGGCACAATAGACTTTGTAATATAATTTAAATATATAAGTCACTTTGGATAATAGTGCTAAATTAATAAATGTAAATGTAAATAAATGTAAATTTAGGTCTGGGAAGTCAGGGAAGATATGTAGGTCTAGTTATGAAATACTGTTTTCCAGATGTGCAAAATTACGGAAAGTCTGGAGGTTTTGCTCAGTGTAATACATTGGCAGAAAAGTCTATAAAACCATGTAACTATTTACCATTAAAAATAGACCTTAAATGTGGTTATTTGTAACATGCTATGGTTTTTAAAGCCAAATCCCTATAATTTAAAGACAGGTTGTAATATCTAAGTGGGAATTCATGAAAGCATACTCGAAAGGCAAATGTTATTGAAGACGTCATTAAAGGAATGCCTCATGGTCTGACATTGTTGACAAGATACATTTAGAACGGTGAAAACAAGAACATAACAACAAGAACCTTATTTAACTATTGTTTAGTTAAGGCATAACTTGGATGATTATAACAACGCATAACTATCCAAAAATGTTTTATCACCAAGTGAACTGTCCACGTATGTGACAGGCCAGCAGTAGGCTATGGCTGATTGTTTGCTGTGCTAACGTTACCAGTTAGCCTATTTGTCTGACTATGTAGCATTCAGTAGCCTACACTAGCCTTACCATCTTGTTTTGGAATATGAATTTTTGGAGCTGGTCTTCCTGCTTTGATAAACATTCATCATACATCAGTGTATTCGCAGTGTATTTGAATGTATAAAAGATTTGAGATTGTCCTCTGATTCCATTGTACAGTTTATTTCACGAGCAAACAACAAACAAGCTTTCCGTTCAACATAAGATTCGTAGACTGCAGATAACGTTCTTGAACCGTTGCCGCTAAAAACAGCACCCCCTATCGCAATTGAAAATTACTGTACGGAGGAGCTTCCTCCCTTGGCCATTGAAAACGACGTGATTCACGAGCCGCTGGGGTCCAAGGCGTTTATAATGGACTTCAATGAGGGTCTTGAGGAGGAAGCTCCTCCATACAGTAATTTTCAATAGCGATAGGGGGTGCTGTTGGCATTTTGACCTAGGGGAACGATTTTGTTCATTCAAAGTGTTAAAAATAGTAATATTAACAGTAATTTATCAGATTAGTAATTCACTTTATATATTTTTTATTTTTCTTTGAAATTTTAGGGAGGGTGTTCCTCCCTTTCCTCAATGAAGGAGCCTCCTCTCACCATCCACCCACCCATCCACCCACCCATCCATCCACCCAGACGACCACCCAAACACAGGAGGCGGGGGAGGCTGGAGCAGTGATGGTGGATAATGGGCGATGACTCAGTGCTGGTTTTAGTCAGATTGTTTTGGAGTGTGTTATAGAGAGCTTCAGCTGAGGAGTGTGTGTGTGGGGTGGGGTGGAGGGGGGGTAAGTGTGTGTGTGTGTGTGTGGGGGGGGGGGGGGTAAGTGTGTGTGTGGGAGGGCGGGGGGGGGGGGGGTTTGCCAGGGGAGCGTTCAGTGATCAGAGAGCAAACAGAGTTAGACAGAGTGTGTACTGTCTGTGTAGGAGGAGGTTCTGGCTCACACTTGGTGTGTGTGTGTGTGTGTGTCTCTCTGTGTAGGTGTGTGTGTGTGTGAGAGAGAGAGAAAGAGTATGTGTGCCTGTTTATCATCCGTTGGCCGGATATGCACTAGAATCATGCTAAGCACTTTTCTCAGGGTGTTGTATGCATAAAAATGTGAAAGTTGCAGATCGGGGATGTGTGTGTGTGCGTTTTTGTGTCTGTGTGTGTGTGTGTTCTGTTTGAGACCAGTGCTGGAGTGAGCGAGTAGCTTCACCTGCCCTGTGTAAACAAAGTGGAGTATGTGTTTGTGTGTGTTTGTGTGTGTGTGTGTGTGTGTGTGTGTGTGTGTGTTTGGAGCAAGTGGCCTTACCTGTCCTGTGTAAGCGAAGTCAAGGGCGTGCTTCAGTCCCACACAAGTCACCCCCTGCAAGTTGACCTCGTCCGCCTCACTTTCCATCATACACAAGCTGAACATGGCCTGCAAATCAGGAAATCAGGTAAGGGACAGGCACACACACACACACACTCATAAACACACACAGGTCTTGATACACACATAAACGAACTCACTCACACACATACACACACTCAGTGTGAAAAATATACGCACACATATAGTTTAGCATAACATGACAGCATAAAAAACACACTCACTCACACACACACACACACATACATGGCACAAGTTTGTTATTCCACCGATATCTTAAAAAACATTCATTTCCAGCCTGGATGGGTGAGAGTGAGAGTAATGACTAGCAGCACACACACACGCACACGCGCACACACACGCACACAGACACACATAGACAGCGCTACCCACACACTGTAATAATCAGAGCAGTGTTGCGGCCATGCCAGTCCCACTCCCCACTGAGGCCGAGCTAATCAAACGTATTGATTGATCGGTGTCTCGCAGTGGGTGGATGGGAAAGGCATCGATCAAAGCGCACTCTGCACAGGAAGTGGCACACACACAGATCACACACAACAGAGACTGGGGCTGAGCCGCACACACACACACACACACAGACATGTCCTTCTAAAGTGCAGGAAAGTTAACTAGCGCCTACACACTGTTCTCATTTATCGGATCCTAATTAGGGCTAGTCCACACGTACGAAACCGATCTTTTTCTCCTCCGTCTTCCCTGAAACCGCATCAAGAATATTTGCGTCCAAACGGATCCATCTCAACACGACTCAACACGTTACTTCATACCCCAGGCCTATAGGTGGCACTGTTTCTTTACAGAAATTGACCAACATTGATTCACATATTTTACGGTTTGTGAAGGGTGCAGTCCCGTCCTTTATTTGGCTAACGCAGGTAGGCCTACTAATCACCTTTACATTCTTTGGTTGTAGGATAGTCCGTGATTCACATTCGTTTTGGCTATCACCGCAATTAGGCTACTAAATGCAAGGCTTACCCAAGTTCTAGGCTATTCTGTCGCCACATTTATAATATTGCTATAAAACCTTCGTTAGTAACAGTCAATACTTTTGCCTGCATCAAACCGCGCAAATCTTGCATTTGCATTCAGTGTGCTACCAGCTTAACGTGAGTTCTAAGCGTCTTTGTATGCTTATATCTGATTTCACTCGACTGTGAATGCATGTATATATGTTGTAAGACATGTAAAATAAATGAATGACACTGGCACTACGCACAAATTAATGTAGCCTAAACTTACACCGCACTTTCCTAATAACTTAAGTTCTCTCGCGTCACTGACAGTAGCTAGAATGCATAAAAAAAACAGTGTTCAGTCCACCAAGTCATAAGCTATCGGCGCTGCGCAGCACCAGTTGTGATATTTATCTTACGGAGTGTAATCGTAGGTAATGTCATGTATGAAAACTAGTATTGTTAGGCAATACTATAAGTGCAAGTCCAGGGCAGCTGAGGTGTGCCAATGACATCATCGATACGCAAGCAGGATGTGCGGTTTCGCTGTCTAAACGAATTCAAACGGGCTACGGTTTCAGATTTCTCCACTCTGGGACCAGGTTTCAGAAAGGTGCGGTTTCGGGCAGTGCGTTTACAGGATTCGTTTGGACGCTCGGCCAAGACGAAGCAAAACCTCTGCGTTTAACCTAAAAAGCGTCTCCGTGTGGACGGGCCCTTAGTCTCACTCTCTCCACCTGGAGTTGAAAAAGAACAGTAGCCACAGTCCATGGTCATGCTAACAGCCATAGGTCATGCTAACAGCCACAGGCATGCTAACAGCCACAGTCCATGGCACCAGCCACAGGTAATGCTAAAAGCCACAGGTCATGCTAACAGCTATAGGTCATGCTAACAGCCATAGGTCATGCTAACAGCCACAGGTCATGCTAACAGCCACAGTCCATGGCACCAGCCACAGGTAATGCTAAAAGTCACAGGTCATGCTAACAGCTATAGGTCATGCTAACAGCCATAGGTCATGCTAACAGCCACAGCTCTTGCTGACAGCCACAGTCCATGGCACCAGCCAGAGGTCATGTTAACAGCCATAGCTCATGCTAACAGCCACAGTCCATGGCACCAGCCACAGGTCATGCTAGCAGCCATATTCAAGGAGTGCACCTTCAGGAAGGAAAAAGTTTTGCCATAATAATTACACATGTGACTCCACTAGGGGCTTGGTGTCATGCCTAACAACCCCCATTAGCTGTTCTAAAATCACTGTAACCAACAGCTTCATAGGGCGTATCGCTTAACTTTCAGTCAACAGGACATTCTACATCATTATTACATGCTGGAGTATAAGGACCACATTGTTTATTTCTCACTTTCTTAATTAGAATATGACCTGAGAACACAGAAAATATGTACACATGTAGGTCATTAAAATACAGAATTTGTTCTGATACCAGTCCAATTTCAATCTCAAACTACCCTTAGATTTAATAATAACCAGTCACCCAAGGGGTAAGCTCTCGATGGAACTGTCATTCCCCACCAAGGCCACCGATGGTCATGCTTGGCCTGCCAGAAGCTGCTGGTAGATACCGCTACGATGGGGGTCTCGAGATCTGCTGCTGACTTGACCGTGGCTCACCCTAAAACTGACACTGCGGCGTCAAGAGCTTTTTGGCAGGGCGCAAAGTGGAGGAGCCACCTGAAAAGCACTGTACATCTCCAGTGACCCTCTTTATTGTATTCCCAGGTGGTAATACAGTGTCAGCTTGCCTCATCAAGGTTCTTTGAATAGAAACCTTTGGCCACACACTTTCCACTTTAGGTGAGCAATGAACTCTTCCAGCTGTAGCTTTTCAATAAGATGTTCGATCTGTCAAAGTGTCGTCATCTCCTTCACACCTCTGATACCAATGTGTCAGAACCAGAATCAGTACCAGTACCAACCGGCTTCAGCTTCCCCCTTGAGAGATTGGTCATTATAACACTGCAAAAACAACCAATCGAATGGATGCAAAAGACAAGAAACCGATCCAGAAATGCACATTTCTTTTGTTTTTTACAGTCCCTCTATCTTCTGGTTGAATTCGAATAAAGACAATGAATATAAACATATATGGTCATTATAGCATTGCTAAAACAACAAATCTAATGGGTGCCTAACACTCAGCTTTGTCATACCTTAATTTTGTCACTAGAAATACGAACGTACCCAAGTCAAACTTTAGTTTAATAGGCTACATGGTCGCGTCAAAAACACTAAGAAGGCTCGACATAACATGAAACTTTAATTGAAGCATCATCAGTGTAAACTCTGTGTACCAACAATGTTCTCAATGCTCGAGTTTATGTGTAGAGACACTGACGACACTTTGAAGTTTCATGTTGTGTCAAGCCTTCTTTAGTGTTTGAAAAATAGCGATTTTGACGCGATTGTATCAAAAAAGTAGTGGCCCTATAGGATTCCCATTCAAAAGGTCATTTCACCCGAAAATGACAACGCATACAAGCTTAAAAGTGCCGCTTTGGACGTACTTATGCATTTATATGAAAGTTTGACTTGGGTAGCCTACATTCACAAAACACCATATGATGCATTTTGGCGAGAGTTACGGACATTAAACGTGTGACTGTTTGCTGATAAGATGCACGCTTGCTTGTTAAGGGATGCAGAGAAACTTCTCTGTATGACGAAACGCCGGTTGTTAGTGATTGGTTCAAAGCGGTTCAAAGGAACTCCAATGATTTTAAACCTCAAACTGTGCCCTCCCACCCGGAAATAAACGTTTGCTATGATCAAGGCCAGACTCTCTGCGAAGGTTTCCAGGCTAGGTCCAAATCAGAGCACTGTGAGAAAGTGTTCTGATTCTACAAGTCGACCCAAGGTCCAAACCAGAGCATTGTGAGAAAGTGTTCTGATTTCTACAGGTCTGCTTGTGTGTTTTTTTTTTTGGGTGGTCGCTAAATTTATCCTCTGAGCTCCTTTATCCTCTGTGCCGTCTTTTTCTCTCCTACAAGCTGCCGGCACACCACACCGCCTGCTCTCCTCCTCTTCGCTCTCACTCTATTTCCAGCCCACAGCCCTACTTTCAGAGGGTGACTCGACCTCGGTTCACATTGTTTAAAACCGGAGAAAAAAGACCAAAATGTCTCGTTAGGGCAAAACCCCTTGCGGAGAGAGAGAGTGTGGGTTGTGTTAATTAAACTTCCTGGTTGAGTGACCACAAGCCACTCACGCAACCTGGAGGGGTGTGTGTGTGGGTAAGTGTGTGTGTGTCTATGTGTATATCTGTGTATCTGTGTGTCTGTGTATATATCTGTGTGTGTGTGTGCATGCTTGTGTGTGTGTGTGTGTGTGTGTGACTGTGTGTGTGTTCGTTCTTGCTTGTGTGTGTGTGTGTGTGTGTGTGCATGCGTGTGTGAGTGTGAGTAAGGACAAGGTCAGTGTGTGAGGATAAGAGGCCACATGGACAGAGGGGTGACTTCTAACCTGAGGGGAACTTTAAGGGGGAGGGGGGTGCAGGAGACTCATTGGAAATGACCGTGACAAATCCCTTTTAGCACATCAGCAGCAGCAGCAGTACAGAGCAGAGATTTGGGAAAGCAAAACTTGAAGTACAGTAGAACGATTACCAGTACTCTATGATCTTTGGCTCACACTTTGTCAAGACTTTGACTGTCGTACCAAACTCTACGCACTATGGTCCTCTACAGTTAATAATGCATAGTTCCATTATATGAAACAGGTTAGTGTGTGCTGGTATGGCATGGATAACTGCTTATGTTTGTCAAAAATACTGTACTAACTATAATATAATATAATAGCACTCCAAAAGACCATTAAGCACAATAAAACTGCTTCTTCATTACTTAATGCTTCTGTTACATGGGCTCATCTCTTGTGCATGTGCATGAACATAAACAGGCTCAGATTCAATGTCAGCTTTGAAAGAAAAGGATTCAGGGTACTAGAACATTCCCACATGAAGTCCTCACTGACAAGTACTTCCTTCATTGCTTAGCAATAAGAGATCATCACAGCCATGGGCCAGGGTGCCACACACACAGACACACACACACACACACACAGGGATGTAGTGGAGGCTAAACACAAGTTAAGTTTCAGAAATAGAGTTTATCCACCTCTTATTACAGTTTATCCACCTCTCAAAAGAGTTGATTCACCAGTTGCAACTTTTAACATTTAAAAATCATACTGTATTATCCACATTCACAATATGTACACTCATCAACAATCTAGGAACCAGTTAATACCACTTGTATTGTTATAAACATTAGGCAACATGTTCTGAATGCCTTTTTAAAAAAATCTGATACCGCATGGCGCAGTCCACCTTACCGTGATCCCAGAATTCATAGTTTACCCACCTCTTATTTTACCACTACACCCCTGGTCAGTCCTATTCCGTGGGTTTGGATGTTCAGTCCCACTCTGTATGTTTGGTGGCGATGTTTGGCCATATTTCCCCTGAGGGATTAAGAGGTGCTGTAACTCGATGCGATAGCAGGAGACAGGTGCTGAGGAGTAGAGGGCTTTAGCTGTGCTGCAAGCTCACGCTTCATGGAGCTTCCCATTACCATCTGTCCTGCCTGCGCCCTGCTGCCCCCGTCAGACAGGGGTTGTGGAGGGTGAGTGTGGGGCTCTGGATGTGGGTCTCCATTACTATGAGTGTGTGTGCTTCACTGGTGGAAAACGCCATCAGTCAAATGTAAAATCCTCATTTATAGATGCAGACAGGTGGATGTACTCACACACACACACACACACACACACACACACATACACACACACACACACACACACACACACAAACACACACACACACACACAGGTTTTAAGGAACCTCTCTCTACTTCCCTTGTACTTTGCCTACCTCTGTATATGGTTGTCAGACTGGTTTGTGTATTGCTTAGTGCTGATGTATCAAATTCTGCACTGCAACCACAAAGTGCATTAAGACAAGATTGTGATCTGATACGTCTGTGTGTTAGTAAAACTGAGCAGCATCAAAGCCATTCTCTAATTAAGAATCAGTCACACAAATATAAAACTGTTGCCATGAGCAATGTGAGCAATGTCGTGTATTGATTCTTTCATATGAAAACACCTGTGGCAAGAAAAGCCCCAGGTAAAAAACAGATACCACCCCCCCCCCACACACACACACACACACACACACACCACTCTCCGCTCTATTGCTCCTCTGGGTTGGATAAAAGTCAAGCTACCTAGCCTGAATAAATCCCTCCTTGGACTCGGGCATAATCCCCCCCCCCCGGCCGTTTCCAGGGAGATTTATCTCCCCTCCACATTAATCTGCTCAGCCTCCCTGAAAATCAAATCTCACTACTGTGGCCGTCGCCGCCGCTATCCCTGGGATGGGTCTCCAGGAGCCGCTCATTTCCTGTGCTCTATACCTGACTGCTCACACACTGCCAAATCCTCTCCTCCTCTCTCTCGCTCTCTCCCTCTCTTCTCCTTCACTCTCTCTCCTCTTCTCTCCCTCACTCTCTCCTTCTCCCCCTCTCCTCTCTCTAGCTCTCTCCCTCTCCTCCACTTTCTCTCCTCTCCTCTCTCTCTCCTCTCCTCTACTCTCTCTCCTCTTCTCTCCTTCTCCTCTTTTCCACTTTATCCCTCTCCTCCCTCTCTCGCTTTCTCTGTCCTTAATTCTCTTCCTCTCCTCTCCTCCACTCTCTCCTCTCCTCCACTCTCTCCCCTCTTCTCCACTCTCTCTCTTCTCTCTACTTCTCTCTCTGCCTCTGCTTGCCTCTCCTCTCATCTCCTCCTTGTTGCTGTGTGCACAAGGCTGACTTCTGTAATCCACCTTATCTGTTCTCAAAGCATTCCCCAAACAAGCGTGCACACACACATACACACACACACACACACACGCAGGCACACACGCACGCACACACACGCACACACACACACACACACACACACACATACATGCACACACACACATACACACACACACACACACACACACACACACACACACACACGCAGGCACACACACACGCACACACACACACATGCACACACACACACACACACACACATGTACATATGCGCACTCACAAATGCAAACAAGCATACACACACACAGACATACTGTATCTGTCCACAAAAGATTTGTTAGACTTCTATTCTGATGTACATGACTTGAGAAGAGAACAGAGTCTGTCATGTCATCACAGGGATATCATGGCTGCTTGCATTCAAGTGAACCTCAAACACACAAACACACTCTCACTCACACACTCCCTCTCACTCACACACTCCCTCACACAAACACACACACACACACACACACACACACACACACACACACACACATACACACACAAACACACAGAGACACACACACAGAGAAAGACATACATGCATATGCACAATGCACGCGCACACGGCTAAACACACATACACACAGGATACTACAGCAGCATGAAAGGGAAGACAGCAGACTGCACGAGGAGCTTAATTCACTTGACTGCTCCAGCCAGACGTAGTGCTTTCAAACGCAGGAGCTCCTTAATGACTGATTAGACTTTGGCCAGGCACCAATCTGCGTAGAGTGCTCCTCCTCCCCACCCCCCCACCCCATACATACATACACACACACACACACACACACACACACACGAACACACACACATACACACACACACACACACACACATACACACACACACACACGAACACACACACACACACACACAAACACACAACCTAACATCTGCTCTGGCTAAATAAGGCACCACACTACTGTATGTAAAATTTGTCTTTTTACTCTTACTATTTCTGTTGGTCCCCATGTTACAGTACCATTAGCTCAATAAATTTTTCTGTGCCTCCAGAAATCTTGAATTTCCTCTGGGGATCAATAAAGTATCTATCTATCTATCTATCTATCTATGCCTTAGGAACGCTTAGGATTGTTTGTTTCTGCAGTTGAGAGGGTCTATAGGCCTATGAATACATACTGTACACGACCCCCCCCCCCCCTCCCACACACACACACACACACACACTTGTCTTTGGAAAAAGCAAAGCAATTTGATAGTATGGAGTCATTTTCGTCTTAGGCAAAATCAGTGTTTTCAAAACTCCATGTACATCTGGTGGTCACTGTATTCTGCTTTGCTTTTTTTCTTGTTAGCTGTAAAATACTGTATTCGCATTCGCAACAGCAAATTATTTGTGAAAAATCACTATTTTTGGTTTCAATATTGCTTGGATTTTTACTGTGTAAACTTAGAAAGCCTAAGACAGAAGAGCTTTAGGTTTTAAGCAACAGTGTGTACATGATGTATCCAAAATGTCATATTATGAAAAAAGTGTTTGTAATGTGAGGTGAATGTTTGGTTTAAAGATGCGACATTTTGATTGTAGTGCGTCATTTTGCTGGAGTTTTGAAAAATAGACGAAGAGTTTTGAAAACGTGTGTAAACAGTTGTAAAAAACTGTAAGGAAGGACATAAGGAGCTACAAGACAAAGGTTCTCCTAAATAAGATGGCGGTGAGTCAGGTGGTGAGCTGGTACAGCTGATACTCCCACAATTAAGTTTGTCAACTTAATATGATACGGATAGATTTAACACATAGTCCCAAACAGGATTTCCGCTGACATTAGATAGCATTAGATCAAGTCTGATTGATTTCTAGTAATTTCCATTTGCGATTACCTCCGCTACTAGCCTCCATCTCCCTCTCAGAAGCGTTCTGCGGATTCAATCTACGGACACGGATGAGGAACAGGCGTGGCATGTGACAGGGAACTTACTCTAAAGTAATCGCTGCACGCTGCCAGCACCGCCTTGTGGGCATGGAACTTCTGCTCCCCGGCAACCAGTGTGACGTCACAGAGGAGGCCATCCTTGCGCTGCTGGTTGAGGGCGGAGAGGACGGAGTCCTGGTGCGACTTGGACTGACAGAGCCTCTGGCCTGTCAGCAGCTCCTGGGAACTAAGGTGGAGAGAGGAATGAGAGAGAGAGAGAGAGAGAGAGAGGGAGAGAGAGCAACAGAGACATAGAAGACAAGAAAGGATAGAGAAAATAAAAATAAAAAACAGAGAAAGAGAGAATCACACAGGACGGAGAGGGTTAACGTGTTGGTGCTGATGTTTGCTTGCTTCCTTGTAACCTTGTTTGCCTGTTTCCCCTGTACAAGAGGGGAGGGGATTAGAAGGATGCTTTTCTGAACAGGTCTCTGAATCCACAGGCAATGTCTCTTTATGAGACTGTAAATCCATCTCTCCCCTGACCCATATGATGTCCACATGATCGCAGTATTTAAACTAACAACATTTATGGCGCTGCTTTTCCACACTCTTCATTCTATACTAACTCTCTCAACCAACCTTTCTTTCTCTTACTCTATCTATCCCGCTCTCCCTTCCTCTTTCTTTTTGTCTTGCACATATTCAAAGTGGCTTCCTTGAGTGCAAGACAAAGCCCCTTTGGGGGAATTCAATTCAATTCATTCAATTCAATTCAAATTTATTAGTCACATACAACAGAGTAGGCCTATATGTAGTGAAATGTTTTGTCCACTGTCTCCATGGCTGCGCAATGTTTAAATAAATAAGGACATAAATAGAAAAAGAAGAAATGTCTAAAGTGCATGAGGTGTTTCCAACATGCTTGTGCTTCTGCTACAGAGTCCTCCTTCAGTATCCGGATAGCTTGGGGACAAAAACTTTTCTGCATTCTCTCTGTGTTGGCCCTCAGGCAGTGATAACGTTTCCCAGAGCGTAAGGCAGAGAAGAGGCATTTATATATTAATTCATTCGGTAACACTTTACTTAACAGTATCGACATAAGAGTGACATGACACTGTCATGAACATATGACACTGTCATGACACATGAAGCCTAACCCTAACCTCTAACCCTAATCTTATCCCTAACTTGTTATGACAAAAAACAAATATCACTTAATAACAGAAGCGTTATGTCATAAACGTTTATGACACATTCACAACAGTGTCATGTCACTCTTATGTCGATACTGTCAAGTAAAGTGTAACCATTCATTCATTTATACCCCCCCCCCCTCACACACACACACATTTCCACAATCCTCTTCCTCTTTATCAGTGTCAGTCAGCATTACACTTATCACCTTCTACTTAAGCCTTTACAGTAGATGCTGAAACGTTTGTGATTGAATACTTCCAACATATTTCCTGTATTCTTTAATAAAGATAGTGTGAAGTAAATAATAGATGGCCATTATAACATTGCTATAACTATACAAATGGTGGCCTAAGACGTTTGCACAGTACTGTATGACCACATAAACACATGCACACGCAATTATAAACAAAAAAGAGAAAGACAGAGCAGCTAAGTGGGTTAGCGGGCTAAGAAATCCTTCATGAATTGGCGGTTACAGGGAATTATAGGTCAACACAATAATCCAAAAACAAAGGGCTACATTATCCTGCTGCTCTAAAGCCTTGATAATCTAGAATCTCCTAGTTAAAAATAATATTCACACATTTGTATCTGTTTTTCCACAGATGATAGCCCACCACTGTATCTGCAGTGACTACTGGTACATTTCCACTGCATTTCGCTGTACCTACCGCTGTCCTCTCATCTCCTCTCATGCTTGGCCAGGATCCATCTCTGATTCATATCTTTGAGAGTGAAATGACTCTTTGGCCATGTATATTCTACTGGAGCCAGATAACACTATAAGGAATATTATCTTTGGTTTATTTCTCCAGAGAGCAGCAACCTGGCCATTATCTCTCTCTCTCTCTCTCTCTCTCTCTCTCTCTCTCTCTCTCTCTCTCTCTGAGAGACTGAAGGAAAACTGTCCAGGTCTTCAAGTGTGGATACTGGAACTCCTCAAAAATCTACCATTACAAGACCTACTTCGCTACCTAGAGTTTCTGTACCTATGCTATGAGAACAATGGGCCTCAAACACCCCCTTTCTTAAAATACGCCACATCACACGTAATCTTTAAAGATTGATAATGTCTATATCCATGGTTCTGGGGAAGGATGGGATATAGTAGAGACCTTAAAGCAGGGACACACAGTGTAGCTGACAGAAGCTGAACTGGGATGTGCTTTCCAAAAGTGTTGCTGAACAAATACAATAGATAGCCTATAAGTGATAGAAAGAGCTTCATTTCAAAAGCGCTCTCTCTCTCTCTCTCTCTCTCCCTCTCTCTCTCTTTGTCTCCGGTTTACAAGGCAGTTGTTCAATGACAGCATCGGGAAACACAGTCCTGGTCCAAAACCAGGCCAGACCCATTTCAGGATCTGTCCAAGAATCATTCACTTTGTGGGGAGCCACAGTGAACTAAAACACAATAACAACATACCCGAGAGGAGGCTCAGAGGGCATTCTCCTGTTGGGGGTGGATGGAGTCAGGGACGAAGTTTGGTCTGGCTGATTGACACTTATCGTGATAGCTTCACTGATCCCGTCTAATAGCCTAAAAAAAGAGAGTGAAAAGTCCATTAACATGAGTACTTAAGTCACACAGAATGGTCACTGAATTTGGCTCAGATCCCCCGCAGAGACCAGGGGGACCTGGTGAGTAATAGGCACGGCAGGACATGGGGGTGAAGGAACCCTACAGCACTGGCATGGGGGTGAAGGAACCCTACAGCACTGGCATGGGGGTGAAAGAATCCTACAGCACTGGCATGGGGGTGAAAGAACCCTACAGCACTGGCATGGGGGTGAAAGAACCCTACAGCACTGGCACGGATTGTAATTTTGATTCAGGGCCCAGCCTCAGACAGAACCAGACAGGAAGGGCAGGCTGACCCCAATACTCACCCAAATGAAGCATCACATGAAAAATGACAGCGATCACACACACACACACACACACACACACACACACAGAGACACACACACACAGAGACACACAGAACACACACACACACACTCTCTTACTATCTCTCTCTTTCACACACACAAACGTACGTACATACAGACACACACCAAGCAAGAGAGAGAGAAATTGTACACCCTGAACACACAACACACACTAGACCACTTTTATCTGGTGTACTGCACCGGATATCGGATTTTACAGCATGACACACATCACCAGTTTAGTGCTGAGTGTGACACAGCCCATAGCCTACAGCACTCACCCAGTAGTTGGCAGTGGTGGTGCACCCTGACACAGAGTGGACCGGCCTATTGGTCATCCTGGTCAAAAGTAGGCAAGTCTGAGACTTGGCTCTGGTAAACCCTCACTACGCTGCAGATCCACAGGGCCATGCAGGTGACTAGATCCTGGACTCATCTGCCTCTGGTGTGCACCCCTCTCGAGGCCATGTATTGATCCGAGTGACCTTCAGATGCCTGTCGGCTGTCACCTAAGGGCAAAATCAAGAGACGGGCAGGCAGACAGGCAGGCAAAGTCAACAATCAACTTTCACATTTTCAGCCAACAAGGTGATACACTGCTGCACTTGACCATGTGTCAGTCTGTTTATCAATAATATCACAGAATAATACTGCATTCCCTACGTTGCCACTTTTCACCACTGATGCACAACTGCAAGCATGTTTTCTTTTGCCATGATTGTGAAAGACAATAATCAATTGACCTGGTCTACGACGGAGACTGTTTTCGCGGAGGTCATCACGCCGTATCCCTTCACCATCACTTTTAAATCTCAGCTCTGCTGTCAAGCTCAACCGCTGACTCTGAAACACATCTGGGCCGGAGTCAGCTACTATCCGGGTAAGGTTTCCTAGCAACTGTCCAGCTAAAGGGATTCGTTGTGATATTGGATATCGAGGCATAAACCTCCGCTTCGCCCGCAGTGCGAGCTGTGACAGCATGCGGATTCAAAGGGACTCCCGATGCTCCGTTTGACAGGAGCGGACAGGCTCTACAAACATTTACTACTGACACTAACCTCTCTGTGGGAAACATAATACCCAACATCACCCAGATATTTACTTACCTTTCTTCCTTTCGTTCTTCCTCCTCAGTCGGTCGGATCCCAGTGGCCGTAGGCTATTTAATGTGAAAATACCTCATTCAGGCTGAAGGAAGGTTGCGGCTGCAACAACATAGGCTACATATCCTGTCTGCGTAACAGTTGAGTCCTGTCCAGTCAGTGTACTCTGCAGGCATACAGTGAGTGTATTAGCTGAATTGTAACACCGTAGCCCCGCCTATCCAAAACGGTCACATGCATTTTGGTCATGTGGGATACAGCGACACCCAGAGCCAGAAACACTCCACATAGTTGAAACCCTGATCTGGCACACTGCTGCAGAGGGTCACCAGACCGTCGCAAGTGCTATGAATACAGCTTGACTGTCATGTGAAACCATTGGACAACAATCTCTCTCTCTCTCTCTCTCTCTAATCACAGGGACCGAAAAATACCTAACATGCCAACTTTTTCCGGGTTTATCATTTTAACGTTTCCCTGCTGTCTTGCCGTTTTAATATTTTCCCGTAGAATATATATTACTGTAATACTCATAAGTCCTGCATTTTGGCCTGTCTCTGTGTTGTCCTGTTGTTACCCCTTGCCCTTCCAGTGAAACAGATGTATTCAAATCATCGTTTTGCTTGCTTGAATGCGAACTCATAGTCAGGGGGCCTATGTGGTTTCTGTGGGATTGAAATGTTAATTTTTGGAGAGTGGTTGGACTGTCTTTAGATGTCATTGAACGTGGAGAAAAATGATGTCTCCATTTTTTTTTACCTGTTTTAACCCTATTTTTGTGAAATTGTATATTTCACTATAATTAACACCATAAATATTGCCTAAATCACTGGCTATGTTGAATAAAGTTCACAAAACAGTTATTTTATTATTTTCAACAGTATGATTGTATGTCAGTATTATGATTGTATGTCAAACAATTAGAGATAAGATCAATAACCAATCAGTTTCACCAAATACACATACTCCATTGCTGAAAGATAGCAAAATCACTGAATCACAGATGAGACCTCAAACAACATTTAATTCATTTACATATACACAACATATTAGATCTCACCTCCACAATGTCCTCATCAAAATCTACAACTAGTCTACTAAACCTTATTTGTACTCACCTTCTTAAGACTGGTCTCCCCTTCCTGGATAATGTTTTGCTCTAGATTATGAATAATTCTGTCAGGGCATGTACCGCAGTCGTTTAAGACATCTGTTATTAAGCTATCCCTCAAAAAACCTAGCCTTGTATCTACACTGGTCCTCCTGGACCTCAGCGCTGCCTTTGACAGCATAGACCATGACATACTACTTAGGCTTGAAAATTGATAGGCATCAAAGACTCAGCACTCGCTTGGTCATACCTTCCTAACCGTCAACAATTTGTACAGATTATGGTAAAATATGGAGTGCCTCAAGGCTCAGTACTGGGGCCCCTGTTGTTTAGCAGATGATACATAACTATACCTCTCCATAAAACCTGATGAATTAACCCCGTTAGCCAAACTTGACACATGTATAAGAGCTATAAAGACATGGATGACAAATAATTTCCTGCTTTTGAACTCAGATAAAACAGAAGTCATGGTTTTAGGTTCAAAAAGATGAGGGATATCCTATCCACATCACAGGCTACATATAGTGATCTTCCACTGACCTCATCCACAAGTGTTAAAAACCTGGGAGTTATAATTGACCAGGACCTAGCACTAAGTAATCACATAAAACAGATCACCAAAACTTAATTTCAACATTTAAGGAACATTTTAAAGATAAGGAAGTCCTTCTCCTTACCAGATGCCAAGAAATGAATGTTTTGTCATCTCAATGATAGACTATTGCAATGCTATTGCAATGCTATTATGCTGGCTGTAATAATACCTGTCTAAAGAGCTAACCGTTTATTCAAAATGCAGCTGCTCACACACACAAAAAATATGAACATATTTTCCCCATCCTAGCATCTTTACACTGACTACCTGTTAAAAGTCATTGACTTCAAAATATTACTTATAGTTCTTGGTTGGTTGCCTGCATTGAAAGAGGACACCTCATGAAGACGCTCTTTTGTCTGCTTCTGACAGAAGAAGCACTTATCTATGCTGGAAGCAGCTGCTGCTGAACAAGTGTACAAAGTCCCTCTAGATGGACTTGATGCAGTTGCAGGTGTTGCTGCAGGTTCAGAAGATGGTCTACCACGTCTTTTCTGAAGACACTGAGTCCTGCCTGCTTCAATTGATTTCTAGTAGCGAATCTTAGCATTCTGCAGATGCTCACTATTACAGGTGGATTTGTAGCAGTTCCTGTGCCAAACTGCTTTGTTCTCTTGTAAGATAACTGCACTGTAACAATGTAATCGTTGGCTGATCTGTGATCCCCATCTCTATACTCTCTCATGGACAAAAACAAGAAATTTGGTATATGTCTCTAGTGATGGTTCATTCACCAGTCCACACATATCTGCCACTGGATACATAGCCCAAAATCTGTTTCTTTTAGAATATGTGTGCCATCATCTGACTAACAGAAAGACACACCTCAGAATATAACCTAACTAGATTGTGCCACCATGGACTATGAAAATGTGCTTGCTCAAATGTAGAAGGCTAGAAGGTCACTAATATCACCAACCATGAAGAACAGAGCACTATGTGCTTCAGGTTATTCGATATTCTAAATTCTATCACTGCCAGCTATCATCAGCCAACTGTCAATGGTAGTCAGGGATGGATTACTGCATGGGCCTACCGGGCCAAAGCCCAGGGGAGACAAGGAGTCAGGGGGCCCAAGCCATTGCATGGAATCATTGCCTCAATATCAACACATCATATCAACATATAACATACTGATTGAATTAAAGTATTGGCCATCCCCAAAATGCACCAGAATATAGGAAATCACATCAAATGTTTAAAAATGTCCCCCGCAACAATTAGTGGGTGGCCCTTAATACATCTGGGCCCAGGGGCCTGAAAGTTCATAATCCATCCATGCTGGTAGTGTCTCTCTTTCTCTTTCTTACACACACACACACACACACACCTGTCTGTTTGTCTATCTGATCCTTTACCCTTTCTTTTCATCACACTTACATAAGCTACGGAAGGCCTTACAGATTTCAGCTGGTACTATGCAAAAGTCTATTAAAGGAACCATATGTAAGATTGTGGCCAAAACTGGTACTGCAATCCCTTTCAAATTACTATAGAGCGGTGTATCCCCTCCCCCTCCCCCCTGACGCGAGGTTGCCAACCGAAACATACTGACTTTGTGATTAGTAGATAGGTGGAGGGTGGCGCATCAGGCCAAAACACAACATCAACATCAGTTGAGGGCTGCAACTTCACTTTTTAAATGACAATATCCTGGCCGGACTAACTTTTTTCAGTGATATAAGTATTTGAAATAAACATGATTTCTTAATGTCTAGTGACATATCAGGGCCATTTTATGATTAATTGAAATACGTTTCTTACATACGGTTCCTTTAAGTCTATTAAACTTGATTTAACAGAGATCTCTGCACTTTGTGCTCTGAATGGGTGTAGACAAGAACTGACAGAGCAGGCTAGGCCTACACTCAAGCACACTAATAGGCATGAATTGATTGTATTGATATTGAAGTATTATTTTTTTAGCGGACAATTTTGAGAATTTTAGGCACAATCTCATGTTAAAGAGATCAATCATCAGCCTAAAAATGTTTTATAATGTCGTATTGTTTATGTGGCCCACTTTTGCACACCTTGTAGGCACCAAACCCTATGCTATAATACCAGCAATGTGAGGTTTATGGACAAAACACCATATTTGACCTTTTCTGAAATTGACCTTTGATTTGGGTCCTTCAAAACCTTCAAAAAAAATGGAGACATGTTTTTTTTTACTCTTAAGAACCTCTAGAACAAAGATATAATACTCTCCAAAAATTAACATGCGAATCCCACAGGCCCCCAAATTAGACACATAGGCCCCCCTACTATCAGAGTGATGTTAACCTAGGCCTATTTAAGTTAACGACGTGGTTGCAGTGTTGCCAACTTAGCGACTTTGTCGCCATATTTAGCGAGATTTCAGACCCCCCAAGCGACTTTTTTTGTAAGAAGCGACTAGCGACAAATCTAGCGACTTTTTCTGGCGTTCTTGGAGACTTTTGGAGACTCTGATGTGATGGCATGTAACGTCCCTTTTTACTCTTCTGTGTGAGCAGTGAGTTCGTGCTGTGTGAAAGTCTCATGCCTGTTTCATTTGTGAATTACATCGAGTTCGCCCGAAGCGTTGCCCCATGATTATAAAAGTAATGACTGGCCTGTAGTATCAGCCCATGTTATTACACGGAAGTAGCCTATATTCTGTAGATCTAACAGCTCAGACAACGTTATTGGAAGGTGCCGCAACTCTATGGCCGCAACTTCGGGTGAGATTACAACCAGAATCAACGAGACGAGAGCAATGACATGATGACAGGGAAACAAGGACACGCTGCCAGCATCGTTCAACAACCACACTGAACAAAAGAAAGTAGCCTATAGGCTACAACTTTATTCACAAGCAGTTCAAAATCGAACATACAGGTTAGGAAAATATAGCATTCGTTTAGGCTATGTAGCCTCAATGTTGTCAATGCAGGACAGACTGTCGGCTGAGGGGGAAAAAATCTGTTGGTCTGTCCTAGTGACAGTAAGCCTAAACATATCCAAAATATAGCCAGTAAGGTTAAATTGTGTGTAGCCTATGGTGAAGTTATAATCAGACTTCAAGCAGTGCAAAGCCGATGGAGCAGTTGGGAATAGGTTGGACTGCTTTTCAGCCACTTGATGCTCATTGTGGTGTAGGCTATGACGAGATAGTGTAAGTGTAAAGTGTCTCAATTAATATACAAGTATAGTAAATGAAATATATTTAAAGTTGACTATTTGAGTAGGACAAAAGCAAACAGGTGTAAAAGGGAGTTAAAGGGCCATCACGGTTTTTTTTTTTTTTTTTGGGGGGGGGGGTACACGACGTGGTGACGTAATTGATATGCAAATTAGTATGTGACGTCATCTAGCGACATTTAGCGACTTTTGGAGCTGGCTTTAGCTACTTTCCATTTTAAATAGTTGGCAACACTGCGTGGTTGTCGTGAGAGCAAGATTCATTAGCGCTTGCGGTTTTCGGCGTAGGCTATGCCTACGTGCGCACCTGCCAGGCTACTCAGCTAGACAAAGAATTCCCCCTGTATATTCACTCCAAGTTGGCCTACCATAACTTACCAACTACACTGTAGACCATAAACTGGCTATTTATATGACCAAATGTATTTGTTCAACTTTATGAAGCAGAATTACGCACTGCTACTTGGAACGTAGGCCTAACACTTTTTTGTTGGCAGGAGAGAGGATGACAGCGATTAACAAATTGCACTTGTTGCTGGTTACCAATAAATACTATATATTTTTTGCAAACAACAAAAACAGAAAGGATGGAGACAGCAAAGCTAGAGATGGGCAGGAACAAGGTCAATTGGTAGAAATGCTTGTCAAAACGTTAGGAGCTGGATGTGTGGATGAATGAAGCACAAGTATGCTTTGTGTTAAGCATGCACACTGTTTAAAGTTAGGCTACACGGTAAACTACAAGTAAACCAAAGTTAAATTTAGCTTTTTTAGGGCTGGATAAAGTTGACCAAATGGATATAGGCTGTTAGGCGTGAATAAAGTAGGCTACTTTGTTGCTCCAACCCTTCCAACGTTAATGGGGACGAATGTTGACATTTTCCGTATTTTGCGTGAGAAACCCGGGAAATCTCCCTTATTTGCATTGTTCAATGTTGACAGAGCTATGGAACGAAAGAGAACGTTATATGGCGACAGAAATCAACAATCAAACAAGCCAACCAAAGAGAGAGAAGGGAATGCTTCACTGGGTCAATTATCCAAGTAGTAAAAAAAGGGTGCTCATCAAAAAACTGCCATGAAAAGATAAAGACAACTTTTGAGGCACTCCTTACTAAAGTTAAAAAGCCTTTATTAAATTCTGGCTACAAGCCTACGCGTTTCGACACAATGTCTTCATCAGGGCATGCCAAACAATTGCAGGTGAAAGGTATTAATCAGGTAGGTAGGAAGAGCTAGGTCACATGACACTAAAAACCCCACCCCCCAGCCCACACAAGGTACATATCAACAAACATTTATCAAAGTGTCTCCCCAAACCAAAACAAATAACAATTAAAAACAGTTTTTTTCTTTTTCTCAATCCACCATTTCTTTACATCTCACAGTCCAATGCTACAGTTCATACAGAGCAAACTACGAGATTACAAAAATGGAGAAAAGTCCACATCCTCATTGAGGCCTGGAAATGTTGTGGCATTCAATTTAACAATCCACCAAGTTTCCCTTTGGAGAAGCCGTTTTAATCTGTCCCCGCCCCTTATGTTTTTATTTATGACCTCTATTGCCATTATTTTCACTGAGTTCAGATCCGTGTGGCCAGCTTCTCTGAAATGAACAGCCATGGGGTAGCTGGGATTTTGAGTTCTTATGGCGTACTTATGTTCCGCCAGTCTGTCGCGAAGTCTGCGTTTTGTGCGTCCAATATAAAAGCAGCCACATCCACATTCTAACCTGTACACTACATGTGTAGTATTACAATTGGCAAAGTGTTTACAGTAATACACCTTTTCACTAAATACATCCACAAAAGCGCTTTGGCGAGATATGTTATCACAGTGGTTGCATGATCCACATCTGTATGTGCCTTTTGGCTTTGGGAAATGAGAGGGAGGTTTGGATGCAGGGAGGTAACTACTCATCAACCTATCTTTCAGTGTGGGAGCCCTCCTAAAGGAAAATAGGGGGCGCTCAGAGAACAATTGGCGTAAGGAGGGATCACCATCAAGAATGCCCCAGTTTTTGTTGACAATCCTTTTGATCTTGTACGACAGTGAACTGTATTGCGTGGTGAAGAACATTTTTTCAGATTTTCTTTTGCGGTGAGTTTTCTTGAATAAATCCTTCCTATTTAGTGCTTTTGCTTTACCCAAAGCTGTATCCAGATCTTTTTTCTGGTACCCCCTATGTCAAAAATGAGAATACATGTCATCAGCTTGTACATCAGTCAATCTCAGAATCACAGATTCTACGAATCCTTTGGAATTGGCCATAGGGGATGTTTGTGATAAGACTGTTGGGGTGAAAGCTGTCGGCATGTAGAATGGTATTCCTATCAGTTACCTTCCTGAAAATGGATGTATGTAGGTAACCTTGTTCATCCACTGTGATGTTAAGGTCCAGGAAGTGTATTTCTGACTGGCTGTATTCAAGACTGAGCTTGATGTTTGGATTTGAAGAGTTCAAGAACAGATGGAATTCTGTAAGTTGTTCTAAAGGGCCTGAAAAAATGAAAAACAGATCATCAATATATCTTCCATACCACCTAATGTACTGTTTGAATGGGTTCAGATCACTAAAGATGCATTGGTCTTCCCAAAGACCCATGAAAAGGCCTGCAAAATTAGGTGCATAAGCAGCCCCCATGGCGGTACCTTTCTTTTGGCGGAAAAGTCGATCCTGAAACAAAATTTTTTTATTATTTAGTGTCCACTTTGCAAGATCAACAATGAATTCGGTCGGAGGTGTATCATCTGGCCTTTTTTGTAAGGCCTGCCTCAGGGCCTCAAGGCCCTCCTCATGGTCAATATTGGTGTAGAGTGCCTCAACATCCATTGTAACAAGATATGCATTGTTGACATTTTGAATTTCATCCAATATAGAGAGTACATGTGTGGTGTCCTGTATGTAAGCTGGTAGTGCCATTGTGAGGGCTTTGATGTGAAAGTTCAGTGATTGATCCCATGCCACTAATAATTGGTCTCCCAGGTGGTTCCAAAAGGTTCTTATGGACTTTTGGTAGCATGTAAAAAACAGACAGGGTAGGGTCATTGGGCAGCAAAAAGTCATATTCCTTCTTTGTAATCCACTCATTATGAAGACCATTGTCCAAAATTGCAACAAGATCAGCTCTCACCTGATTTAATGGGTTGGTAGCTAGAGGGGTATAGTATTGTGGATTGTTGAGTTGTTTCATGGCTTCTGTTATGTATTGTGTTTTTCCCCAAACTACAACAGCACCACCCTTATCTGCTGTTCTGATGACAAGCAGGGGCGTAGCACCAAATTCTGGGCCCTATGCACAAGTGGTGGCCATGCCCCCCCCCACCCCCCAACCAGTGATGCCAGTAACGCGTTAGTCTATTTTTACCACTTTTTTCAGTAACGAGTAATCTAACGCGCTACTATTTACAAACCAGTAATCAGATTAAAGTTACTTATCTAAGTTACTGTGCGTTACTATTTTTGTCATTTTCCTTAATAAAAAGATATATTCTTTGCTTTCTTCTTGTCTTGGGGATTAATGTCATGTAGGCTATGCTCACGTTTTCAGCATGAGGACAATTCACGTGCAGCGACACAAACGAAAACAACAATGGAGGGAGAGAGAGAGATGCACATTTCATCAGTCATTACTTTGAGTTTGTGTCAGCTAAACATGACAACATTAAGGTACATTGTACATTCTGTGCTGGCGACAAAGTGCTGTCTAGCTAGACATCCCAAGTCTCCCGAAGTTTTGGGAGTCTCCCACATATTGATAGCGGCTTCCTGACGCCCGCAAATTACATAAAATCTCCCGGAACCTAGAGCGAACATGAGCACGCAAGCCAGACCGGACTTCAAATCAAAGATTCTAGAATCTTTGCTTCAAATCGCGTGTGCATAGCTTAATGCGCACACAACGGAGAGAGAGAGGAGTGGTGCGTTTGTGCCTGAAGCGCATCCAAGACAGAGAGCATCCTGATCTGTTTTGCTAAATCAACCAATCCGTTTTCAGTGCTTATATCTCTTTTCTCCCAAACATAATTAATCAGTTCAGTCAGTGTATCTAGGAACAGAAGCGTCATGGCAGCGTCAGTGCCCCTCAAAAAGGAAGATTTAAGACCCATTTCACATCAGACTACACAAAAGTGTACCCAATTGTCTTAAAAGATTAAAACATAATGATAATCTTGCACACTGCACTGTTTGTAACAGCAACTTTAGCATTGCTCACGGCAGGTTAAATGATTGCAAAAGACTTGTTGAGGTGAGTTTAACAAGTGTAATTTCATTTGCATATTACTCAGGCCTATAGGCTACAAGATGGCTAGTTGCCAAGGCTACATGAAAAAAAATCTACATATTTTACTATAACATTTTCTATCAATAGGCCTTCCTTATTTGGTGTACTTAGACATTATTGAACAAACATCTGAATTTCAGTATCTAAGTAGGTTAGGTTGGGATGTCTGCTATACATTGCTGTTAAAATGCACTTCCAGTATAGTGAGTATTGGCAAAACCGGTTATCATTTTTATGTTGAGGCGTTGGGGGTGTTGTCGGCAGCTGCTGAAAGTAACTAATAAAGTAACTTGTAATCTAACATAGTTACTTTTAAAATCAAGTAATCAGTAAAGTAACTAAGTTACTTTTTAAAGGAGTAATCAGTAATCAGATTACTTTTTCAAGGTAACTGTGGCAACACTGCCCCCAACCAACCAACCATCCACCGGCTGTAAGCATGAAGCATGAGGTTCACAACTAACTACTATCTAATCACACATTGAATTAATCTAACAACTCTTATATGTACTGTATAACAGAAAATAATCTTATTACCCAAGACTTCACTGAATTTCTGTTTTATTTGAAGAATGTTTAATGTTTAAGCTAAAACATGAAATGAATGAAAACACTTTTGGCTGAGAGAACAGCTATCTATACAAATTGAACACTTTTGGCTGAGAGAACAGCTATCTATAGCTAACTGAGTGTGATGCGTTTCACAAGTTAGCTTTGCTACTAATTTGACAGCCTTTCCTCATGAACCTAACATTGAGTCTACTAAGTTAAGCTATTTGCTCATAATAATTTTCGAATTAGTAGGCTATTGAAATGTTGTGGTCGGCTATAAATCAGGCATCATGTTATTTCTAATTTTGTGTTAATGCTGTTTTAGCACTGATAATCGCGGATTCGCGGTGGTATTGAAGTGTTTTGTAACCTTAAGGAGTTCATTTCATTTGTAGACTATTGCTTTCACATTGGGCTCACCTTTCTTGGGAATGTTAACACTTGTTTTCCCTCATTTCTTTTTTTCTCCCTTTCTTGCCTCTCTTTTCTTTTCTGGGAACCGGATTTAGCTTTCTTAGACTTAGACATCTTCACACCGTGACCGTCTGCTGCATTGCTGCTTCGGCAGAATGAACGTTACTTCAAAAATGCGCCTAGCAGGGGAAGGCGGACTGAACCATTTCGTGCAAGGGAGAGGGTGTCTGCCCTCAAACAATGTTGGCTTGGACACAATTTAATACATCAATGAACTGATGCATTTACCTGAAATATTTGCATCTATATTAGTTAATAACATTTATTAAGATCTTTAAATTAAGGAAATTATTTATTATTAAGGAAAATAAAATTCAACTCCTTAGGGGCCCTCCCCCCACTTGGGGCCCGGGTAATTTATTCCCACTTGTCCCCCACTACGACGCCCTTGATGACAAGGTTATCATTATCTTGCAACCACTGAATTGCGTGTTTTTCACCAATAGTCAAGTTGGATTCCACTGCCCGGTTCCCCCCTTCAAACAGTCTCTCAACATCATAGGTTACTTTTTTGGTGAATGCAGTCAAACATGAATTATTTACTGGAGGAAAAAAAGTAGATTTAGGTCTAAATGGGCTGAATTGCTCAACATCACTCACAGTGGGTGCATTCATTGAAGTCACTGTTTGTGCACTTCTAGGGTTGTTGTGGTACCAAACTCTTAGATGTAAATTACGAAAAAACTTATACAGGTCCACTTTAGTCTGAAAAAAATCAGCTTGGTGAGTGGGAGCAAAAGACAGGCCTCTAGAAAGAACTGACAGGCAGTCATCAGACAAATCGGTACCTGATATATTGATTACTGTCTCCAGGTCCGGACCCGATGTTGTGCCAGTGGACGTAAGGTGTGGCCTGGTGGTCCATCCACGCTTTGGTCTTCCACGTCTCGTCCTCTTCTTCTTCCTTTGAGTTTGGCTGCTTTTCTTGTTGATAAAAAATCCCGATCCATGGGCCTGGGGTTTGAACTCTCATCCTCACTGGTGGTGGCACTACTTGGCAGACTGAAAGACACGGAGCGCACACGTCCTGGTCTCGAATCATGACGAGGTCTTTGGGTACAAGAGTACACAGAACCATCTGAATAGTCCTGTTTGTCACGTTTGTCACGGAGTTTTATTTTGGCAATCTCTTTTGCTAGTTTGTCAACATTATCATTCAGTATTCTCTCCTGTTCCTCCATTTCTTTTGAATTTGACACTATTTTACTGAGTTTTTCTCTTGTCTCGTTAATTGTTAGTTGTATTTCAGCTCTTTGTCTCTTACCCTCCTCAATCAGTAGCAAAATCAAGTCAAGAGAGCACTTATTTAGGATAGCTTCCCACTTACTCTTGAATTCCATGTTGTCTTTGCCAAAAGATGGAAACTTCACAATCCTTAGTCCTCTAGGAATCATCTCTTCTCTCCAATAGTCAGAGAGGGTGATTGCATGTAATTCCAATTTCTTGTCTTTCTCCAAAAGTTTTTTAAAATCCATACAGACTGTGTGAGTAATCAAACAAGCCACTTTGATTTTTTGCTGTTTTCATTAATACAAAAGATGGGTGACCCTCCCTTCTAGACAAAAAAAAGTTAGGTGACCCTCCCCTCAACAAAGAATAAAAAGACATGACCCTCCCCTATTTTCCTCCGGTGACCCCGTTTATAAATAACGAACGGTCCCTTATACGGAATTAATGGACTTGGGCGGAGGCAACTCCGCTGCGCTTCGGGGAGTTTTTGCCCCTCGCCCTCGTCCATTAATTCCGTATAACAGGACACCTTGGCGGCTGTTATCCCTTACTTATGCTTTGCATGTGTGGCATTCTGAGACGTTCTTTAATCGGGACCATCATCGCTCGTTTCAATTTAGGACCTTGCAGTTGGAACTGTCGTTTGCTTATTCAAAGTCTAAAGAAAGTCCAAAGTAGCCTGGGTTATTCGAAAGGTCCGTTTATTGCACATCATTTTTTACGTCATTTTGAGTCTTTGTGTCGATTTGTGTCTTGGCGTGTTGCGTGTTGACAACGTAATTTGTCAGCTATGATGAAATTCGCCAATAGGCTAAGTTCAACTTTTCATGTCATGAAATTATTGTAGCGATCTCACCCTCAGACAAGATTCACCTTTGGCCAGGACGGCCATTTATTGGAACAGGAAGACTCATACGGACACAGACAACTACATAGGGCAACACAGGGGTAGTCTCAGCCGCACATGCTACACACAATAAGGGTTTACCACACACATCAACACGAGGATAAGCACATGAGGTACAACCAAAGAGACTAACACGCTAACAAATACACAACATGCTAAACGTAACTACAACTATTATAACCGACATTACACATTCTACCATTCACTCGCACTGCATTCTGGGAGACACTCATTCAACGTTAAACATGTACATCCACCGACGCTACATAACCCCCTCCCGAGCCATTGTCGTCCCCGGCAATGACAGCTCAGCTCACCGCTCGCGGCTGCGTCGGTGTCAGTCCCAGTGCTTAGTCCAAGTGACCAGAAAGCCTCCGGCTGCACGATAACCCATCCCGACTGGAAGGGCTCTCGGCTGCCTCTGTCACGTCAGTTCTCCCCCGAACAAGCACCAGAACCGGCCAGATGTGGGTCGTGGTGTCGCTTGGGCCCTCGGTTTCCCGCCGTGCAGCTGCGCTACCTCAAACAGCAGCAAACAGTCCCACTGCAAGCCGAACCCCCGGATATGCTGGAACCCCTGGACGTTCGGTAGCCCCCTCTGGCTACTGTGACAGCTCGTGGCCGTTGCCACCTGTCCACAGTGTGCCGATCTCCAGGCGGTCAGCAGTCCACGTCGAGGTCCCTCCTCGCGCTGCCCTCTTGTAGAACTTTTGTCGGCTGTCTCTCGAGCACAACGATGCTCCACTGTGGCGGGAAATGGAGACCCCGACCCTCTCAGCAGGCTCGGGACACACAGGAACTCACACAAAACATGAAAAACATTGCGCAGACTTGTGTCGAACGTGCGCACTTCAAACTTCAAACAGTCCACAAAAAGATAGCTCCCAAGGCTCTACAGGTCGACGTTACCCTCTTGGTCACTAGCTGGAGCACCGCAAGCTCCCGAACTAGCAGCTATGACTCCATCACACTCTCGACCGGCAGCTGACGCTCTGGAAGTTCTTCCGTAGCTGGCGGTGTAAACCCGGCCGCTGTGGTCGTGTTCCAAGGTCGTCAGAGAGTTCGCGCTCTCTATGGATGAGATCCTCGGATGACGGCAGCATCGACATCGGCGTCGAGCCGGGAACTCCTCAGCCGGGGCCGCTTCCTCCAGCGCTGGCAGCTCTCGTCGGCTGTGCAGGGCTGGACCCGCTGGTCGCCTGCACAGGTCCCGCGCCGGGCCGACAGGTCCTCCATCCTCCGAAGTGGCGAGCTCGGCGAGCTGGCTAGTCCTTAACAGGACCATTGGAACATCTGCTGAGGTTCGCCGCCATCTTGTTGGTCTGGTCTTCGGCCTTCTTCTCCGTCTTGATCTGGCGTAGATCTTCACGCCCCGGGAGGGGCCCATCCCACTTCTGACACCAATGTAGCGATCTCACCCTCAGACAAGATTCACCTTTGGCCAGGACGGCCATTTATTGGAACAGGAAGACTCATACGGACACAGACAACTACATAGGGCAACACAGGGGTAGTCTCAGCCGCACATGCTACACACAATAAGGGTTTACCACACACATCAACACGAGGATAAGCACATGAGGTACAACCAAAGAGACTAACACGCTAACAAATACACAACATGCTAAACGTAACTACAACTATTATAACCGACATTACACATTCTACCATTCACTCGCACTGCATTCTGGGAGACACTCATTCAACGTTAAACATGTACATCCACCGACGCTACATTATAATGTTCATGATAAGGCTTTGCACTTGTCCAATATGGTCAATCTGTGTTGTCTCAATTGTGTTTCATGTGATGTGCCGAAGCATGCATTTGTTGCTCCCGTTGAAAATGTTTCTGCGTAATTTGTCGGCTGTGATCATAATGCGTTCAATAAATTCCAATGTTATATCATAAATATAATATGCCTATGATTAATGTTTGTATGCATCTAATCTAGGCCTATCTTATGATCAATCAAATTGGCTTTTTGCCCACCTGTTTTTTTTTCTGTGCCCACCCATTTGAACATTTCTGGCTACGCCACTGCTTATGACTGTGTTTGGTAGGCCTGCTGTTCTCTACCCCCCTCTTTTGGATAGCCCTAGCCTGACGAGCCAGACCTACATTAATATGTAATTTGTAAAATGTATATAAATGAATTTCACCCTTCGCTAAGTCCCGCCCTCCTTAGTTACTGTTGCTATGCCTGACAAGCTTTAGGACCCTGCACGTCTATTACATAGTCATAGAGGGAGAACCGGGACTTTTCAATGAAATGTAATTTACAAAGACATCGTACCACACTGAAAGCTAATATTTTGTCACTAGCAACCTACATCTGTCCTCTGTCAAATACAGTTGGAATTTCATCTCTGAACAAAACCGTTCATGAGTTATTTAAGCAGAAGTCGAATGTGCGTTTTGTTTCATTCGACTCTCCTGGCCAGAATGAATGGAACAGGCATGGGGGACGAAAGAAACATACCATTTAAGCTATGTACTTCCCACAACTTCAATATTTGACAACATATAATGAATGGTACTTCAAATAGGTGTTATTTTAAATAGATTGCTGATGGGCTATACATCTTGGTGAACGTCTGTTAACAACTTCTTGCCGTTATCGTGAAGCGTGTATCTCGCGGTTATGGAAATATCATGCAATATGCCATTTTTTATAGTTAGAACAATATGTGTTCCCAATTATATCATGTTTCTATAGTGTAACATGTTATTTCACTGTGTCTTTACGTGGGTTAGGGCACCACATATCCAAATAAGTGCCCTTCGTGACCCACAGGCCTTCAGTCTCCATAGGTTAACATGGCAAAACTCGAAAAGCTTGTCAGACCTCCCGTGCAGTGACGGGTTGCAAAGCCACGATTGGCCTGTGGCGGTTTTCGGGTGTGGCTTAGCGAAGGGTGAATTACGCTAGAAGGTTTCGCCACTGCCCAAACTACCCACTGCCCAAACTAAGCCACACCTAGTCAGGGGGCCTATGTGGTTTCTGTGGGATTGAAATGTTAATTTTTGGAGAGTGGTTGGACTGTCTTTAGAGGTCATTGAACATGGAGAAAAATGATGTCTCCATTTTTTTTAACCTGTTTTAACCCTATTTTTGTGAAATTGTATATTTCACTATAATTAACACCATAAATATTGCCTAAATCACTGGCTATGTTGAATAAAGTTCACAAAACAGTTATTTTATTATTTTCAACAGTATGATTGTATGTCAGTATTATGATTGTATGTCAAACAATTAGAGATAAGATCAATAACCAATCAGTTTCACCAAATACACATACTCCATTGCTGAAAGATAGCAAAATCACTGAATCACAGATGAGACCTCAAACAACATTTAATTCATTTACATATACACAACATATTAGATCTCACCTCCACAATGTCCTCATCAAAATCTACAACTAGTCTACTAAACCCTATTTGTACTCACCTTCTTAAGACTGGTCTCCCCTTCCTGGATAATGTTTTGCTCTAGATTATAAATAATTCTGTCAGGGCATGTGTGGGATAATTTTTACTTTTCTCATTGAATGTTCCAACTAGGATGGGGGGTTGTAAACATTTCACTGTGGGTAACCCTCAGGATGGGGGTTTGTAAACATTTCTTATCTCTGTTAAAATACCAGATGGCTAAGTGATTAATGGAGGGTGACAACTTGTGAGTTTCCATGGGTGTGGGGTAAGGTATAAGAATTGGCTTCACCCACAGATGTGTGGGCTTGTTACTTTGACATTTCATGTGTGTAACATGCTCCCGGCGTCGTGAATAAAGCTGCAGTCTCGCACCAGTTGTCTTGGATTAATTTTGACCACACATGTACCACAGTCGTTTAAGACATCTGTTATTAAGCTCTCCCTCAAAAAACCTAGCCTTGTATCTATACTGGTCCTCCTGGACCTCAGCGCTGCCTTTGACAGCATAGACCATGACATACTACTTAGGCTTGAAAATTTGATAGGCATCAAAGACTCAGCACTCGCTTGGTTTAGATCATACCTTCCTAACCGTCAACAATTTGTACAGGTCCATAATAAACCATCTACCCAGATTATGGTAAAATATGGAGTGCCTCAAGGCTCAGTACTGGGGCCCCTGTTGTTTAGCAGATGATACATAACTATAACTCTCCATAAAACCTGATGAATTAACCCCGTTAGCCAAACTTGACACATGTATAAGAGTTATAAATACATGGATGACGAATAATTTCCTGCTTGTGAACTCAGATAAAACAGACGTCATGGTTTTAGGTTCAAAAAGATGAGGGATATCCTATCCACATCACAGGCTACATATAGTGATCTTACACTGACCTCATCCACAAGTGTTAAAAACCTGGGAGTTATAACTGACCAGGACCTAGCACTAAGTAATCACATAAAACAGATCACCAAAACTTAATTTTACCATTTAAGGAAAATTTCAAAGATAAGGAAGTCCTTCTCCTTACCAGATGCCAAGAAATTAATGTTTTGTCATCTCAAGGATAGACTATTGCAATGCTATTGCAATGCTATTATGCTGGTTGTAATAATACCTGTCTAAAGAGCTAACCGTTTATTCAAAATGCAGCTGCTCACACACACAAAAAATATGAACATATTTTCCCCATCCTAGCATCTTTACACTGGCTACCTGTTAAAAGTCATTGACTTCAAAATATTACTTATAGTTCTTGGTTGTTTGCCTGCATTGAAAGAGGACACCTCATGAAGAAGCTCTTTTGTCTGCTTCTGACAGAAGAAGCACTTATCTATGCTGGCAGCAGCTGCTGCTGAACAAGTGTACAAAGTCCCTCTAGATGGACTTGATGCAGTTGCAGGTGTTGCTGCAGGTTCAGAAGATGGTCTACCACGTCTTTTCTGAAGACACTGAGTCTTGCCTGCTTCACATGATTTCTAGTAGCGAATCTTAGCATGCTGCAGATGCTCACTGTTACAGGTGGATTTGTAGCAGTTCCTGTGCCAAACTGCTTTGTTCTCTTGTAAGATAACTGCACTGTAACAATGTAATCGTTGGCTGATCTGTGATCCCCATCTCTATACTCTCTCATGGACAAAAACAAGAAATTTGGCGTATGTCTCTAGTGATGGTTCATTCACCAGTACACACATATCTGCCACTGGATACATAGCCCAAAATCTGTTTCTTTTAGAATATGTGTGCCATCACCTGACTAACAGAAAGACACACCTCAGAATATAACCTAACTAGACTGTGCCACCATGGACTATGAAAATGTGC
This sequence comes from Alosa pseudoharengus, assembly GCF_046254945.1. Taxonomy (NCBI): domain Eukaryota; kingdom Metazoa; phylum Chordata; class Actinopteri; order Clupeiformes; family Clupeidae; genus Alosa; species Alosa pseudoharengus. The sequence continues at coordinate 13,803,446 of NW_027468587.1, read as the reverse complement.
TTGCTCAAATGTAGAAGGATAGAAGGTCACTAATATCACCAACAACGAAGAACAGAGCACTATGTGCTTCAGGTTATTCTATATTCTAAATTCTATCACTGCCAGCTATCATCAGCCAACTGTCAATGGTAGTCAGGGATGGATTACTGCATGGGCCTATACCGGGCCCAAGCCCAGGGGAGTCAGGGGGCCCAAGCCATTGCATGGAATCATTGCCTCAATATCAACACATCATATCAACATATAGGCTATGAATCTGATTGAATTAAAGTATTGGCCATCCCCAAAATGCACCAGAATATAGGAAATCACATCAAATACATTTTTTAAAATGTCCCCCGCAACAATTAGTGGGTGGCCCTTAATACATCTGGGCCCAGGGGCCTGAAAGTTCATAATACATCCATGCTGGTAGTGTCTCACTTTCTCTTTCTCTCTCTTACACACACACACACACACACACACACCTGTCTGTTTGTCTATCTGATCCTTTACCCTTTCTTTTCATCACACTTACATAAGCTACGGAAGGCCTTACAGACTTCAGCTGGTACTATGTAAAAGTCTATTAAGTCAACTTGATTTAACAGAGATCTCTGCACTTTGTGCTCTGAATGGGTGTAGACAAGAACTGACAGAGCAGGCTAGGCCTACACTCAAGAACACTAATAGGCATGAATTGATTGTATTGATATTGAAGTATTATTTTTTTAGCGGACAATTTCGAGAATTTTAGGCACAATTTCTTGTTAAAGAGATCATCAGCCTAAAAATGCTTTATATTCAGGGGCCTCGTCATCCCCGTTATCGTATTTCGTTTTTTTTTTGTTTTTTTTAAATAAATGATCACCGCATTCAAACAATATATTATATTCCATAATAAAGATTGAACAAATATATAAATTTTGCCTCATGATTGTTCATAAACTCATCATAAAATCAAATGACTGCAGGTCCGCTTCCTGTCACCATAGCAGCAACTAGCTAGTCTGAACCAAAGATTCTAGAACAGAGCTTCTAACTTAGCTAATGCTAGCTGCAGCAGCAGTGGCACCGATGCACCACCAGCGCAACTCAAACTTGCACTACATATTCTTCTACTGATGATGGTGATGATTATGATGTTGATCTAAGTGAAACAGTCGTGAGGGACAAGATCACTGTCACTGCCGAAGTCCGCACTGGTGCTGGTGCTGCTGCTACGGACACTATTTCAGTAGCAGAAGCTTTGGGTGCAAACGAAACCAGTAACGTGAGTAGCCCTAACATGATACCTAGCACAACAGTTATCAGTGACGACCCTGCGTTATGGCCAGACACCATAAGAGATGCATAGCGAGTTGAAATCGTTAAAAAAAAAAACCCTGTGCAAATTAAGAACTTTGAATTCCCCAAAAATGCAGATAAACCACCCAGAAGATTCACGGTTGAACATTATTACATGACCATGAAAAATGGAGAAAAAATACACAGAAAATGTTCCTCTCTTCTACACAGCTTCACTCTCTCACCCACCCACACAGACAGACTCTCATACATCGAGTAGGCTAGGCTATATTCATACATACAAACCCCTACTCTCTCTCTCTCTCACACACACACAGACACACACACCATTCATAATTGTAATACTTTCAAAGGTTTTTACTACTGTTTTTTGATTGTCATCTATGGCAATACATATTTGTTGTATTTGAGTATGCCTCAGCGTCCCATTATTACAGAAAAAAGTGTGTTTTAGTTTTAGGGTTGTGGTGTGTGTGTGTGTGTGTGTGTGTGTGTGTGTGGGGAGGGGGGGGGGGGGGGTCGGAGGGGCCTCGGGAGGGGCCTTGGGCCTCAAAGTGTCCAGGTCCGCCCCTGAAACTACCGCACCACCAATTTATGTCTTGACCAGACGCCAGATGGCATCATGACATGCAATTGATAAGGGTACTGAAAGTGTCCCCTTCCCTTAAAAGAGTTGCTCTTCGCCAGGTTCTAATTCTGACCGAAAGAGGAAAAGGAACGCGTCGCAATGGATAAATTCAAGGTTGTGATGAACTTGCTCCAAGAACGTCAAACGACCATTGGATTAGGTGCGATTCCGTTACTGACGGCGGGTGCGGAGCATGTTTTTTCAAATTTTGCCTTCAGGTGTCCTTGTAGCGAGTGGAACTTTCTCTATGGGACGGTGTCTTTTCTTGTGCCGGCCATGGCTTTGCTTATACTTGGCTACATGTTAAGCAACAAAACGTGGAAGCTTTTCACAGGTTTGTGTCTGAAGAAGTCTAAACTTTCTCGTTTCAAATATTTGTGCGGCTGTTTAACTGTTTTTACTCAGATCACAATGAGCGCTATGGTGGCACCTGTCTCATGGATCGCAATAGCGCTTCTTAACGGCGTTTATTATGAATGTATAGTGACGGGCACTAATATCACTCAATTGAAGAGCTTTCTGTGCAGTGACAAGTCAGAGAGTTGCAAGACAGAGCTCTATAGATTGCCGTGTAAGACATCGATCCCGTCGGCGGACAGAGAAGCTGTCCTTACAACCATACGCGCACAGTCTCAGGTAAGTGAGAGTAACACTTGTTTGGTATGGAAACATAACAATTGGTCCTTGTCAGAAGGTGTGAGAGCTTTAATGAATTATTACAGAGACGAATACAGTGCTATGGGCTTTATGTAACTAGCCTTCTGCCTGTAAACTGAGCGCCCCTCAGTGGTATTCCACAGGCAGGGATGGGCAGTATTTCTAATACATGCAAAAATGCTGGGTTGAAAACAACCCAAACTGGGTTGTTTTCAACCCAGCCGCTGAGTAAAATGGGGTCCAACACAGGAGGCCTGACGAAGGCTTCATGCCGAAAGGCGTCGAAGTGTTTTAATTATGTTGTGCCCATTAAAATAAAGGCATTTTAACTACAAAGAAGATGAGTGCCTTGGTATTCTACAACTTTTCTAAAATGAACTATGCAGCTGTGTTGAAGTCACCCTGGTGCTGGGTAGTGTACTCCACGCAGGTGGGGGACAGGAGGGAGCACAGCCCTAAACTATCAACCCAGCAGTGATAAACTATCAACCCAGCTTGCTGGGTTACAGAAATGACCCAATATGAGTAAAAACAACCAAACAAAATGACCCAACAGCCTCAACCCAGTGTTTGGGTTGAAAAAATAACCCAGCATTTTTTAGAGTCTGTATTTAAAATACGTATTTCAAATACAAAATACTATTTTGTAATTTGTATTTTATTGAGATGATGAAAATGCCTTCGTATTTTGTATCAAAATACTATTTTGTAATTTGTATTTTATTGAGATGATGAAAATGCCTTCGTATTTTGTATCAAAATACTTCAGTGTTTTTGTATTTTCAAAATACTGTAAAATACTTTCTGTGAAACACTGTGAAGACATCTATCTAACTATCTATAGGCTAAAGCACAAAATCTCTGTCTCTGTCTGTCTGTGGCACCCTCACATGGTCAAGCCCCTCTGCTCCAGGAGAGAGTTTATTTTCCTTTGCTGGACCGATTAACAGGCCCCATAGGCGTCGTCTGAATGCAACACTGTTTGTTGTTAGTTAGTTGTGCTTAAAGGCATCAGCTGAGGAGACACGACTAGCTTAGGTTACACACACTCCTTTGCTCACACAAGGACAGCCCAAGGACTTGAGTTCACAAGCTTAGATCGCAATACATGAGTTTGCTATTTTCCTTTCTTTTTTCTGTTTTACAGTTACAGTTCTCTGACCTGTGAAATATTTCAGTGCTCTGGTAACTTGACAAGATACCTCAAACAAGGACATTTCCAATTTTGTACATTTTAAATACGAAATGATTAATAATGTCAGAATTATTGGCTTCTAATTGACTTAACTGATAGGATGGTATTAATGTGACAACCTGATTTTTTTTTTTTTTTTTTTTGTATTTACATTGATAGAGGTTGTGCACACACCAGTTTCAGGTGTAGCCTATACAAAATTATTCAACTGTAACTCACCATAAGTGTGGTAGAAATGGTGTTAAATAACTTAGTTAGGTTAAAATGCTACCTAAATAAGTCATCCATTTGGATTGTTTGTCTTTGAGTTATTGTCACAGATTCATAGTGGGCAATCTATTACACCAACAGAGTAAATACTGTCAGTATTAAGGAAGTGTTCCATGAGTTACCAAACATTTCTCAGGGCTACTTTAATAGGGGAGATGGAATCGCCCTTTAGTGAGCGCAACACGGCATAGGTCTTAACCTGCTTTATCCAGAGGGAGACATTTTTGGATGCAGTGACAAAAAGCCTATCATGGCCTGGCTGGTGAAAGTAATTGTGGTGAATAATTACTTAATATTAATCTTAGACTGGCAAACTTCAGGAAAACTCAGGAATCGGGTTTATTCTTTTACAAGCAGAGAGGGTAGAAAAATGGTCGATGGTCTATGTAGCCTTGGCCTGTAGCCAACCTCTCCCTCTCTTCAGTTCTACATCCTTCTAGTCTTAGTCTGAGGGCCCATCCACACGGAGACGCTTTTTAGGTTAAACGCAGAGGTTTTGCTTCGTCTTGGCCGAGCGTCCAAGCGAATCCTGTAAACGCACTGCCCGAAACCGCACTTTTCTGAAACCTGGTCCCAGAGTGGAGAAATCTGAAACCGTAGCAGTGTTTCCCATACATTGACTAATCTGTGGCGGGGCGCCACAAAATACCACAGATGAATATTCTATGTTTAATTTAATTTAATTTAATTTAAATTAAATATAAGGTCAAATGCTTGCATTGCCATTGAGCTGCGCTTTTTACGCACGCAGCCTTTCCTTGCCCCGCCCCGCTCTCTCTCGTAGCCCGCTGCCACTCCTCTGCAGGGGCGTAGCACCAAATTCTGGGCCCTATGCACAAGTGGTGGCCATGCCCCCCCCCCCCCCCCGAACCAACCAACCAACCACCGGCTGTAAGCATGAAGCATGAGGTTCACAACTAACTACTATCTAATCACACATTGAATTAATCTAACAACTCTTATATGTACTGTATAACAGAAAATAATCTTATTACCCAAGACTTCACTGAATTTCTGTTTTATTTGAAGAATGTTTAAAAGCTAGAACATGAAATTAATGAAAACACTTTTGGCTGAGAGAACAGCTATCTAGTATAGCTAACTGAGTGTGATGCGTTTCACAAGTTAGCTTTGTTACTAATTTGACAGCCTTTCCTCATGAACCTAGGCTATTGTAGTAGTAGGCTATTGAAATGTTGTGGTAGGCTATAAATCAGGCATCATGTTATTTCTAATTTTGTGTTAATGCTGTTTTAGCACTGATAATCGCGGATTCGCGGTGGTGTTGAAGTGTTTTTTAACCTTCAGGAGTTCATTTCATTTGTAGACTATTGCTTTCACATTGGGCTCACCTTTCTTGGGAAAGAAGGCTGTTAACACTTGTTTTCCCTCATTTCTTTTTTTCTCCCTTTCTTGCCTCTCTTTTATTTTCTGGGAACCGGATTTAGCTTTCTTAGACTCAGACATCTTCACACCGTGACCGTCTGCATTGCCGCTTCGGCAGAATGAACGTTACTTCAAAAATGCGCCTAGCAGGGGAAGGCGGACTGAACCATTTCGTGCAAGGGAGAGGGTGCCTGCCCTCAAACAATGTTGGCTTGGACACAATTTAATACATCAATCAACTGATGCATTTACCCGAAATATTTGTATCTATATTAGTTAATAACATTTATTAAGATCTTTAAATTAAGGAAATTATTTATTATTAAGGAAAATAAAATTCAACTCCTTAGGGGCCCTCCCCCCACTTGGGGCCCGGGTAATTTATTCCCACTTGTCCCCCCACTACGACGCCCTTGCTCCTCTGCATGTGCATTTAACAAAATATTCACGATTGTTGTTGCCACATAGAAGCATTGCATAGAAGACGTCTGGCTAAATTGCTATTAAATCCGCTTAGCATCGTGACCATGCTGCCGAAATTTGTTCAAAACTGCTGCATTGAAGTGAACTCTGCTAAGGTCTTATCACAACATTGAAGAGACTAAACTTAGTTAAGTTATGAAATCAAGGAGTATCTCAAAGCTAACGTTAGAATACTGTTTGGATGTCGAATTTAGCATAGCCTACTTACAGCTGCTTGTCAATTTCGTTGAAGGGCTCATTTTATTGACTCTGACACTGAATGTTTGCAAAATCCCGATGTAAATGAAAAAGTGTTTTTCCAAAATTCAAAAGTGCTTGTCCCAAAGAGAAGTACGAACCTTTATTTTAACTATGTAGAAAACATTATGAATTGCATCCACACATCAGCAGCCTTTCAACTGTGTTACAATTGCAAGGGTTCTCTCAAACGTCTTAAAAAATGACAGGCACTCAATTAGACCTAGACCTACACTACCAAGACGATCTTAATAACCCCCCCCCCCCCCCCCCCCCGTGGGAAACACTGCGTAGCCCGTTTGAATTCGTTTAGACAGCGAAACCGCACATCCTGCTTGCGTATCGATGATGTCATCGCCACACCTCAGCTGCCCTGGACTTGCACTTATAGTATTGCCTAACAATACTAGTTTTCATACATGACATTACCCAGAGCCATATAAAGGTACCTTTATATGGCTCTGACATTACCTACGATTACACTCCGTAAGATAAATATCACAACTGGTGCTGCGCAGCGCCGATAGCTTATGACTTGGTGGACTGAACACTGTTTTTTCCCAGTGTTTTTTAATGCATTCTAGCTACTGTCAGTGACGCGAGAGAACTTACGTTATTAGGAAAGTGCGGTGTAAGTTTAGGCTACATTATTTTGTGCGTAGTGCCAGTGTCATTCATTTATTTTACATGTCTTACAACATATATACATGCATTCACAGTCGAGTGAAATCAGATATAGCCTAAGCATACAAAGACACTTAGAACTCACGTTAAGCCGATGGTAGCACACTGAATGCAAATGCGCGATTTGATTTGATGCAGGCAAACGTATTGACTGTTACTAACGAAGGTTTTATAGCAATATTATAAATGTGGCGACAGAGTAGCCTAGAACTTGGGTAAGCCTTGCGTTTAGCGGTGATAGCCAAAACTAATGTGAATCACGGACTATCCTACAACCAAAGAAAGTAAAGGTGATTAGTAGGCCTACCTGCGTTAGCCAAATAAAGGACGGGACTGCACCCTTCACAAACCGTAAAATAACGTTTATTAGTTTTACAGTTGACTACACTTGACAGTTCACCATCAGTCCACACAAACAATTCTGGTTTCCTTGCACTAGCCATTTTGTCATAGCCTATTCTGTCTGTTTGTAAAGCAAAAACTTTGGTCAATTTCTGTAAAGAAACAGTGCCACCTATATGCCTGGGGTATGAAGTAACGTGTTAAGTCGTGTTGAGATGGATCCGTTTGGACGCAAATATTCTTGATGCGGTTTCAGGGAAGACGGAGGAAAAAAAGATCGGTTTCGGACGTGTGGACTAGCCCTTAGTTACTTTTGAATGCTTTAAACAAAGGAAGAATTTTGGCGCCAAAACAAGCCCACTTGGTTGGTTCTCCACTTGGCATCAGACACACCTACTCACACCCACTTCACACCTATCTGAATAGCATGAGGAGAGATATCTTATATATCAGAAATATCACTTATAGAATGTTCCAAACATTCTCACAATCAAATCATTACAATCCTTGTACTGAGACTATCACAATGATACCAAACATGAATATATTTACATTTCATGACACATGGATACATTATATCAAGGTAACATCCTTTGTCCTGTGTAGGGGAGACCGGGGCTGGTTGGAACAAGGGCAGGTTGAGACACTGTTAATATCCAGGCTACTAGAGGGAGCTGCAACAAAATTCCAACACTAAACTGACGGCCTTATTGAGTAGAGTAAACTCACGTATGTAACTGGTCTCCAGGTCATTAACCCTTTAGGTGAGAACAACTTTTTGATTTTGTAGTGTCAAAACTTAGAATATGCACCTCCCACTAAATACATCCTAGAAGGGTAATAGTTAGGGATATATAAAAAATATTCATTATAATTGATTGCTAGGGGACTCATCTATAATTTAAAATGAAGTTTAAAAACCAGAGGTGACCGATATTAGCAGGCTAACAGCATTGGTGCAAAAAAGTTTGACCTAATGTGGGCGGGGCAGGTTGGCACACTGATTTTGGGGTTGGTTGGCACATACATTCTCTATGGCTATTTTGTGACAAATCTATAAACTTTGTATTTTACACATAAAAACATCATCAATCTTTATTTTAACATTGTTATTGTAATTACTGAACATAGTTTTACATTTGGAAGCATTTCAGACATTTCTAAACATTTGAAGTAAAAAAAAATTCGGTAGGGACCAAATTGGTCTTGACGGTGGGCCCTACTGAAGAAAAACACACAGAAAAGAAATCAGCAAAGCCCTACAGGTAGTGATATAGATGAGCACTTCAAACAAAAGCAAAAGGAGTACTGCAAAGGACTATAACATAGGTGTTCCAACCAACCCCGACTACATGTGCCAACCAACCCCGTGCATGGGGCAGGTTGGAACACGTACACAACACCACTTTAATCATATATAACTCAAAACAAGGGATCATTTGTTGACATTGAATGTATACATTTTGTAGCTGAGATCCCAAGCTTTCAGTTAATAACAATTTGACCATTTCAACGCATTGTAAGACGGAGAAATATAACCGAGAGTGAAAAGTGTTCCAACCAGCCCCGGTCTCCCCTACCTGATAACCCTTAGAACCAACTGAAACTAGTCTAGAAATTAAATTATTATTAATTTTAACCGTAAAACTATTGCTATCACTGGGAAGTGTGACAGTTGTGGAGTCGGCATTCGTAGCCTGTCACTGCAAAACAGCTACATCTCCAAACTCAAATACAGTAGACTAACAGTCAATAAAAGTGGACTGTCAGAGCAGCACAAAATACTAAAAGCCATGCCGAGTGTCCTGTTCGCTCTTAAACTTTCCATCACATTTGGTGCCTCTACCTAGCCACTTCGTAAATGTGTTAGTTAGTTCTGTACTTTAAAGAACAGTTTGAGCGATCACATAGCCTACGTTCAATGTTGCAATATTATCAGTAGGCCCTATGTGCAATTTACTTTTGAGCAGGATCTTACAAGAACATTTTGAAATGAATGGAAAGACACAGTGATGATGAGATTTTGCACTCAACTGTAGCCTAGGCCTGCTAGTGGTGAGTCTGTTTATTTATGACTATAGTCTATTTACTTGTATTGTAGCCTATGCAACTATTCTATTAAACGCTATGTGCTAGTCTATTAAACACTATAGGCTATGACCGCTATGGTCTTGCACTATTTTCTCCCATGATCATATAGTTTCAGTTATCCAAAAGGCTTGAAGGATGCTCTTTATTATATGGCAATTTTGAGAAAATAACTGATAAAAGTGGCGTGAGGTGACCCCCTGTCAGTGCTCATGCCCCCCCCCCCCCCCACCAGTTGCTCTCTGGCTCCAACCCTGGCAGAGGTTTTTATATTGGGATGTCTAACATGAGGGGTCAGCATATCTCATCTGTTGATTGATTATGGAAGGAGTCTCTTGCTTTCAGATGTTTTTCCAGGTAGTGTACAAGTGAAGAGATAGACGAAAATGGCTTTTAGAAAGAAGTATTTTGTAGTATTTTGAAAATACAAAAATACAGTATTTTATTTTGATACATTTTTTGGCTGCTGTATTTTGTAGCTTATTTTGATACATTTTTAAGGTGGGTATTTGGTATTTTATTTGGAAATACATTTTGATGTATTTGTGCCCATCCCTGTCCACAGGTCACCTGAGAATGATACTGTTTATGACTAATTTATGTGCTATGATGAATAATGCTGAAGAGGAGATAGTCAGCTGTCAATATCATCATCACCTCCATTGTTGTTATTAGTGTGTGTAGGGCTTAGGCTATAGGTGTGGCGGTCTCCTTTAAAGAACATTTAATCTTGTGGTTTGAGTTGAGAGGTTGTAGGGAAACCTGATGTGAAGCCCTAGATAGATCATGTCACTTATTCAAGAAAGTTATGCATGTCAAATAAATGAATTGCCCACAGGCCTGCATGTGACCTTTGGTCAAATAATGCAGGATCAAAATGTGAATGTCCATTTTGAAGTAGAAGCAATGAGTTCTGGTCTAAAACTAGCAAGGTGACAACACCAAAGGCATGCAAAAACTTGGCAGACATAAGTAGATTTTACTGATTGATATTTCTAATGCTAACAGGTGTCTGGATCGCATTATTGGCAATGTTACAGGCCTAGCCTACTGTGAAAGTGTGTAGGTTTGACCCTGACCACACCACTGCTCTATGCCTACAAAGTACATGGCCTGGTTGTCATTGGGGACGACAGGCATGCTTTACTGTCCTCCATAAGCAAGAAAATTAATTTGATAATACCAAATGAACACCTGAAAAACGTGGCAAATTTTGTTATACTAAATTTGGGTAGGCTATGTGTTTTGGGAAGCTGCTTTGGCATTCAATTAATCGGTTAGAGTAATTGTCTAAGGATTCATAGATTGTGAAAAGAATCTTTAGTTGTTAACCTATTTTGAAGTGTCACAGAATAACCACTCTTCAAACCACTGTCTGAATGTTAATTTGGCTCTGCCACTCTCTGCTCTGCAGATCCTAGGCTGGTTGGTGATAGCCTCCATCATGCTCTTCTCCCTGCTGTTCACCTGTATGGCCAGGTGCAACTCTCCAGTGAGCTACCTGCAGCTCAAGTTTTGGAAGACCTACTCTCAGAAGGAGAACGACTTCTTTGACAAGTATGCCACGGAGCACGCTGAGAAGCTTGCCGAGAGGAACATCAAGAGTTTCTTTGAACTGAGCACGCCGGCACCTCAGCTGACTCCTCCAAGGATTGCCTGGGAAAAGGTCTCCAGCTTCTACATATTCAGGACCATGGATAAGTATTACAGCACCATGCATAAGTACGTGGAGACGTGCAGGAACCCTGAGAACCCCATGAGAGTCCTGTCAACAAAATCAGGCGATGGGGATCTTGTCAACCCAGCGGCCCTGGCATTTTTGGACGAGTGCATGATGCTGTGAGAGAGTCAGATCTAACATAATGGTTGACAATGTTTTCCTCAAGTACACTCTATTTCAAAGTGATTTTTTTAAAGAATGTTAGGACATTTTTGAAGACTTTTAGAAGGATTTAAAGATTTTTTATTTATTTGATACATGATCAAGTTTTGTGTGCTTTAAAATGATGACAGTTTTTTTGTTCAGTGATCATGCCATTGTATTTTTGCCTCAAATAATTAAGCTCAGGTTTATTATGCAATGTTTCAGTTTAGGTAATGAATATAAAGTTTATAAAGACATACCAAGTTTGTGCCTTATGTGCTTTCATGGAAACTATTTGTACAGCATAAAACATTCATTGTTCTATCTGCTACAAAATCCTGCTGTTTCTCTGTATCTCTGGTCTGATTTTCTCTTTTATTCTCTTCACTTCCTCTTGACTTCATTCTCTTCCCGTCTCTTCTGATGTGGTCTATGGTGGGTTTCAGCCCTCACATCCTAAAGGCTTACTATGTATGCAGTGAGAAAGACATGTGAGGCTTAACATGTGCATTAAAACACAGCATTGAAAAATTGTACAATGTGAACTTGAATGAAATTTGGCCAGTAGCCTATATGTGCAAAAATGTTAGCCTATGCGGATACACTCATGTGAGCAGTATTTCCGATGTTCTAAGTCATTGTTTTTCTCGGTTGTCAACTCAGTTTCAGTTCCACTTCCACGGAACTTCCCCTGTGAGTATAAAGGCAACCATATTCAAAAAGATTTTATAAGTGGGACAAGTGTGTGTGATGTGATGTATCACAATAAATGCTGAACAGTGATCAATTTATGCATCAAGTCATGCTAAAGGATCATAACATTTGATCTATTTTAACATTAAAGAGGTCTGACCTGATATCAATTTTTATCTTTACTTTCTGGTGTGTGTATGGGGGGGGGGGGGTACTGGTTTTACGTAAAAGGAAACTAGTTTTCAATAACTTCCTCTTAATATAATATGACACAATTCATGCTTAAGCTTGTGTTTTCATGGTTATGTACAAGATTTCCAATACAAATTTCAAGATTTTGCCTGAAATTGCACTGTGCCTATTTATTTACAAGGGCATTGTTCCCACCTCTTCTGGGGCCTACCTTTTTCATGTCATAAAAGTTACATGCCTATGATAACGCTTTACAGTTGTCCAATATGATCAATCTTTCAATTGTTTTGTGACGCGCTGAAGCTGCATGCATTGTTTTGCTCAGTTTAAAATGTGTCTGCGTAATTGTCAGCTGTGTGATGAAATGCATTCATATTCCACTTTTTATGTCTTAAACGTAGCATGAAAAGGCTTTGCAGTAGGATTGTCCAATGGTCAATCTGATGCTTCAATTTGTGTTTTATGTGACACACCTATGCTGGGTTCATGCAGTTTTGCACAAGTCTAATGTTTAGCTGACAACGTAATTTGTCAGCTATGATGAAATTCGCCAATAGGCTAAGTTCAACTTTTCATGTCATGAAATTATAATGTTTATGATAAGGCTTTGCACTTGTTCAATATGGTCAATCTGTGTTGTCTCAATTGTGTTTCATGTGATGTGCCGAAGCATGCATTTGTTGCTCCCGTTGAAAATGTTTCTGCGTAATTTGTCGGCTGTGATCATAATGCGTTCAATAAATTCCAATGTTATATCATAAATATAATATGCCTATGATTAATGTTTGTATGCATCTAATCTAGGCCTATCTTATGATCAATCAAATTGGCTTTTTGCCCACCTGTTTTTTTTTTCTGTGCCCACCCATTTGAACATTTCTGGCTACGCCACTGCTTATGACTGTGTTTGGTAGGCCTGCTGTTCTCTACCCCCCTCTTGTCTGCCCTCTATTGGATAGCCCTAGCCTGACGAGCCAGACCCACATTAAAATGTAATTTGTAAAATGTATATTTGCTGCCGCTAGGGTGCGTCTAGATTTCTAGGCTAGGATAGCCCGGTCTGCCTGCATATAGCAGCGCACTTTGACGAGACAGGTCATGACAAACAGCGGCGCTCCTAGAATAACCTCTGTTAGACTGTTACTTCAGCGCACGCACAAAACAGGCTACTTTATGGGTTAAGTAGCATATCAACTGGTAATTACGCTAGAAGGTATCGCCACTGCCCAAACTACCCAGGGGCGGACCTGCCATTAGGCATGGTCCGGCAATTGCCTGGGGCCTCGTCATCCCCGTTATCGTATTTCGTTTTTTTTTGTTTTTTTTTAAATAAATGATCACCGCATCCAAACAATATATTCTATTCCATAATACAGATTGAACAAATATATATATTTTGCCTCATGATTGTTCATAAACTCATCATAAAATCAAACAGAGGCGTATCAAGCTTTTGTGGGGGTTGAGGGATAGGAAAATGAAACAATCTGGCCAAATTATAAATAACTCCCTACAGGGACGTTGTAAGTATTTTCTGAGAGGGGTGCGGACTATATTGGTGTCCGGGAATTTCTCCCCCGAAAAAAAATTGAAATTCTGATTCCTAAAAACACCAGTTTAATGCAGTTTGGGAGGGACAGAAGAAGCAGCGCCCCTCATGTGTGGCTCATGTGACATGTAGGCCTACATGATCTACCTGCTATCACTTCACTATTTGACACTACCCTACATGGAGACATATCTCATGTTATAAATCAAGAAATCATTTCAGAAATTATGTTTTGTGCATATGGGTAGCAGGCTACAATAAATTGCCTAACAGACAGCAGCCTAATTTCGAGGTATCACTAATACCTATTAAATAAATGTAAAGGACACAGAACTGTAAGCTTAAATTCAAAAACGTTTGAAGTCTACCCAAACATATGCAAAGGGAATATAAATAAATTGTGTTGCATAGGTAATTAATGTCAATTTAAAGATTATGATTAGCAGTTTCTATGCATTTTTCCATTGATAGTTACAGGAAGCCACGTTGTTGTTTAAACTATTGTTGCTTCTAGCCCACGTTACCTCCAGTTTCACTTGCTGCAGGGACGCACACATTGCATGAGCGATCATATTTGAGTTCTACATCCGAGATAGAACGCTTGTGTCTTGACGCCGCCGTTTGTAAGATCAGATCAAATAAGACGTTCTAAATGGAACGCGATGTAATTAAGCTGTTCCTTTCCAAGCGTCTTGGAGACGTAGCCTACTGTATGTGTGCTGACTGGGCTATGTCTATATAGTTGATGACACCAAATGAGCAGACGTGTGAAGCACCAGGCATAACTTAATTTCGCGGCTACGTGGAGCAGTAGTAGGTTAATTGTTGAGGAGGCCCATAGTTTGAGAAAAGCTGCAGATCATAGGCAGAGAAAGCATAATGCTCTGAGAACAGTAGCCAAAGGTTTTCCTGCAGAAACAGGTGCCTTGGTAGCCTCGTGAGACCATCCTGATCTCGCGAGCTTCAGGGTTTCACTCGCAGATCAGTCTGGATACTTTCCGTTAAAGAAAATTTGGAGCAGTTCACCAAACGAACGTCCAATCAGCGTTGGCTTTGAGGCGGGTTGAGGTGTGACGCAACGAACAACATGACGGCATCCACAGAGATGAGCATAGCTATCGCGCAAGTTTTATTCAAATTAGAAAGTATTCCTGGGTAAACTGTGAAGCTATGAGTCTCAGCCATGCAGCTGGGAGGAATGAACGACACAGACATCCTCCATGGCTGATTCCAGTTCATAATGGAGGAATATACTATCTTCAGAAGTGTAGGGCCTACCGTGAAAACTTGATGGGAATTGTCGTTGATTAGGTTCATAAATGGTAAGTTAAAACATCTTAACGTTTGTCACGTTACCTAACTTAATTGTATGTTAAACGGCATTAGAAGAATACTTTGTTCATCTAATTGGTTGATTTGGCCCATCGATAACCAACAAAGGTGGTGATAGACAGATGGTTTATCCAATCAGCTAACCAGTATGTCCGCCCCTTCCCAAAAGTTCTTCAATGAAAAGTTCCCAGATGGATATGCGGAGCAAATCCATCTGGCGGAGTCAGGTTAGTGCCTTGGTGCACGCACCTCGCTTTCACTTTGACTCCCTGCATTGTGACAAAAACTGTCAGTCAGACAGTGAATTTTGGTTGACTAAATTAGCATAATGCGGTAACAATTATCATTTCAATTCTATCTGAAATCTGCTCACTGCAGACGTTACAATGCAGACCAAGCAGCAGCATAGCCTTAAAAAAGACGCACACTTTGAATTTGATCAGAGCGGCTCTGGTTCTTCACGTAACTTGATGTGATTGGCTGGATGACCGTTCAATCAAATTAACAGACCTATTTGTGTCTCTGTGTGTCCGTTAGATACGGTTCCAACTCTTTACGGGAGCGTTTATTTCCATATTTTACTTTCAATTTAATCTGACAAAAAGTGTGGGGGATAGAATCGTGTTCCAGCAAAACTGTGTATGTTATAACACCCACATCCCCCACGCTTGCTACGCGCCTGAAATCAAATGACTGCAGGTCCGCTTCCTTTCACCATAGCAGCAACTAGCTAGTCTGAACCAAAGATTCTAGAACAGAGCTTCTAACTTAGCTAATGCTAGCTGCAGCAGCAGTGGCACCGATGCACCACCAGCGCAACTCAAACTTGCACTACATATTCTTCTACTGATGATGGTGATGATTATGATGTTGATCTAAGTGAAATAGTCGTGAGGGACAAGATCACTGTCACTGCCGAAGTCCGCACTGGTGCTGGTGCTGCTGCTACGGACACTATTTCAGTAGCAGAAGCTTTGGGTGCAAACGAAACCAGTAACGTGAGTAGCCCTAACATGATACCTAGCACTACAGTTATCAGCAGGGGCGTAGCACCAAATTCTGGGCCCTATGCACAAGTGGTGGCCATGCCCCCCCCCCCCCCGAACCAACCAACCAACCACCGGCTGTAAGCATGAAGCATGAGGTTCACAACTAACTACTATCTAATCACACATTGAATTAATCTAACAACTCTTATATGTACTGTATAACAGAAAATAATCTTATTACCCAAGACTTCACTGAATTTCTGTTTTATTTGAAGAATGTTTAAAAGCTAGAACATGAAATGAATGAAAACACTTTTGGCTGAGAGAACAGCTATCTAGTATAGCTAACTGAGTGTGATGCGTTTCACAAGTTAGCTTTGTTACTAATTTGACAGCCTTTCCTCATGAACCTAGGCTATTGTAGTAGTAGGCTATTGAAATGTTGTGGTAGGCTATAAATCAGGCATCATGTTATTTCTAATTTTGTGTTAATGCTGTTTTAGCACTGATAATCGCGGATTCGCGGTGGTGTTGAAGTGTTTTTTAACCTTCAGGAGTTCATTTCATTTGTAGACTATTGCTTTCACATTGGGCTCACCTTTCTTGGGAAAGAAGGCTGTTAACACTTGTTTTCCCTCATTTCTTTTTTTCTCCCTTTCTTGCCTCTCTTTTATTTTCTGGGAACCGGATTTAGCTTTCTTAGACTCAGACATCTTCACACCGTGACCGTCTGCATTGCCGCTTCGGCAGAATGAACGTTACTTCAAAAATGCGCCTAGCAGGGGAAGGCGGACTGAACCATTTCGTGCAAGGGAGAGGGTGCCTGCCCTCAAACAATGTTGGCTTGGACACAATTTAATACATCAATCAACTGATGCATTTACCCGAAATATTTGTATCTATATTAGTTAATAACATTTATTAAGATCTTTAAATTAAGGAAATGATTTATTATTAAGGAAAATAAAATTCAACTCCTTAGGGGCCCTCCCCCCACTTGGGGCCCGGGTAATTTATTCCCACTTGTCCCCCCACTACGACGCCCTTGGTTATCAGTGACGACCCTGCGTTATGGCCAGACACCATAAGAGATGCACAGACATCCCAAGTCTCCCGGAAGTTCCGGGAGTATCCCGCATATTGATAGCGGCTCCCTGACGCCCGCAAATTAGATAAAATCTCCCGGAATCTAGAGCGAGCGATCAAGAGCGCACACGCGAGAGGGAGACCTAAAATCGCGTGTGCATCTGAGTGTAGCGCGCACACGACAGGGGAGAGAGAGAGGGGTGGTGCGTGTGTGTCTGAGCGCATCCAAGACAGAGCATCCTGATCAGTTCAGTGTATCTAGGAACAGGAGAGTCACGACAGAGTCAGTGCCCCCAAAAAAGGAAAATGTAAGACCCATTTTAAAGTGTACCCTTGTTTATAAGAGTAAAACATAATGATAGGCCTAGTCTTGCATGCTGCACTGTTTGTTAGCATTGCCCGTGGTGGGTTAAATGATTGCAAAAACATGTTGGTGAGTTTAACTAGTGTCAATTAATGTGCATATTATTCAGGCCTATACTAGATGGCTTAGTTGCCAAGGCTACATGAAAAGACCAAACTGCAAGATCTACATATTTTATTTTCACAATTAGGCTATCTATAGGCCTTCCTTATTTGGTGTACTGACTAGACATTATTGAACAAACATATTAATCTCTATTTCAGTATCTAAGTAGGCTTTTTTTAGTATTGTTATTTATTTATTTATTTATTTATTTGGGGGGGGGGGGGGGGGGGGGGGCTTCGTGATACCTCCCTGAAATGACTTTTTGCAGGTTGGTATGTCTGGATGCATGAGTTGAAATCGTTAAAAAAAAAAGGCCCTGTGCAATATTAGAACTTTGAATTCCCCAAAAATGCAGATAAACCACCCAGAAGATTCACGGTTGAACATTATTACATGAAAAATGGAGAACAAATAAACAGAAAATGTTCCTCTCTTCTACACAGCTTCACTCTCTCACCCACCCACACAGACAGACTCTCATACATACATCGAGTAGGCTAGGCTATATTCACACATACAAACCCCTACTCTCTCTCTCTCTCTCTCTCTCTCACACACACACACACACACAGATAAACAAAGGTTTTTACTACTGTTTTTTGATTGTCATCTATGGCAATAAATATTTGTTGTATTTGAGTATGCCTCAGCGTCCCATTATTACAGAAAAAAGTGTGTTTTAGTTTTAGGGTTGTGGTGTGTGTGTGTGTGTGTGTGTGTGTGGGGGGGGGGGGTGCTCTGAGGGGCCTCGGGATCCTTTGCCTTGGGCCTCAAAGTGTCCAGGTCCGCCCCTGAAACTACCACACCAACTACCAACTTATGTCTTGACCAGACGCCAGATGGCATCATGACATGCAATTGATAAGGGAACTGAAAGTGTCCCCCTCCCTTAGTTGCTCTTCGCCAGGTTCTAATTCTGACCGAAAGAGGAAAAGGAACGCGTCGCAATGGATAAATTCAAGGTTGTGATGAACTTGCTCCAAAAACGTCAAACGACCATTGGATTCGGTGCGATTCCGTTACTGACGGCGGGTGCGGAGCATGTTTTTTCAAATTTTGCCTTCAGGTGTCCATGTAGCGAGTGGAACTTTCTCTATGGGACGGTGTCTCTTCTTGTGCCGGCCACGGCTTTGCTTATACTTGGCTACATGTTAAGCAACAAAACGTGGAAGCTTTTCACAGGTTTGTGTCTGAAGAAGTCTAAACTTTTTCGTTTCAAATATTTGTGCGGCTGTTTAACTGTTTTTACTCAGATCACAATGACCGCTATGGTGGCACCTGTATCATGGATTGCAATAGCGCTTCTTAACGGCGTTTATTTTGAATGTATAGTGACGGGCACTAATATCACTCAATTGAAGAGCTTTCTGTGCAGTGACAAATCAGAGAGTTGCAAGACAGAGCTCTATAGATTGCCGTGTAAGACATCGATCCCGTCGGCGGACAGAGAAGCTGTCCTTACAACCATACGCGCACAGTCTCAGGTAAGTGAGAGTAACATACTTGTTTGATATGGAAACATAACAATTGGTCCTTGTCAGAAGGTGTGAAAGCTTTAATGAATTATTACAGAGACGGTGCTATGGGCTTTATGTGTAACTAGCCTTCTGCCTGTAAACTGAGCGCACCTCAGTGGTATTCCACAGGCAGGGATGGGCAGTATTTCTAATACATGTATTTAAAATACGTATTTCAAATACAAAATACTATTTTGTAATTTGTATTTTATTGAGATGATGAAAATGCCTTCGTATTTTGTATGAAAATACTATTTTGTAATTTGTATTTTATTGAGATGATGAAAATGCCTTCGTATTTTGTATCAAAATACTTCAGTGTTTTTGTATTTTCAAAATACTGTAAAATACTTTCTGTGAAACACTGTGAAGACATCTATCTAACTATCTATAAAGCACAAAAGCTCTGTCTCTGTCTGTCTGTGGCACCCTCACATGGTCAAGCCCCTCTGCTCCAGGAGAGAGTTTATTTTCCTTTGCTGGACTGATTAACAGGCCCCATAGGCGTCGTCTGAATGCAACACTGTTTGTTGTTAGTTAGTTGTGCTTAAAGGCATCAGCTGAGGAGACACGACTAGCTTAGGTTACACACACTCCTTTGCTCACACAAGGACAGCCCAAGGACTTGAGTTCACAAGCTTAGATCGCAACACATGAGTTTGCTATTTTCCTTTCTTTTTTCTGTTTTACAGTTACAGTTCTCTGACCTGTGAAATATTTCGAAAAAGGCTTTTAGAAAGAAGTATTTTGAAAATACAAAAATACAGTATTTTATTTTTAAAAACATTTTGGCTGCTGTATTTTGTAGCTTATTTTGATACATTTTTAAGGTGGGTATTTGGTATTTTATTTGGAAATACATTTTGATGTATTTGTGCCCATCCCTGTCCACAGGTCACCTGAGAATGATAATGTTTATGATTAATTTATGTGCTATGATGAATAATGCTGAAGAGGAGATAGTCAGCTGTCAATATCATCATCACCTCCATTGTTGTTATTAGTGTGTGTAGGGCTTAGGCTATAGGTGTGGCGGTCTCCTTTAAAGAACATTTAATCTTGTGGTTTGAGTTGAGAGGTTGTAGGGAAACCTGATGTGAAGCCCTAGATAGATCATGTCACTTATTCAAGAAAGTTATGCATGTCAAATAAATGAATTGCCCACAGGCCTGCATGTGACCTTTGGTCAAATAATGCAGGATCAAAATGTGAATGTCCATTTTGAAGTAGAAGCAATGAGTTCTGGTCTAAAACTAGCAAGGTGACAACACCAAAGGCATGCAAAAACTTGGCAGACATAAGTAGATTTTACTGATTGATATTGCTAATGCTAACAGGTGTCTGGATCGCATTATTGGCAATGTTACAGGCCTAGCCTACTGTGAAAGTGTGTAGGTTTGACCCTGACCACACCACTGCTCTATGCCTACAAAGTACATGGCCTGGTTGTCATTGGAAACGACAGGCATGCTTTACTGTCCTCCATAAGCAAGAAAATTAATTTGATAATACCAAATGAACACCTGAAAAACGTGACAAATTTTGTTATACTAAATTTGGGTAGGGTATGTGTTTTGGGAAGCTGCTTTGGCATTCAATTAATCGGTTAGAGTAATTGTCTAAGGATTCATAGATTGTGAAAAGAGTTAGTTGTTAACCTATTTTGAAGTGTCACAGAATAACCACTCTTCAAACCACTGTCTGAATGTTAATTTGGCTCTGCCACTCTCTGCTCTGCAGATCCTAGGCTGGTTGGTGATAGCCTCCATCATGCTCTTCTCCCTGCTGTTCACCTGTATGGCCAGGTGCAACTCTCCAGTGAGCTACCTGCAGCTCAAGTTCTGGAAGACCTACTCTCAGAAGGAGAACAACTTCTTTGACAAGTATGCCACGGAGCACGCTGAGAAGCTTGCCGAGAGGAACATCAAGAGTTTCTTTGAACTGAGCACGCCGGCACCTCAGCCGACTCCTCCAAGGATTGCCTGGGAAAAGGTCTCCAGCTTCTACAAGTTCAGGACCATGGATAAGTATTACAGCACTGTGCATAAGTACGTGGAGACGTGCAGGAACCCTGAGAACCCCATGAGAGTCCTGTCAACAAAATCAGGCGAGGGGGATCTTGTCAACCCAGCGGCCCTGGCATTTTTGGACGAGGGCATGATGCTGTGAGAGAGTCAGATCCAACATAATGGTTGACAATGTTTTCCTCAAGTGCACTCTATTTCAAAGTGATTTTTTAAAAGAATGTTAGGACATTTTTGAAGACTTTTAGAAGGATTTAAAGATTTTTTATTTATTTGATACATGATCAAGTTTTGTGTGCTTTAAAATGATGACAGTTTTTTTGTTCAGTGATCATGCCATTGTATTTTTGCCTCAAATAATTAAGCTCAGGTTTATTATGCAATGTTTCAGTTTAGGTAATGAATATAAAGTTTATAAAGACATACCAAGTTTGTGCCTTATGTGCTTTCATGGAAACTATTTGTACAGCATAAAACATTCATTGTTCTATCTGCTACAAAATCCTGCTGTTTCTCTGTATCTCGGGTCTGATTTTCTCTTTTATTCTCTTCACTTCCTCTTGACTTCCTTCTCTTCCCGTCTCTTCTGATGTGGTCTATGGTGGGTTTCAGCCCTCACATCCTATAGGCTTACTCTGTATGCAGTGAGAAAGACATGTGAGGCTTAACATGTGCATTAAAACACAGCATTGAAAAATTTTACAATGTGAACTTGAATGAAATTTGGCCAGTAGCCTATATGTGCAAAAATGTTAGCCTATGCGGATACACTCATGTGAGCAGTATTTCCGATGTTCTAAGTCATTGTTTTTCTCGGTTGTCAACTCAGTTTCAGTTCCACTTCCACGGAACTTCCCCTGTGAGTATAAAGGCAACCATATTCAAAAAGATTTTATAAGTGGGACAAGTGTGTGTGATGTGATGTATCACAATAAATGCTGAACAGTGATCAATTTATGCATCAAGTCATGCTAAAGGATCATAACATTTGATCTATTTTAACATTTAAGAGGTCTGACCTGATATCAATTTTAATCTTTACTTTCTGGTGTGTGTATGGGGGGGGAGGGGTACTGGTTTTACGTAAAAGGAAACTAGTTTTCAATAACTTCCTCTTAATATAATATGACACAATTCATGCTTAAGCTTGTGTTTTCATGGTTATGTACAAGATTTCCAATACAAATTTCAAGATTTTGCCTGAAATTGCACTGTGCCTATTTACAAGGGCATTGTTCCCACGTCTTCTGGGGCCTACCATCAAATGTTGGACCTCTATAGAAAGCTGAGAACCTCTAGTTTTCGTAGGAAACAGTCAACATACATAACTGTGTGATGTACTCACACAGAGTTACAGAGGCTAGAATATAGTTTTTTCTTTCTGCCGGATTACAAGCATCTCTGAACTGTCCACATTTCAGCCCTCTGGGTCACTTGATATCCCTTAGAAATACAACTGAGCCCTAGCACCAGGTCTTGTGAGGCTGTGTGCAAAAGTAGATCAATATAGAATGAAAATATGAGTGCTTTAGACCATTATTTGCAACGGTATGCTCATGCGTTTTGTAAAATGCCTATGGAAACTCCCCATAGGACTTTTTGTTATCCAAAATGGATGCTGACACTCAAATGCTTACTGCACATGAACCCCTTTGTGTAGAAGCATAATCCTGGTCTCAAATGAAAGGTAACACTTTGAGGTTTCTTGTGGACTATTTAGATTGTATGGCAGGTGTTCTGATATAGACTGACTACACAACATATGGAATAATTACAAAAAAGTATCTATTATTGCATTTACTTTGTTGGTTCAATGAGTGTGTATAAGATAAACTATACATCTGTACAACTAATATTGGATAATACAACATTAAGATTCAATTTCTATGGATTCTTGTGAATATTTCAGTACCCAATATGTTGCATCTACTTATGGTGCTGCAGCTACACTGCAGCCAGAAGTCAGGGTAGCACCAAAAGCGGAGGAGGGGGAGGGGGGCATTTTGGATCAAATTTAATTGAGACATAATAAAATTAATCTGAAAATGTAAAGCACTATACACATTGTACATGAGAAAAGTTGTCATTTTTGGATTCCCAAGAGCAAAAGCTTTGAAATGGTGTATAACATTACTATGCTACATAGCAATATGGTGCATACAATTGATTTAGAATGTTGGGGGGAGGTGGGGGAGGGGGGTAACCGTCCCGCCAGCGGGTCATGAGGGTTGAACTGTTAAGATGTGGCAAATCATTTTGTTATGAAATGTTTGAATGTTTAAATTCTTCGAGGTTGTATGGCTGTATGGTGTGACTCAGGCAATGAAACTCAAAGTTGATGTAATTCTTTTTTTTTTTTTGGGCCTATTATTAAGCTACCGGCAGGTTTAGGCAACAGACAAGACAGAAAACATTAAACAAAAACACTGATCAAAATGAAAAACAAACATGGGACAATGCCCGCAATAACTAGGCCCTCCATAGTAACACTTGACACATAAATCCTCTCACGACAGAGGCGAACCCCGAATGAAACGCTCAATGACATACCATCGGTCCCAACCAAACCACAGAATAATCACTCGCCCCTTTGACACATTCTTTTAAGCCATAAACTGCATTAGCGCACACACTACTCTATAACATTCGTGTTCCGACATCCCCAATGCGCTGCAATACCCTAAACAACAAATAAAGAATAATTGTCCTAAACACCCCTGCCTAAATGAGCGCTTCCCTTACGGGAGTGCGCCCCGACCATTTATGAGTCCCACCCAGGGGGTCAGGATTTGAAGGGTTAGCTTCAGCCACTTAGCATGGCATTTGGCCGCCGACATTTTTGAAAACATGGCGTTACATGGTTGCAAGTTCCGGCACCAGTTTTTACATGCTGATTGGTAGATGATAGCTCATGCACGAGTTTAGTGTTTGGCACGAGCGTCCTCGCGCGTCCATGTTGGTTTGCATTTCTGGAAGACGACAAATAAAACAACTAACTACTTGGAATAAGCTACTGATACTTGACTTAATGCCTACGTGGTTTAGGCTGTATTATCCGACTTTGTGGTAAATAAAAGAAACATTTTAATGTTGTCATATTAGGCTATTATTTGCCGTATATGCGGGGTGCCAATTACCTTAAAGTAACTGACTATGACCATACACTTTGGCAGATGCATAGCAATGACCTATATCCAATTATTAGCCTACTCATTGCGTTGTGTATGAAGACTATTTTAAAACGCACTGGCTGTAGTTCTGTAGAACGCAACGTCTGGATCATGTAACCTATGTCTCCCCAAGTGATTTAAAACGAAACAAATGTCAATGACTTATTTCGTTTGCTTTCTTGCAACATTGACATGATTAGGCTATGCATTTGATTTAAATGTTCAGGCTGCCAGTCGAGGCAAAAGCCAAATGTCCAACAACAGTTGCAGACTCTATGCCTGCTCGAACCACAATACCCGAGGGATGTGCGCTTCTATCGGAAGTTTAACTTGCATTGGCTTCATTCCGTCTGCCTGCAAATGTAGCCTAGGCTTAACAAGCTGCAAATTCACACTAGGTGCAGCAAAAATCCAAGCTATCCACACGTTTCATGTCTACTTAATTAATAGTCATTTTCGTTGGATAGCCTATGCGTATTATGCCTACAACCTGTCCAAATATAGTATTTAGGGATCATTATTTGTGAAGCCTAAAGTGACACAATATTGATTCGCATAGTTTATTATCACATATGAACATCACATTAAATAACCTAGGACTTCAGAGACAGGGCAAACTTTACCACCATTCCCAAAATGTTCCCAACCAATTAAATGAATTTGCGCTTATAACGAGGTGAAGCGCGTTCCCGAATAACTTCTTTTCCTCTGAGGGAATGGCCAATCTTCATCAACGACATACCGCTGTACCTTACGTTGTCTTCGTCTGTAACGTGGAATCTAATAGGCTAATTCTAGCTGGTGCCGGAAACGAACACCCATGAAACGCCATTTTCGTAAAGATGGCTGCGGTCAATTTCATGCTTTTTTGGCTGAAGTAGCTAGCCTAGCATGGGCCATTGAAATGAATGGGGGCGGGACTTAGTCACTCTGTCCAGTTATATATAATACCTCCATGGTCCCACCTCCTACCCTCCTGTTTGCACCCCGGAAGGAAGACAGGCATACCACAGGTAAGGTGAACACTGCACAATACAACAACTAACATACAGGCACAGTTGAAGCGATCTCACTAAGATAACACTAAGATTACACTAAGGTAAAAAAGTGCGCGAATGAAACCCCACAACCGCCCCGACGCTATAATAGAGATTTGAATAGCTTGATGCTCTTTAAATAGTTTGTTGCATTGTAAAAAGGACGGACGTACCTATCCTCGATCACTGTCCTTGGTTCTGACCAAATAAGAGCGCTTTGGAATCTCCATTACGCACCATACCTGCTGGCTGTGCTTTAGCGCATCTCTCGAATAGACCTTAGGCCTAGGCTGTAAAAGTGGGAATCTAATATTTCCCCCAAACATAGTTTAGTTCTGCTTGTATAACATGAAGTCGAATATTTCATTTGTTTTAGGTTTTCAACAATACAGATCAATCACACTGCCCGACAGTTTCAATCAATATGCAGGGCAGTTGAAAACATTCGGGGCTTAGCCCATAGAGTCTAAACGGTTTTCATAATTCCCATTTTGCCTGACTTGCTGCTCACTTTTCATAAATGAATCCACTGACTCAAGCCTCATTTGCACCACATTTATTAAATATTATGGACAATAAAATGTTGACAATTAGAGGATGTAATGACATTTAGCTATCTTGACATTTTCAGTTTGTTAGAAACGAACTATATAGCCACCTAGCAGAGTGGCTTTTAAATAGCAATATGCATTATATGGTTTGTTATGCTTAGCTTAGGGAGAAGGGAACATTGAAGACTCACTAATTCGATTTTACAACTAGGCAAAGCAGGCCACCACTGTTTGGCCAGCTCCAGACTGTAGGCTAGAGGCTGATAACAAACCTGAACTTGTAGGCTAGTCTAAATGACGAGAACAGGATAACTCCACCACCACCTTGTTATTGATGACTTCATGATTTCCTTGTAACGTAGGCCTATACCAAATATCAAATGCAAACAATGACATGCCCAACCTCGCGCGCGCACGTAGCCTACGTTCCAAATTATGTGTTATGGAAGGTAACGTTCATGTTAAATCTGCTGCATGAAGAAGAGTGAGTTCACCCGTGTCCGCTTGTATGTTAAATACGTCCATCTCATCTCAAAGTTTCAATGCGCGATCGGAATAATGGTTTCATATTTGTTAGTCAACTGTACAAAATACATTCGGGGCTGAAGCCCTGGCAAAATCAGCTGGCTACTAGGCCTACCCCTCGGGCACAGAACTTGTTCATTGACAACGTCATCTGTCATGTAAAACATGCTCCAAGAGAGCTCATAAAGATCAATCACACCCATTAGGCCCTTTAATGCAAATCGGATCAACGATCACAATATCAACAAGCTGCATTGCAAAAAAAAAAACATTTAAGCCATTAAGCCATAGAGATGTGCTAGGTGTTATGGATCTCAGCTATCCTTCATCTCCTGGTTGCAGCGATACAACGAGACCGTTTGTGCACGTTTAAGGTACCTAAACAACGACTGTTGCAGCACTGTCCTTTACTGAAAATTATTTTCACACTTTCAGATCACTTGGAGCTAGACTAGCATACCGACAAGCTAGATCCGACCCAGAACCTAATGTATCTGGCACTGCTGAACTTGCACAGAAACATCATCAGCTTTTTAAAATAGTTTTGAAAACTAAACATTTAGAATATTTTAGCACAGATTATGAGATTATTTGCCGCTTTTTAATAATTCTTGACAAAATTAAAATATATTAAAAGTTTTTTTTTTTTTTAAGAAAAGTTTTGGGTGGGCCTGTTGAAAAGTGGGTGGGCCTAGGCCCATCCAGGCCCACCCGTAGCGCCGTGCCTGGCATACAGACAACACATACACATTCTTTAACAGCAGAAAAAGTAATTAAAGTATATAGCCTAATATAAAAACACAACTAAGCAATAAGGACAGTAGAAGATAAAGAATATAATAAATATACTAAAATACAAATTATACTAACGAACACTTAATCTAAATCAATTCTAAAAACAGTATCCACATAGTGGTGATTAATCAATCAGAGGCGCTTGCAATGACTGAGGCAGGGACTGAGCCTGTGATTCTCTGTGCATATGGTAAAGTAAGGTGCTCTGTGTGAATGAGTGTCATGGTGATAGTGCAATGGTGATAGTGGTCATGGTGATAGTGCAAATGAGTAAGTCCAACAGTGCAACAATGCAGAAATAAAGTCTATATATCTATATATTTAACTATTTTAAGAAAAGGTATAAGTGTGGCTACAGTTCGGCTGTGGCATGGAGGGAGGGGTTATGCATATGTGCTAATGTGCTAATATAACATGCAAACAGTGAGGCAGAAAGACAGTGGTAAAAGTGGCTAGTGGTAAAAAGTGGCTAGTGGACAGACAGTATTCAAACATGGAGGGGGTGAAGAGGCAGACAGACTATGCAGAGAAGTCTATCTCTCCTCTTCCCTTAAGTGAAGCATTGAACAGTTCAATGGCCCTGGGGACAAATGACTTTCTCAGTCTGTCTGTTGTGCAAGGCAGTGAGCGAAGTCTCCAGCTGATCAGGCTCTTCTGCTTAACAATAGTGCTGTGGAGTGGGTGACACTCATTGTCCAAGATGTTGATCATTTTGTCAGATAGTGAAGTGATGCACTCCAGTTCAGCTCCCACTACAGAGCCAGCTTTCCTTACCAGCCTGTCAATTCGCCCCGCATCCTTCTTCAATTCATGCTTCCTCCCCAGCATACTACTGCATAGAAGAAGACGCTGGCAACAACAGACTGGTAGAACATCCTGAGGAGCTTGCTGCACACATTGAAGAACCGCAGCCTCCTCAGGAAGTACAGCCTGCTCTGCCCTTTCTTGTAGAGTGCATCAGTGTTGGCTGACCAGTCCAGTTTATTGTCCAGGTGGAGACCCAGATACTTGTAGGTGCTTACCACCTCCACATTGACCCCATCAATGTGGACTGGTAGCAGAGTGGGCTTAGACCTGTGGAAATCCACCACCATCTCCTTGGTCTTTGAAGTGTTGAGTTTAAGATGATTGAGTTTGCACCATTGCACAAAGTCCTCCACCAGGCTCCTGTACTCCTCCTCCTGCCCGTTCCTGATACACCCCACAATTGCAGTATCGTCAGAAAACTTCTGCATGTGGCATGACCCGGTGTTGTAGCAGAATTCAGATGTGTACAGGGTGAACAGGACTGGAGAGAGCACAGTTCCCTGTGGCGCTCCGGTGCTGCAGATCACAGTGTCAGAGAGACAGTTCTTCAGTCTGACGAACTGTGGTCGCTCGGTCAGGTAATCTGTAATCCAGGTTACCAGGTGAGCGTCCACACCCATCTGCAAGAGCTTGTCTCCCAATCTGAGGGGTTGGATGGTGTTAAAAGCACTTGAGAAATCAAAGAACATGTTTCTTACAGCACTTTCCCCCTTGTCTAGGTGAGAATGTGTCCTGTATAGAAGATAAGTGATGGCATCGTCCACGCCCACTTTCTCCTGGTATGCAAACTGTAACGGGTCTAGTGCATGGCGTACCTGGGGTCTGAGCATACCTAGACCAATCGCTCCATTGTCTTCATCACATGTAATGTAAGAGCGACAGGTCTGTAGTCATTAGGATCAGGGTAAGGCTTCTTAGGGACAGGGGTGAGACATGATGTCTTCCACAGTGTTGGAACTTTTATGACATCACTACTTGTATGACATTTCAATATACCTTTGGCTTTTCCCATACATACAAAGTATACAGTACAATACATCGCCATTCTTTTTTTCCCACATGCATCACAGAAAACATTTAATTTTACCGCACCAGTCCGTATCCGTATATAATGTCCAGTTTTTAACCCAAACTCCGGTCCCATTGTTCTACAACTGGCGGGAATGCGCCAGGCTCAGTGACAGACGCGGTGCGCTCTGTCACAGTAAGAAACAGAAACCAGAGAGGGAACGAGAGATGCCCACTAGAATGGCAAATGGAAAAGTGAAAGTAAACTGTAGCCATAACATTCTGTGTACTCATAGAAGAGGGTGGACAGTAATCACCTAAATAAATGGCATAGGTTTAAATCTCGTCTGCAGACTTGCAGTCAGGTCATGCAAACCAGGGTTCTCAAGTTTTGAGCTCAGCTTGGAGTGAGATTTGGGGGGGGGGGGGTGCACTCACTCACTCACTAATTTAAAAAAAATTGGAAAGAAGCATTAACCCTTTGAGACCTTGAATTTGTCATTGTAATCTATACATCCTATATTTTTTTTTTGTTTATTTTTCAGGAGTCAGGGGTTACACAAAGCTATAATGACGCAATCATTATGTTTTCTTAATGACCGACAGTTTAGTTTAGTTTATAGATAAGAAATAATGTTGCCATAAAGTAGGATAGGCCAAATAAAAGGCTTGATTTACACACCCTGTAAAGTGCCATAAGTAGGCTGGTTTACCAAATGACAGACAGTTGAATTTCTGAATAAAAAGAATGTTGGTACAGTTTTGAAATCTTAAACGTGTAACCCCACACAAGCATAACGTGGTTGTGGGGAGGGAATGTGCTATTTTGGAATTTTACCCGGATACAACGAATAGCCTATTTTTTGATTGGATGTCGGTGGCTATTTATGACCGCCGCTAGCGAAGATAGCGAAGCGGTCATATAGGGATTGTCAAAGTTTTTTTTTTTTTTTCGTCATCTACTTCCTGAAATTTTGGTCAACGATACCCGGGGCACCGAAACACCGGGGCACATGAAATTTGGTGGGTATGTAGCCCCACTAGACTTTTACGGAAAAATTTCGTTTGGTCCCCGGGGGCCACTCCCCCTCCGTGCTGGGCCCCCCGAAACCCAAAAAATGCAGTTTTTCCTAAATAACTACCTGAACCATGGCACCGAGGATGAAGAAATTTTTATGGTATGTTGGTCTCAAGGGCCCACATCAACCTAGCCCATAATCACTCATTTGTGATTTGCACCCCCCCGGTAAAAATTAAAATGCAATATCATTCTGCTTTAATCGCCCCTCTCTTCAGTAAAGACGTTCAGAACTGCACCAAATTTTATGTGTATGATTAACCTGACATTCTCTGGGGGTATGCCAAGTTTCGTAGAATTTCATCCATCAGGTGTGACATGAAAAGAGTATGTGTACAGCCGAGTCAAATTTTTTTATATATATATATATATATATATATATATATATATATCTGGTGGGTGGTGTTTGAGCCAACACACAAACAACTAAAATGAATTAATAAGATGAATTGAATTAATAAGATAAGTAACTCATTGATTCAGATGTAGACAGAGCAAGCTCTCGGGAGAAGAGGACATTAGCTTGCTCTGGCTGTAGCTGACCAGTGAATTTGTTTCTCCAAAGAAAAACAGGCATTGTGTTAGGTATATTTTTCTTTTGAAGTAAAATCATTACATTATGATTACTGATCATCTTGTAACATCATTCACGTCACTTCATGTGGGAATAAGAGGTGGGAAACTGGGGGAAGATTTTGCTGCCTGAGTTGCCCAGTTGGGGGCTCGTCGTCACATTGTAGTTAATTTGTAGTCCATATGGACTTTCATGTCCAACCATTTTAATGTGAACTTGGGAATTTGCCGTTTTTGCCACTTGAAAATGGCATAAACCTTTCACAAGCGTCTTTCACCATATCTTTAAGCAAATACAGTTGTTCATTTAAGATTAGTGAGCGTATGCTTTAACTTTTCCTGTGGCATCCATGTTTTTTCACACATTACGACGGTAAGGCACATTAAACATAGTGGAAAAAACAACATAATCATGGGGGCGATCCCTGATTTGCAGGTGGCATGAACGGACTATAATGTCTCTGGCTGAATGCACTGCTCTGCAAATAATACAGTGCAGTTAGGGTAGCCTCAGTTGAACTCCAATGATGACAAACTGATACTTGGGGAGAAAACAAAAACAAAGCTGTGAACATTAAAATACAACATAAAAAACAAAACATAAAGGCAACAACCTAGTAATTATGTGAATAAAAATCTACATGTTTGAATGGCCAAAAAAGGATAAATCATAGGTGGTATTCCACACATTACCTTGGTGTTAGGGTAGCCTACTCTGCACGTCATTGACAGTGAGTGGTAACTTCAGTCATTTGCATTTATCACACCAGGCACTATGCTGATGCCTGACCCAAAGGGAAAATTATAATAAAAGAGAGACACGTCGAACTTTAGTCTATAATGTTGGTTTGGCTGTTCATTGATTCACTCATCTGCCAAACTTGTTTTTAAGATATGTATATAGCAAAAATGGATGCATGCGATTCATTTAGATTAATTAATCACAGGTCTAAAAAATTAAGTTATGTGTACATTTAGTGACTGTACACTCATTGGCCTGTAGATGGTATTGCACACATATACACATGCACACACACACACAGGCACCCACATACTATCGGTATTAGAACGGCCGATACATAATTACAAATTCAGTAGGATTAAAAGAAAGCCAAAATAAATATTCATCATCATCATCATGGCTGCATTTCCAGTATTGGCGATAAGTAGTCGTTTGTCCACTAGATGGCGCATCGTTGCAGTGAGACGTAATTTTGTTGGAAGTTAATCTAAAGTGGGTTGGAAAGACACTACGCTTCCTACAAGGACAAGACTGTAGGCTACAGTAGTTTACCGCAGAGAACGTCTAAGGGTAGGATGATTTCTGCATGACATGTAATTCCCATTTCCTCTTGAAGCCGAAATAAATCTGAGAATGTTTATCGGACATGCATGTTTTTTACTGCAGGTAGGCTACGTTAATCCTATCAATAGCAGAACGTAGGTAAAATAATGTTACCGTTAGCTGCTAGCATGGTTGAGTGATGGAGGCCAATTTGATTATTGATGTATTTGTAGAAAACCATAAATGCGTTTATAGGCTACCAAGCAAATCGATAACAGCACTAATTGTATCTTTCAACTGTCATCTCATTTGCTTTTGACCATAACCTAGGATACTAACAGGAGCTAAGTGAGTTAGCCACAACACGTTCGCTACGTCATGGTTTTTTAATGGAAAATATATAGGCTACCTGAAAGATAACCTGTCTATGATGCACCCTAAACACCGGGCTGGGACATTTCTGCTCAAGGTCTCAAAAAGCATCTGAGTCAACGTTCATTCCCAAACACCCATAGGCTACTTCAATCCTCTATTTTCAAAGGTGATTCAAGTAAGGAAGAGCATGGCTCAAAGTAAAGTAACTGAAACTACATAAATTCGTCAAAGTGAATCATTTGTGTCAACTCACCGCAATGTAGATTTATTAACGCACCCATGATGATCTACATCTCCATTTAAACCAGATGTTTTAGAGCACACGTTGAGGTGAATTCAGGGCAGGGCTGTACCTACACATATTTGTTGCACGTGCTACAAAAATTATTCTTTGCGATGGATGATTTAGTACCAACGTTACACCGGTCAGATACAGTTTTGCCTATGGCTATTCCGTGAGACTGAGGCGCTTTTTGTTTGTTCGAAGTGCGTGTTTAGGGTGTGAGAGAGGAGTCGATGTGCTTTGATTCCAGCTTGGTAGTTGTAGTCTATGCGATTAAAAAACACGTGTGTGTGAAGTATCCAAACAATGATAACGCTTTCATTATGGCTGCTTTAGCCACAGACCTTGAGCTACACAGTGGGTTGGGTTCCATTTAGAAGTGTCCACTTCATTCGCCCTTTCCGTGATTCACAGCTACGTGAAATGTATTACTACTGATATGCAAAACTAGAGGTGGCAGCTTGATACTGTAAGGTGTAAGCCATTGGTTCCAAAGGAGATTTTATTTGGGTCGCCAGCATAGCCTAGTGACAATTTGTGTTGTGTAATAGGCCTAGCATAGGGCCTACCTTATATAGCTTATAGTTTGTTAACAGTCACGGTTTTGTCATAACTCCCTCTATGCATTTTTGCATTTAGAATAGCTCTAAAACCGGGGGGCGAACACGTCGCAGTGGGGGCGCCAGTGCGTGGATATCTCAATCGCAAAATTAAACAATATTTCCATCAGGCGCCTACCATGGACTAGGCTGGGTGAAAATCAAAAGATTGCGTCAAAAGATTGAGCTTAACCATGGACCTCATGGTTGCAAAATGCAAGGGAACATGAATCAGCATATTATTTGCACAAACAATAACGGACAGTAGCTCTTCAACTTTGCCCGTTAAAATATGAACAGTCTCGCAACGAAGGCCCTTTTGGACATGTCAGTTATTTGCACCACTGGGTAAAACGGCATTTTGTTTTAGACTACTGGTATTTAATTTGTGCATTGACAATAAAGCTGAATATCATTTGAACTAGATGACTAAACTTATGCATATGTAGAAGAAGAAACATTCACAAAAATCCATGACATGACCTCTCTTCTTGATAGCTGTTGAAAACTGCATGGAACTGACAGGGATTGTTTTGTTTAATAATAAATAAATACATTATGCTGCTACCTTCTGCTTTTCCCAAATACAATGTAGCCAGGTGTACCTTTCATCAGTCCAGTTGCAATGGATGGACTGTGATGAACTGCCCTACTTGTGATTAGAGATTTTAAAGGTTTTATAACAATGTTATAGATTTTTTGGCCCAGAAACAAATCTATTCACCTTTGCAGCGCCAGTAGGCTACTTTGTGTGCGGAATGTGTGCGGAATGTGTGCAAACACACATTCCAAACACAAAAGTTTCAAGAGTGGGGGATGGAGTAGAAGATGGAGACAAATTCATTAATATGATTTATTTTCGCGGAATGGATGTGCAGGACTGAGCGGCGGTCATATTTTGTACCGCTATGCGACACATCTAGTTATTTTTTGATTTGTCTGGTGAGTGGTGCGCTAGTTCTGAACCCTGCGAGAAATCCTCTCGTATCCCTGCGTCTCCTCTAGGCTACTAATTATGCAGATACCTTGACGTGTGAACTTGTTGAATTGCGTGAATTGTGTGAACTTGTTGAATTGCGTAAGACTTGAGAACCCTGATGCAAACCACGTGTGTGAGAGAGTGTGTGTGTGTGTGACCTATATAAAAAAAACACAGACACAGAAGGCTGGTTGTTTTTGTTTTTTGGCTGAGCGCTCTCTCATGCACATTGTTTAGAATTACCTGTGGCATGCACTCCAAAACCAGATCAACAGGCTCTGGGCCTGTTTTGTGGCCATGCCCCTGTCTGGCTCTGCCCTTTACAGGTTGGGAGGGAGAGGAGGAGGAGTGTAGTCCTTTGTCAGACAGAAATCCCAGGATATGATCCTTCACTCCCACTTCTCACAAGCTTCTCAAAGTACGGAATAGAGAGGAGGAAGGAGAGAGTGAGAGAAGGAGAGAGGGAAAGAAGGAGGGAGGGAAGGAGAGCGAGAGAAGGAGAGGGGGAAGGGAGGAAACAGAGGGAATAAATCATGGGAGGGGTTTGTAAGCGGAGGCTACGCACAGGGGAATGCCGGATAAGATGAGGAAAAAGATGAGCGGGGGAAGCGGCTTGAGGGTGTGACTACAAGAGAAAAATAGAGAGACCAGCTGTTTAGGAGTTGGAGAGAGAAAACAGCGGGAGGGGCAGAAGCAGACACGACTGTCGCAAGGTTTTTGGTCTCAGTCTCAAAGTTATGGACAAGAACCTCGGTGCCGTGCATACCAGCAGTCTTGGGTGTTCACTCTTTGTCTTGTACCTCTTGCATGGTAATCAACTACGTCTATGTGGAAGGTGCCAAAGTCCTCAGGGGAAACAATGGATTCCTTCAAGACCATCCTCCGCTTCCTGTCCGACCAAAAATCCACCATCGGCTATGGCTTCATGGCCATCCTTACCATCGGAGGCGAGAGGATCTTCTCCATGGTGTCCTTCAACTGCCCGTGTAACCATGACCAGAACTTTGCCTACGGGATCACCTTCCTGCTCGGACCGGCCATCGTGCTGCTGACCACCGGGCTGTTTGTCAACAACCGCTTGTGGAGACTCTTCACAGGCTGCTGCCTGAACCCCATGAAGCTTTGCCCCCGGGGCAACTGCATTGGCTGCTGCGCGGGGCTGTGCAAGGTGGTGGGCACGGCGTGCGTGGCTCCCATCATGTGGCTGTGTGTGGCGCTCCTCAACGGAACGTTCTACGAGTGCGCCGTCAGCGGCCTGGACGACAACCTGGTAGTGCCGCTGCTCTGCAAGAACAAGACGACGCTGTGCCGGGAGGAACTGGCGCGGGTTCCGTGTGGGAGATCCAAGCTCCCGACCAATGAGAACATGGAGCTGCTCCTCATGTTCCGAGCTCAGTCACAGGTAAGCGATAAAGACACAGAGGCTCAGTGGTAGTTCAGTGTTTGACAGATAGGTAAAGTTCAATGTTCGGCCAAAGTTTAAAGTTCACCCATGTATGTGACAGGAAAATCTGTTATCCAAAATAAATTGGATTTTATATAGCCTTAACGTTTTATATATTAGATATACTGAATCTATAATGAAATCTAATTGATACAACTAAAGTATAGATGAAAATGACCATATACAATTGCATAGAACATGAGTTCATGTGATATACACTGCAATTCCTGAAGTGTTGTTTTTAGAATGACAATAAAAACAATCTTGAATCTTGAATATATTGCACTACTGCATGTGATATATTACTCAGTTGCTTGTCTTGTCTGGAAAACAAAAATTCTTTCAGACTTCAACAATGATGTCACTCTAATGGCATGATAAAAGGACAGCACTGGCCTGTTTCTCTCCACATTGCTTGTGTCTACAGGCCTTTTCATTGTCCCATTTCTAGCGCTTGCACATGCAGACAAATCTTTTAAATGACAGAATAGGGTGAATAACATGCATAGGTATATCACAAAAACTTTATCTGTCAATTGCTACTTAGTCTAGCACCATAGCTTTGTGTTGTCTTCATATTGCACCATAGGTTTGAATATTAATTTCGAAGGTCTGTTTGCATATGCATTTTGAAATGTAATGCCTGTATTTCAAACAAGTTAGATTCACAACCATACCATATATTCAATTCCATTTTAGTTGTATACAGTACATGTTAATGCTGGAAGTATGTGTTTTTGCAGATTCTGGGTTGGGCCATCATTATAATCTCAGCAATAGTAGGCTTGATTGGCACCTGCTACAGAAACTGTCGCTCACAGGTGAGCTACCTGCAGCTCACGTTCTGGAAGCGCTACATGGAGAAGGAGCGGGAGAAGTTTGACGTGTACGCCTCTGAATATGCCACCAAACTAGCGGAGCGCAACCTCAAGAGCTTCTTTGAGAACCGAGATCCTGAAGCGTTCCCTTTCCCTAACCACCGGGCCTGGGAGGAGATCTCTTCCCCATACACATTCACACGTGGAGAACAGTGCTACAGCACCTTGCAGCGCTATGTAGACCGCAGTGATCGCGACCTCAACCCAGAGAAGAGACCTGTCTTGGATATGGAGCATGGCATTGAGATGACCTAGAGGAGACTTCATCTTAATGTGGCACAAGAGATGCTCTCACATTAAGCTGACTGCTCAATTGGGTTTGGGGGGGGGGGGGGGTGTAATCATGGGTTAAGGATAATTTACATTGATAAGACTCTTTTTTGAAGTAACATTCCATACTATTACTTGACCATCAGCAGCTTGTGGCTGGAAGGAAAGAGAGAACTATGCCTGAAAATCACGTGACTGCCTTCCTCAGGGACAATATGCTGCACTTCCTCTCAGATGTGGACCATTAAAAACCACTCAGTAAAACACTATTAGCTCAAAGATGACAGGACAATTTCTGCAAAGTACTGAGGCCCATAGACCTCAGAATCAAAACAGCTTTTCTGTTAGTGCCTTTCCTCTTTGCAACCACACACAATTCCAGCTTCTCCTTTCCTATTGTGCAGACTTGTCGCATTGTATTTCACATTCAGACGATTACAAGGATGTTTGGTTGTTTGGGGAAGTTGATGGCCATGTTTTTTTAACAGTTAGTGCACATAATATAGTCCATACTGGCTACATTCCCTTTTGGTCCTAATCTGCATTCTAGGCATAATTTTGTTCATGAAGCTTTTGCTAAACCATGACAAATCAGCACTTATTTGTATTCTCTGTAAGAGGTGAGATTATTCATCTGATAACTAAAGTGTTGGGGGGGCTTCTACTTAAATGGCCACATTCATACACCATCACATTAAAATAACATAGTTTTTTCATTTCAGTTTTGGTCTTAACTCACCTCAGTAAAAACTATTACTGTTTACTGAAGAACGGAGGTGTGCACAGAAATGCATGCTCAATAGCAATGTCCAGATATCCTTTACATCATGGGACCCTGTGAATAAGAGATAGCAATTAATAGTCAGAGAATACACATATTTGGGAAGGGACAGCATACACACAGACATGACTCACGGTAGGCTACTCATGGTCTAACAGCATGCAGTATGAGTTACACTATCAAATATCAAATACATAGACAAAATAAAAACAGCCATGCATGCTGACATTACACATAAATGGTAGGCTGAATCACATGGATCCAGAACAGTGCAACAACCAGGAAAGAATTACAGATCACTCTTACTCTTTAAGGTACATCAGAAAGTTAAGAAGTATGCTTTTATCATTTTATACTGGAAGCATACAAACAAAATAAATATATGTTCAGTCATTGCATATAATGGATGTTCTCATGCACCTAATATATATAATTTATACCTTACATCCTTTACGATTTTGAATTATCTATCACTGTGTGTTGTGAGGAGCACATGCATGTGCACACAGTCAGATCATTTTAACTGAAACCTGCAAGTTCAAGTTCAAGTAGTTTATTGCCATGTTCCAATTCCTTGTGCTCAAGAGCCAGCTCAACTTAAAAAAGAATAAAGTGTGTTTGTGTATGGGGGGGGGGGGGGGTTACCCACCTCTTATTTTACCACTACATCCCTGATAATACGCTACTAATTATTTAAAAGAAAATTGCATTATTTGTAACAAATACCACTATCACTATCCCACTATTTGTATAATAAAAAAAAGTTACACAAATATGCATATTGTTTTCTGAATTATTGGGTGCATCAATAAACCCATGTGATTTTGCCACCAGAGTAAAAACACTTGTTTGAGAGAATGGGGCTTGATGCTCTTGTGCCTGTTCAAACTTGTCCTGAATGAATACTGAGGCATGAGGCTGCATTTGTCTCCCGACTCTGACTCATGCACAGCAGCCTAATTACCACACCCTTAATTCTATTTTATTATATGATTATCTCTCTTCTCTCTCTCTCTGTCTGTCTGCCTGCCTGTGTGTTTGTGTGGGTGTAATGTTTATGTTGTGTTCAATTTCTCTACTGGTACCAGCCACATATATTGGTAAAACTACAATTTACATGACCCAGTTGTCCTCTGTAGATGTGCAGTGTGCACAGTATTTCAGCCATAACCTAGTCAGAAACAATTGGTTTGCAGTAATTGAGGTGAGGTATAGGCCTCCCTATATTTTCTATCTATACTCTCTTAAAATGAATGTATTAGAAACAACACAAACTGTGTTGTCCCTATCTGGACATATAGATGTGTTAAAAACAACACAAGTTGTGCTATTTTCAACACATTTGTTGTAAGAGTGTACACACTATAACAAAAGCAATGTGTTAGAAATAACACACATTGTGTTGTCCCAGTCTGGACATATAGATGTGTTAAAACAACACAAGTTGTGTTATTTTTCAACACATTTGTTTTAAGAATGTACAGCAAAATGTAAATGTAAGGCCCCATTAAGGACATTTAAGTATTTTCTCATAAGTTAAATAAGGAACTAAATTCTTACTCTTGAGAAGGCCTAATTCTGACTTCCAAGGCTCACCATTGGAATCAGATTTTCCAGATTTGTCAGATTCAGCCATTGAGTCAGGTAGTAATAGAGGTAAATGCAAATACAGGGTAATGGGGAATTGAGAATGGTCAGAGACGTTAACCCCAAGGATGTGACATTTTATGGCTCATTTTGGAAATGTGGGAAATTATCTAGCCTACCAACATGACAGTGTGAGCCATGTGGCACTTGTGGCTTGTGGAAGTCTACCACTTTAAATTCAAGGATATATGTCACGTGGTCATATTGAGGCGAAACAATCAACTTCAGAAATGTCATGCAGTTGCAAATGTGCCTTTTTTGGCTAGAACCTTTTTTTAAATAACTAAATAGAATAATAGTCACGTCACGTGGATGAGGGAGTCTCAGCAAAACATTATGTATACTTTATAACGAAATAATGAAACACGCAGGCCACCACTGAGCTGCAGCTGTAGGCTGCTGAGGCATAGCCAATAGAATACCGGAGCGAATCGATCTCGGAAGGCCTCAGTGGAGATTGTAACGTGACTAAGAAAGACTCATTTGTGGATTGTAACGTGGTCAGTCCAAAATAGATGGACAGGAGTGATATAAAATGACAGACTACGGAGAGGAGCAGAGGAATGAGTTGGAAGCAATAGAGTCCATTTATCCAGACTCTTACACAGGTAAACATAATATCAAAGAAAGAAGTAAACCACTTCATGGGCTAGCTAGCTAGCACTGGACAGCTAACTTATTGGAAGTGCTCAGGATGAGAATGGCTATTCAGTAGATAGCTACCTATCTAGCCATTTCATATCAATTAGCAATTAAAGAAACAGAACATTTCCGCGAAACACACTATAACAGATATAATTCGGCCAAATACGTAACCTTGTTTTGCTACCATATAAGCAAATTGCCTTGCTTGCCTTGTTATCAAGCATGCAGCTAACATTTACATGAACATAGTTAGTTAGCCGGGTGGGTGAGAGCCACTATTTTTCGACTGTTTATTCCAAGATCTGCCTTGTCATATGAGCGTTGTCTTCAAGGGGGAATGCAATTGAAGTGATAACGAAAATACTCCCCACCCATAACTTACATCGACTTGATCCTGTAATTGCATGTGCATACTAACCTAGCCTGTGATTCTGCTTCACCACATCTGTAGTTCTGTCAGAGAATCCAGCAAGCTTCACCATCACAGTCACTTCAGATGCAGGAGAAAATGACGAAAGTAAGTATCTATTTTTCTTGCCCGTTGTTTAGTTTAGTTTAGTTTTTTGTAGAGATTTGAAGGGCAGGCCCACATCTCTTTTTGTTTTCCAGACTGTTGCCCGTCTAGCAGACTTTGCTTTTTGATGATCAAAAGCACACCGCTCTATTGCAGAACTTTAGAACAAAGTGTAATCTTTCGCAAGTTCGCATTGAATATTTTTGTTAGCATATTGTGTTTAAATGTGTTGGTTTGGCTGAGAGCATCTGATGTGATCTTGATGTGAGATAATGTGAATGTGCCTTGTGCTTCACCAGCGGTGGAAGTGACTTTAAAGTTCACTTATGTGGAGAAATACCCAGATGAGCCTCCCCTCTGGGAGATCTACGCACAGGAGAATCTGGAGGATTCGGATGCAGAAGAAGTCCTCAGTTTACTACAACAGCAGGTCTCTCTCTCTCTCTCTCTCTCTCTCTCTCTCTCTCTCTCTCTCTCTCAAATCAAATTAAATAGTGCTTTATTTGCATGAATCAACAAAGTCATTGTTGCCCAAGCTACAGGTATAGCATGTTAATAACCAACTTTACATTAATATTGGTATCGATATAAAGATACAATTAAATGAAAAAGTAAATAAAAGAATAAATGCTAATGCTAATACTAAAATAACAGTAATAACTTCAGCAATAGTGTTATACCGTAGAAAAGAAAGGTCTGTCTGTATTATATCTGTTGGAAGCCTGATACAGATGATTGCATTAATGCACAGTGCTGTGTACAACTAAATGGTTGTCACTGACAGCAGTCTCTAACAGCTAACAGCAACTAATGCATTCTTATGTAGTGGTTTGGAATGTCATCTCTGCTTTCTATGCTATATTTCCTGGTAACCATCCACATCTGTCTGTAATAATAATATCAACAGCAGTTTAATCCCAGTTACCCTTTATGAATTTGTGTGTGATTATTCATTGTTTCAATGCATGACAAAATCGTCTTTCTATACCGTATCCATTGTTTATAGCCTAATGACCACACCTTTAATTTCATTTCATTATATGATTCTCTCTCTCTCTCTCGTGCTCTGTCCCTCTTCTATACCATATCCATGGTTTACTTGATCTTGATACTTTGTAAAACGTTTGTGTTGTCTTTGTTTGCAGGCAGAAGAGAACCTTGGCATGGTGATGATATTTACATTAGTCACTGCTGTGCAGGAGAAACTCAATGAAATAGTGGACCAGATCAAGAGCAGGCAAGAGGAGGACCGGCTACAGAAGGAGAAGGAGTTAGAGGAAGCTGAGAAGGTTTGAACAAAATCAAAGATGGAACATGTTGTGATGATGAGTCTGTGAAATGTCAAAGGATAGATGTCACATGCCTTGTTTGATAATTATAAGTAATTAAGGAAAGCATTATGGTGTCCGTCAGGAAAGATTCCAAGTTTTTCTATTTCACGTGCTAATATATATAGACATCTCAGGAGAAATCAGGAGCTTTTCTTAATAATTGAATTTGTAGAAAAGCGCATCACCAAAATCCATATCCAACCAATATAGGAATGTTGATGCAGCTTCAAGTTGGCTGTTGTTTTTAGTCTAAAACG
The DNA here is from genome assembly GCF_046254945.1 of Alosa pseudoharengus. Classification (NCBI taxonomy): domain Eukaryota; kingdom Metazoa; phylum Chordata; class Actinopteri; order Clupeiformes; family Clupeidae; genus Alosa; species Alosa pseudoharengus. The sequence goes on along the minus strand of NW_027468587.1, from coordinate 13,761,642 downwards.
TAGTTTTAAAAAGTAAGTTACCTTATAGAGTGTGTTAAGGAAGTCTTTGCATGGGACTTAACTTCTTTTCTGAACTACTTCTGATATGAAGCAGCTGTTTGTCAGCCTGACCTTCATTTCTGTAAAAAAAACAAAGAAAAAAACACACACTTCTGGCCCTGTGCGTGATTGCTGGTGTTGGTGCTGCACTGGTGGTGTTGCTGATGTGTGTGTGTGTGTGTGTGTGTGTATGTGTATGCTCAATAGAAAGCCTTCCAGGGTACAGTGGTGACCATCGAGAACTTCCTGTCGTGGAAGGCAGGCTTTGAGCAAGATATGGCGGAGATCAGGAAGAAGAGGCAGAAAGAGGAGGAGCAGGCGGGGAAGAACAAACTCACAGGTAACTCTAATCTTAGAGAAGCATCACCAGGAAAACATCTCTTCACTTTTTTTGTTTTTTTTTTAATTAATTGAACCGTTTTAGTCTGACTTGATATATCTTGTTATGCATTATATTTATTATATCAATGTCTTCATTATATTAATGCCAAGGCTTATAACTATTAAAAAGCACATTACATATTTGGACATTGTATCATGACCTCAACATCATATATCTTATGACAGTGAGAGAATAGTTCTCACCTTCTATATAATTTTTTAATTATTGTGATTAAAACAGAAGAAATAAAGTATTTCCAAGAATTACCTCATCAAATGGCCATTCTACAGTCATGGTCACATGTATGGCTCTTTTCAGGCACACATTCTGATATATTCATTAGTACTGATACAAGTGTATAGTATAAGTATAAGTATATAAACTCTTTTTAACCCGTGAGGGAAATTTGGTCTCTGCAATTATCCCAATCCGTGAATTAGTGAAACACACTCAGCACTCAGTGAACACACAGTGAGGTGAAGCACACACTAATCCCGGTGCAGTAAGCTGCCTGAAACAACAGCGGCGCTCGGGGAGCAGTGAGGAGTTAGGTGCCTTGCTCAAGGGCACTTCAGCCGTTCCCACTGGTCCGGAGTGCTAACCAGTGGGCCACGGCTGCCCAATATACAGTATGTATATACATATATACATATGCAGTGTGTATATCAGAGTTTCCGCTAGAAAACAATGGTGCCGGTCAAAGTGACCGGCAGAGTTTTCGTTTTCCGGACATTTTGATGATATGCCGGTCAGTATTATAGTATTATCCCTTCTTAATTAGTCAAATTAAGGAAAACTGGAGACAGGCTATGTAGCTCAAAGAATGACATAATCAGGCTGTATAGAATGCAACATGTTCATTAGCCTAACTTAAACATAACAAGATCTAGCCAGTATCTTTTCATCTTTTCATGGACAGCAAGAGTCCGCTTCGTTCGTTATTTTAAAAAGGCTACGTTGTTTGTTGCTGCTACCCACGTTATCTCCAGTGGTGACTGTTTAACTTACACAGATGCGCACACACAAGAATGAGCGCTCACACCACTACCCCCTAATGCTATGCCTCTTTATTTGATAACAATAAATTAAGAAATGTTTCCTAGGCCTACTGTATGCTTTGGGTAAAGAACATTTTGCATGTACAGTGTACACGGAGAATGACAGTGTCTTGGAGCGGTCGCACCCCCCGCAACTCCACTTACAATGTCACTGATTCCGACAGATACGCCCAAGTCCGACACTTCTGCTTTTTTATCTGGTGGTGGTGGAGTTGACCGGACATCTGAGGCTTCAGACGTTACCAATTTATCATCATCCATCGCGTCTGGCCTCTGAAAACACTTTTAAGGCTAGTCTGCCTGGGCCTGGCCATGTTTGAACCACCTCACTCATTTGTTCGTTGTTTAACATAGACGTTTTAAGCGTGCGCTTCCTATTAAACAACACGCCTATGCTGCATTTCAAATAATTTGAAATGCAGCATAGGCGTGTTGTTTAATAGCTTACCTTTCAAACGGTAGAGCCTGTTCATTTAAAAACATAGCCAGAGGACGTATAATATAGGCTTACATATTAAGGCTTATTCTCAAATTCAGATTGCGTTAGGGGACGGGATTATTAGCCAATTTCAATCGGACAATTTGACCGGAGAGATTTAATTTTGTTGGACATTTCATTTTTTTCCCGGCCAATGTCCGGTAATTACCGGACAACGGAAACCCTGATATATATATATATATATATATAATCAGGGTTTCCGTTGTATCAGGGTTACCCTGATATATATACACACACACACACACACACACACACACACACACACACACATCTGTGCAGTTTGTTGCTTTAGGAGAGAGTAGCAATAAGGAGCTTTGTTCTAAAAGCTAATAAGCTAATTTCCCAAAAGGCATGCAGAAACCTAACACCAACAACAGCACACACAAATGAACACACACACAAAAATAGTGGCTAAATATTAATTGTTTTTGTGCATGACAACATTTGTGTTAATTTGAAGGTGAAGGAAATTGACTTGCCTCTAAAACAGCTGAAGAAAGTGTCAAAGTTGTCATACTAAGTGACATTCTATTGCTTTTTCATCACAAGCCATTTGTGAGATTGCTGGTGGTTTAATAAACTCTCAATAACCGTTGATTTGTATGTGTGTGTGTTTATTACCAACAGGAAAACAGTTATTTGAAACAGACCACAATCTAGATACGTCGGATATCCAGTTTCTGGAGGATGGTATGGAATCCCATTTTTACACCTTGCCCTTCATGCGTTTAATAATTAACTGACCGCATGTGGAGCTACCACATGTCCTGCTGCTGTTCTTTAGTAAGCGGGTTAGTCAGCGTGTGTAACACTACTCCTCTCTGTGCTCTTATTCAGCTGGGAACAGCGTGGAGGTGGACGAGTCCCTCTTCCAGGACATTGACGATTTGGACCTGGACGAAGACGACCCGGATTTTGACCCATTAGCACTCGGCAGCGATGAGGACTAAAGTGACGTATTCCAAGTGAAGGTGCAGACTGATGGGCAACACAACGCTGCCTGTCAGTCGCTCTCTGTACGAAACACAGACTGTCTACGCAATCAAGCTGTAGTCTGTGATGATGATGCCGCCTCGGGGTGTTTCTGTGCAACTTTCCCGATATGATTTCTACGCCTATGCCATTAAAGTCATCAGCCGTCACCTCTGCCTCTTCCTCCACTGGACTTTAACAGCATGTGGCATTATTATCAGAAGTAGGAATGATGCACCACTATTATGACTAATATAGCTGGCAGGAGTAACTGCCTCTAGAAATTGCTCTCCTTTCATCTCTTAAAGCAGCTTTATCGTGGATCTAAACAGAAATAAACTGAATGGAAAACTAATTACAAAATATAAATGCATCAGAATGCCCACTCTAATAGCATGTGCATTATAATGCCCACAGCAATGTTATCCATGTTAGCTTGAGCAGTAAATTCATTCTCTAGAGAGACCCTGTAAGGCCATTGAAGGCATCACAAGATGTTGCTACTGCCAGGGCTGATCAGGTCATCCTGTTCAGTGTGATCAGGGTTGTGCATTAGTGTCCTCAGTGGGCTAGGTACAGAATGTTAAGACCTCTAGCTGAATAATGCTGCTTGTGATACTGATGTTGTAGTAGCACTGTATCACCAACAGAGGGCAGATGCTAGTTACCAGGAGAAAAACCTCATTATGTAGCCTACTTTACATCCAATAGATAGCAAAAGTCATCAGAACAGATCAAATGATTAATTTAGCATAAACATAATGCTCCAATGATCCAGATGCCTGTTTAATCACAATTCTAATTCTTATGATTGTAAAGTCTCATGCAATAGTGATGTAGTCAGCAGTTGTGTTTGTCTAAAACCACAGCATATTACAAGAGCTGCAACTGCTAGGTTAACAATACTTGAATTGTTAGTTTTGATTTAGTAACAGCTGTGATTACGTATTCAGATATTGCGTATATACATTTATCACACCTACTTAGTGGCATTGGTGCTATACACATGGTGCCTATAAGAACAGGTAGACAAATACAACAATTATGTCATATTATGTTGTGCCTGTCCTGTTCACACCCAAAATGAATTTTTACATTTCAGAGATTTTCAAACTCCTCATTGTATAGTATATATACTCTTTTGATCCCGTGAGGAAGATTTGATCTCTGCATTTATCCCAATCCGTGAATTAGTGAAACACACTTGGCACACAGTGAACACACAGTGAGGTGAAGCACACACTAATCCCGGCGCAGTGAGCTGCCTGCAACAACAGCGGCGCTCGGGGAGCATTGAAGGGTTAGGTGCCTTGCTCAAGGGCACTTCAGCCGTGCCTACTGGTCGGGGTTCGAACCGGCAACCCTCCGGTTACAAGTCCGAAACGCTAACCAGTAGGCCACGGCTGCCCCTGCAATGCATGTCCACAGGGCCCGAGGGCATCACTTCTGGCATGACCTCGGACATGTCCCATTTAAATGAAAGGGGGACGTCCCTCATCTTCTCCTGATACACCATATCAAATCGCTCACTCTGGGCAACACTGAACAGGTTTTTCCAATCGCCAATCGTCCCTGGTGAAACACAGAGGAAGGAGACGCTTTTTGTATTTCGTAAAGAGGATGTTAAGAGGAATGTACAGATTTTTTGCACTATATGAATTAGAATTAATTAATTCATCTGAATTAATAAGCCCACCTTTCCTCATGAATGATCCCCTTTTGTGGTTAATGACGGTATCAGGTATCTGTCTGTAGTTGGCGCACGGGTTCTGCATCATGTTGTGGAACTTGGCGTGCTCCACCACCTCAGCCATCTGGCTGTCGGTGAGCTCTCTGCCCAGGAAAGAACACACTCTCTGTACCACTGACTGCAGATCCTGTAAGACACACACTCCAACACCTCACTTCTGGCACTGAGCACATGACCACACGTATGACTAATATTTGGATTACATATTCTTTAACATGGTCATGTCAGTCTGAATGGTTTGTAGAAGGCATGTGGTAATGCCATACCTGAATCATGTCCTCATATGTTACATACAAGATGTTCATGTCATCCCTGTGTGAGTAATAGGTTTTGATGTGCTCAAACCAAGTATTGCCATACACTAGAAAGAGAGACATGTTGATTAAACTCGACAATAACCTAGTTATTGTGCTCACCTAACTCAGAAGTTTGAAGGTATGCCAATTCATCACTTCATATCACTAACACAATGTTCTTTAAAAAACAAATGACAATGGCTGCCAAAACACATCACTAGCAGAATTATTATTATTTTTAATAGACAACAGACAAACTACTTACAATGGCTGCGGTGCTGAGGTGGCCCTGGTTACAGTTTATATGTTTACAGTATTGTTCCTACCTCTTCCATCCAAAAACTTTTCAAAGAAGTCACTGAAGTCCTTAGGAGTCTCCAGCATTGCTGCACAGTGGTGGAAGTGGTAATATGACACCAGGACGTCTTTTGGATTCCTCGCCACATAAATGATCTGAAGAGACAGCAAGAAATGCTGAAACAGTGAACTGACTTAGTGAGTGTGTAACTACAGTATGTAGTAGCATTGCAATTACACAGTCATGCTAATAAAGTAGCATTGAATTTGAAAATTACACATAACTCTGTGATATACAGTTCCGATAGCACTCAAGTACATTTTCTGTTTCTGTGGGAGTCAAAATTTGTGTTCATAGAAAAATACAAAACTCATGTAATTCAACAGAAAGTGGTTTGACCACATGGCCCACACCTTGGCCCTCTTCTGTCTGAGGCCGGTTGGGATGAGCTCGTATGGCAGGTGCGTCACGCGCAGGCGAGGAGAAGACAGAGGGGCCCCGACAAATGCCATCTCGCTCCCCTGCACCTCGATCCAGGGCATGCGCTCAGAGTTTGACTGACCTGAGGATGCCTTGACTTTGCCCTTCGCCTCGATGAGGAGGATGATCTGTTGCATCCATATGGTTCCTGGGCCAGAGGAGTGCAGAAAGACATGGCATAAGTGAAAGGCTAAATAAAAGCCTTATAGACCCTTTCAAGAGCATCATAGTTGGCCCCACAAGACTTCCTTTTTAACATTCCATATGTTATCTTAATGCAGAGGAAGTAGATTGGGACCCAAATAGAACGTTCAAGCATTGTTTTTGTTTTTATTGTTGAAAGGGTCTATATGGGATGGACATTTTTAGGCTTTCCCCCCAAATATTGCACTGTTCCCACCTAGTTTGGCCTATCATCAAATGCTTGACCTCTTTAGAAAGCTCAGACCCTAGTGTCTTAGATAACAATCAGAATAGCTCTGTGAAGTACTGGCACAGAGCTACAGTGGCTAGAATATATATATATTTTTTTTTTCTGCTGGATTACAAGCCTCTCTGAACTGACCACATTTCAGCCCTCTATCACTTGATATGACTTAGAAACACAGAGCACTAGCACCAGGTCTTGTGAAGCTTTATGCAAAAGTAAAGATCAATATAGAATATGAGTACTTTACACCATTATTTGTCTAGGTATGCTCATGCGTTTTGTAAAATGCCCTATGGAAACTCCCCATAGGACTTTTTGGTTACCCAAAATGCATACAATGAAAATAAAAGCCTTACTGTGTGGCAACCTCTTGGCATAGAAGCAAAATCCTGGTCTCAAATGAAAGGTAACACTGAGGTTTCTTTTAGACTATTAGGATTGTATGTCAGATAGGGCTGTCAAAATAACTGATTAATTTTGATTAATTAATTTAAGAAAAATTAACTGATTAAAAAAATTAGTGCAGATTAATCGATTCTGTATGACCTTTGACCCCGAGTTCTAGTCAGTAAAAATTAGACTGTAAAATGGAGAGAGAAGAAAACGTGCTGGATCATTGATTGGAACATTTACTTTTAAAAAACGACCTGATGGTGTTGATAAAAATAAAGTGTTGAAAATAAAGTCCTCTGTAATGTCTGCAGCAAGGAATGTGCTCTAAATACATCAATGCAAATAAATAAGTGTTGACATTGAGGGGAGTGTTCATTTATTTTCATTGTGTCCCCTAGGTCATATCTGTGGCCTGAAATGCCTTGTGTGTAAAAAAAAAAAACTTCTTCCCGAAGCACTTTTGAATTTATTTCCTCAGCATATTAGGTCATATCATAGATTATTATGGCAATTATTTGAAGAGTGAAAATAATAATAAAAGAGTTTTTGAAGTTAATATCACAAATGCTGATTCATTTAAATTTAAATATTTAAAATACTTTCACAGTAAAAATTATATATGCGATTAATTTAGATGAATTAATCACAGAGTATGTAATTAAATTAGATTAATTATTTTAATCGATTGACAGCCCTAATGTCAGAGGTTCTGATATATATCTTTATACAGTTCTGGGTGTGCCGTGGAAGGCACACTGTTCCATATGGCCACCTTAGGTCTACATGCCACAACTGATGGCCTACCAACTTTTTTCAATATTTTTAAGCTCAAGTCCTTTATTTCATTATTTCAAGAAACTCATGATGTGGCTATATGCAGGAGTTTAATTTATGCCTTTTCACTTTAGAAAAGTAACACTACCATGCAATTTGCACAAACTTTAGCATAAAACTAATGCCTGTCAGAATGGATGGTATTAACCAACAACATATTATGAATGGGAAATTCAGTTGAAGAGGAGACTTCCTCCTCCCCTGCGTATAGGCCACCTGATTTGGGGTATGTGACAAGAAATATGTCCGAATCTCTAATTTTCCAGCTTTGGATTCGATCCACTTCCTCGGACGAGTTGACACCAGGGATCAAGTTAAAAACCCGATGCGGGATCAACCTAACCTCTGGAGCAGACACAAGACCTACAAGACAAAGGAGGATGTGAGCTGGCGGTAGGTTTTGTAGGCTAGGCCTAATACTACAATTATGGCGGTAATTGGTCAGAGACCATTTTGCAAATGCAAAAATCAGGGAATTGCAATATTGCAAAAGATTTCATGTCTATAAGCAATGTAACAACTCACTGACTTTTTGTTGCAGAAAAGACTTTAGCACAAGAAGTGAAGTGTAAAGCATAGATTATATTGCGCACACGTCCATGCATCAAGAGAGAGAAACGCGCGACGCTCACCTGACAGGTTCTCCCTCCGGATCTCTTCATCCGCGTCTTCATGGGCATTCATTTCAGGTTCGGCTAAAAGTGCGGGGTTTTTGTGGAAGCTGAACTCAAGATTATTATATAGAGGAGGTTGCAATGACGACTACGGATCCTGTGAATGTCTCGTCTAAAGATGTGGTGTAAAGCCGTTGTTGCGTCCAACACACGTTAAACTCGGGCAAATTTAAAAGAGACACGGTACTGCGACTGATGATTAACTCTTTTTGCAAGCAAAGCGGCTGGTGGCTATTTACAAAGATTATAACTGATTTTCCAATACAACTGTTGTCACTTGAAACCAATAAAGTTACCCTGACCTCAGAAGCTCAGTGGACCGAGTCGCATAAAGTTAGCCTGACCTGAGAAGCTCAATATTGACCGAGTCGCATAAAGTTACCCTGACCTGAGAAGCTCAATGGACCGAGTCGTCTCTGGACTTGCTATCCTCAATTGGTCGGAAAATGCAGCTGATAGGCTAGGCCTAAGTAAGCATCTTTTTTTTTTTTTTTATGTATTTGGGTTTAGGCCTTTGTGTGTGCTGCCATAGCAATGAGTTACAGTGTCCGTGGTTCTTAAAACTGGGTGTCGCCAAAATGATGGGAGGGGTCGCGAAATTATTTCTCTACACGTTTTTAAACAAACATGTTGATCTGGGATATTCAGTAGCCCTATAGGCTTACAATTAAAGTACCTCCGAAAGTGGATGCTCTGTTTATGCAGTTCTTTAGGCCTCTTGATAAACTCGAAGATGCAGCGCTACCAGTGACAGAACATGATGTAGCCTTCTTTTGCCACGTGTGCGCAGTTATTGAATGAGTGCTTGTTATGCATTCAAACATAATTACAGTTTTTTACAACTGTTTAGGCCTACACACATTTTCATAACTCTATTTTTCAAAACTCCACACACAAAACCCACAATTGCTCACACAAAATGCAAAATGTCTCAAATCTTCAGCAAAATGGCACACAACTTTAAAGCAAACATTCGCCTCACATTATAAACACTTTTGTCATAATGACATTTTGGATACATCGTGTAGCCTACACACTGTTGCTTAGAACCTAAAGCTCTTCTGTCTTTCATAGGCTTTATACGTATTTCCATAGAAGACTGAAAGTTATGTTTATCTACAGAGAGAAGTTGAAATATACAGTAAAAATGCAAGCAACATTGAAACCAAAAATAGTGATTTTCCCCCAAATAATTTGCCGTTGTGAATACAGTATTTTACATCAAGCAAGAAAACAAAGCAATATACAATGACCACCAGAATAGATGTACATGGAGTTTTGAAAAAGCTGGTTATTTGGTGGTAATTATGGTAAACATACATTTTCAGAATGAAGTTATCTTTGCTATCATGCAGTTAACAAGCATATTTTACCAAATGGTGCTATATACTATAGCCTGGCCACGCCCATCGTTCTCCTTTCAGGGGGATACTAGTCTGGAACACCATAGTTCTAGCCTAGAAATCTAGAAGCGCCCCTAGCGGCTAGTCTAGCAACTCTCCGTTGGCTTGTGAGCTCCAGAAATTGAAACTTAATCAGGCATTGAAATCGTGTATAGAGTCGTTTGGTGGGCTTAACATAATGATTGATGGCAGAGTTGCAACGGTTTGGCTTGAATTCCCTGCTACTTGAAAACAAATATCCTATTGCGTGCAGAGGGAATTTGAAAGACAACTGATTATCCTGCCCCTCGGACTGAGCACTGCGAACGGTGAGTGCCCAGACCCTACATTTTAATGTGGGTCTGGCTCGCCAGGCTGCATAGTTCAGTTTACGTCAAACAAAAAAAAAAATGCCAGGCCAATGACAAAATCAAAACTGACTGTGGTAAATGGTAGAAGCAATGCCTGCAAAACTGCAAACATCAAAAATTGTAGTCGGAAAAATGCAGAAATGTATTTACACAAAAGAAAGCTCACATACATTGTTTCCTGACTGCCTATTCTGTTTAGTTTGTAAAGTTTAGGTGACTCTAATCAATGTGAGTGACCAATGATTTCAAAGTTAATGATATTTCTACGCCTGTCACCATGCTAGCAGGATTCCCAATCGTGACCAAACTATTCACTCATGAATAAGTTTGGCTTACCAGCTATATACCCCTCAAAAGATTAGAATAAACAGAGATGGAGACCAATTGACAAATCGTGATTTTTTTGCAGAGAGAATGTGCAGGACTGACTGTCATATGTTGTACCGCTTTGCGGTACGTCTAGTTTTAGATTGCTGGCTGACTAGCTATTCTTCCCAAACTATGATTAATAATAATAAATAAATAACAAATAAAATGTGCAGCCACTGACAGAAATCCCTTTCCCAATAATGGTGCTGCTGATGTGATCCGTGCATTCCATTTATGAGTTATCAGTGGAGAAAACTCAGGTAAGTGTCCTGTCCAGCATTAAAATAATCCATCCTGTTCTAGATAGATAGATAGATAGATAGATAGATACTTTATTGATCCCCAGGGGAAATTCAAGAAATGTTCCGCAGAGCTCAGGCTCCAGTGAGGAAGGTAGAAAATGTTCCGACGGTCTCACTCCAGACTCAAAATAGAACAAAAGCCACCATCCAGGAGTGCAAGAGTAGACCCATAGCAAAGAGAAAAGCAGTGCTGACTGTGACTGATGAGTTTGACTATATTTAGAGGTGCAACTAAGTACTAATTATGATGTTTTAGGTTTGTGATTCCATCATTTTTTACAGAGGATTGAGTGTTTCCATATTTGTTTCCTCTACATGATCGGAAAATCATGTAGAAAATCATCCTCTACGTCAGTGTTTCTCAAACTTTTTCAGACGAAGGACCACTTAACCAATAAAAAAGAAACGCACGGACCACCTAGGTAAAAAAAAAGATTAGACCTACTTCAACAGTATATTAGCCTACCCACTGAACCACCTTGCTTATTGTCTTTGCACTTTACTTATTGTGTCAGAGGATTCATATGATTTAAACTGGCATATTTTACATAGACAGTGTTGCAGAACTGTTTGGATTTACATACAAGTTGGGTCAATATTGCAGACAACTCATCTATATTATATTTTACCAGGTCTGCTCGCGGACCACTTGGGATAGCTTGCGGACCACACTTTGAGAAACACTGCTCTACATCAGTGTTTCTTAACTGGTGGGTCGGGACCCAAAAGTGGGTCGCGGAACCGTTCTGGGTGGGTCGCACAGCTTGTGATTAAAAATAAATAAAAAAAATCAGCAATTTAAAATGTTACCTTATCAGATCTAATGTTGGACCTTTATTTTGATAAACTTTATTCATAGCCTACATATCAGTCATTGCCATGGACATAGACAATGTTAGACATCATTTTAGTGGTAAACGCAAGTAGGCTGCTATTCTGTATATTTGAAGTAGCCTACAGTAGGCTTGGATATGGATTCACTTAAACTGAGGAAAAAATAGGACAGAAACCCCATTGTGTGGTGTTCAGTAGATGGCTGGCACATGAGAGCATGAAACCATCAAAACTAAAATGCCACATGGAAACAAGGCACCCCTGTCAAAGTCATACCTGTCGAGTACTTTGAAAGGTTACATCAAGAGTTGAAGACTTCACAAATGTAGGCTAATGCCAAACAAGTAGGCCTACAGGCACTTCGCTTGTCTTACCATGTAGCTCACCATATTCATTGGCTTAAACGCTAAAATATATATATATGGGTCGCGACTTTATGAACATGGGAAATTGTGGGTCCCAAAGTCAGACCACTTAAGAACCACTGCTCTACATGATCTCTGCTTCACAAAGCTAGCACATCTGTGATTTGTCTTTTTTCTGACAACAACTGAATGAACATCCTCAAAGAGTGGCGATTCCATCATTTTTGCCAGGGGTTGTATAATGCAGATGGTTTGGTTCAAATCAAAAGGACCAGATGGTCACTATATGCCTTCACTTTTTCCCATTCACTTTTGCTTAGTGTCTCCAATACTCCATTACAATCTTTTGTTTTTCTTTAAAAAATCTCTTGCCATATCAGGTTTCCATGGTATAGAAAAGAGACGTAAAGATAAGAAAAGGTCATAATTTATTATTAATCACACACAATTAAAACACTATAAAATTTTCATTAAAACCTGAGTAGAAAGCATTTCTGGGAAACACAGAACAGGATTTTGTTCATGGGATTCGATCAGCACGAAACGTCCTTGAATTGACAATCTGCCTCTAAAATACAAAAATGAGCATTTTCAGTGACACGTGCAGAGATTCACTGGCACAAGAGTACTATGGACAAAACATGACAAAAGTTCACAATATCACCTACAACCACAGCACCTGTTTCAACCAGTTTGCATCATACATAATTTGTGTCCAACTCATGTAACTCAGCAACAAAAATGTGTCCTTAGCCAGGAAAAAAAATCATCAAAGAAGTAAACACTTCCGCTGTGTGTGTGTGTGTGTGTGTGTATTCCAGCTGTGTCTTCTCCAGTATGAGTGTGTGTGTGTAGGGTGTGTGTGTGTGTGTGCGTGCACGTGTTTCTGTGTTAAGTCTCATTTCAAGTGTTTGTGTTTCGGTGTTCATTCTCACCTGTTTCTGTTCTGGCGTCAGCAGGCCCTCCACCACCAGCACCTGGTACTGCTGGTGCTTCAGGTGGCTGGGGAACTTCCTCATGCGCCGCACGACGGCGGCCACAGCGGCCGGGTCTCGCTCCAGCAGCCTGGCCATCTCAGAGGGGGGGCAGCCGGGGTCAAAGAGCAGCAGGCACAGGCTGCCGTTCCTCTTCTGCTCCAGGCCCACCACGGAGCGGCTGTGGCCTAGACAGGAACAGAGACAAGCAAACAAAAGAAATCATCATAGAAGTCAATGCTCTGCTGTGTGTGGGTGTGTGTGTGTGTGTGTGTGTGTGTGTGTGTGTAGTTTCATGCTGTTTTCAAATCATGTTTTGGAGGTACTTTTCGAAACATCCTTCAGCACCACCAAGCGCCAAGTGTGGCTAGAGGAGGTATAAATCTAAACAGCTGCATCTCTTAAAGGAATGTAGTGCTACTATATTGTACTGTAATGCAGGTGGACAGTTTTTATTTTTATCTTCAAAACAAAAATGGACTCCTGATTTGAGGCCTGTGGCCAGTGCTGGGAGATACCTCTCTTATTTGTGATTTTGAAACCTATGAATTTACTTTTTATTTTGACTCTGGAGACTATCTGCAAAAGAACAGGAGTCCTACCCGGAGTCCATAATATTCAGTGTACACACACTGCCCTCTCTCTTCCTGCCTTAAAGGAGCACAGACAGTGGTGTAGTCTACGTGATACGCAGGACTACGCAGTATACCCACTTAAAAAACATCACCAGCTCAGTATACCCACTTCAAAAATCATGGCATGGATACATATTAACATCTGGGGTTGATCACAGTATACCCACTACAGCTAACTAGACTACATGACTGGGCACACATGAAGCTAGGATCACTTCAGCCTTCTGCCACTGGCTACTGTGCCGACATACCTTGGTGCTGGAGGTAGATGGGGGGCAGAGAGGTCTGCACCACCCTTGGAGGTAGTCTGCCGTTTTGTGTGCTCGATTGGGAGAAGTACTGCTTCACCCAGTCAAACAGGCGTGGGTGCGTCCCGCCCTGACCCGTGGGCTTGTGGAAGTCCACAACACGAGCACTGCAGGTAGACACAGACGTATAGTCATACAGTAAAGTGCAGGATGCAGTAAGGTAACAATGTGCAGCTATTATCATTCAAATCTTTATTTCATACACCAAAATGGTCCACAGTATTAAGACAGTGTAAAAATACATAGAATAAATACATATAGTAAATACAATGTATACAAAAAGAAAAGCCTGGAAGAGAACCTCAGAGAGCTTTTAGCAGGGTTGACTAGAACTTCTATTATGTTTTTTAAGGTATGTTTTAGGAGGAAACTGTTTTCGATAGATGAAAGTCCGATAAGTACAACTGTCATTGCCACTAGCTGTCCAGACTACCGTACTCACTCAAAGAACCTGAAAACATAAGACCAGCTTTTACAGCATAACTTAGCCCAGTGCATCCCCACTGCTTAATAAGCGAGTTGCCTTGTTTTGCTGTTGGTGCATGCAAGGCAAGTTTGGTGGCTTCACGCTAACTGCTGTTACAATATGTTTTCTGTTCAGTTCAGCATGGTCAATCAATCAATCAATCAATCAATCAATCAATCAATCAAGCTCACTTGACACTGAGAGAGGTGAAGAGAGAGTAGATCTCTGTGGAGCCAACCCAGGCCCGGGTGCCCTGGAGGCGGTGGTTGAAATGGGCCGCCCCGGCTGGGTCCACTCCCTGCTTCCAGGCCTCTTCTATCAGGGCCTGCACCCGAGGGATGTTGGGGATGGGGACGTCTTGGGGTCAGAGAAATGGAAAGCCGTTAACCCTTAAAGGAGTACCGTCACACCAGTGTGACAGGAATGTTGAGAAATTAACATTCTAAAGAATATCTGGGTTCATTGAATTCAACATAGAATTTTAGAACCTTCAATTGTTGCGTAACTTAGAATGTTCAAAAACCTACACCTTTAAGGGGTTTTAAGGGAAACTAAGCCTCACTGATGGCAGCATCTGACTTGGCTGCCTTTGCCTTCCTGCTGCTCCCAGTGGGGTTACACTCGGACTACATGGCGGATTCACAGTGAATACACATGGTGAATATTTTGTACGGCTTCAGTTAATGAACAAGAATATACAACTACAATTATGTCCTTGAACACATATCAAATAAGCCTATCAAATAAAACTGTAATTGGCAAAACTTTAAAACTGTACTGTCTGAAATCTAACGGTTGTCTGAAGCAGAGTCTGTAAAATGCATCTGGTCAGAAAAAAATGTGTTTCAAAATATTGCCTGTTTTGTCACTGAACGTAACATGGTAATAGCAAAGTCCTTATAGACCCTTTCAATCTGTTCCTACAGGGTTTCTGGTTGAAACGTTCAAAACCAACGCAGATACTTTGAAATGAAAATGAATCCGAAAATGAATTTAGCTTAAAGCGTAACTCTCGCCAAAATGCAATGGTCTTTTTGTGAATGTACCCGAGTGAAATGTTTGTTTAAAAGCATAATTATGTCGGAAGCGCCGCGCACATTTTATTTTTGTTTGTCCCCAAGTTACCAATACCAATACAACAATGTTGTTTTCTGTGCCACCTGAAATGCCTGTTTGTTTTAAGCTGTTGAAAGGGTCTAGCTAAAAGCCAAACATGTGCAAACAAGTGACAGGTTCCTACCAGATAAAATGTTATTGTATGGCTCCTGCTTGTGGAGGGATGACAGAAGCATCTGGAAGTTTCTGTAGCCACAGCCCCAGCCCTTATCCCCCTCGGAGGAGGAGTAGTGGTCCGTCTCTCCACAGAGCCACACGTGGACCATGTCCCGAGGCTCCCGCCGAAAGTAGTCATACAATGCCCTCATCAATCCTGAACACACACACACACACACACACACACACACACACACACACACACACACACACACACACACACACACACACACACACGAAGGGAGCTTCATGTGGATGCATTTGTATATGTTTCTCAGTTTTCTTTCTTCAGTTTGAATACAGATAGTGTAAGTAAGTGACCATTAAAATGCAGGTGTGCAACACATGTATCCCTAAGCCTGATCAAATCTGCAGATACATAGTGACACATGCAGAGATTAAGGATCAAAGACTGTTTTCATGGGTGACACAGAGGAACCAGAAATGTAAGTTGTTCTATACACGTCACCAGTGATTGTCTAATCGCTGTAACACTGATCTCTCTAGAACTCTGCGGTTAAATCCAAAGCAAACCTGGCGTTCTAGTCTTCCCATCATCCACGCCAGTGGCCAGGCTCTCCATCAGCTCTGCCCGTTTTATGTGGAACTCTGCAGGGACCATGTTGCCGCGGGAAACCGCCCTCTCCATGTTCCGCTCAATCTGTTTACGATAACCACCACTCCCGTCCATACCAAACTGTTTCTATACAAAAACGCAAAATCGAGATGCACAGATAAGGTCCCACACCCACACACATACAACCAAATATCTGAGTTTAGAATACACTTGTAATGTAATATTTACTCATCCGTTCAGTTTGGTAAAGGCACACACTACAGGTACTAAGAACCTCTTCCTAGAGCCTGCCTGGAACCTTGTTTAGCAATCCTAGCATCACACTTACAGTAAAGGTGCAGTCAGGGATTGTGCGGGAAGTGGCATTTGTTTGTGTTTATGTTTATATTTAAATTAATTAGCAGACGCTTTTGTGCAAAAAAAAAACAAAACATTTTAACAAAGGACCAAACGAAACACACCAGAGAGGTAGCTCACCCCTACATTCAGTATTCCCAGAGAAATTTCACGCAAAGTTTCGTTTTTGTTTGGTTTCAAAGTTTCTGTTTCCAGTTTTCAGAGCCTGGGCTGCCTACAGAGACCGTTTTTTTTTTGTTCTCAGTGTAATCACGGAATGGGCAGCTGAATGTGAAAAAAAAAATGTTATGGCCTTGAAATTGCATAAAATCCCTGATTGCACCTTTAAGAAGCTGAGCATCAGAAGCACACGTGTGTGTCTTATTGTAGGGGTCACTGGTTGTCTGTGTTTACCTGCAGCTTCTTGAATTCCTCCGCCTCACGTTTAGCCTCCTGCCGCTTCCGCTGCTCTTCCTCCTCCTTCTGGAGCTGTCTGGCTAGTGTTAGGTCTGATGAACTCTCTAAGAACATATGCACGACCATGTGTACAAACACACACATTTCTTCCATAATGTTGTATATTCCATGTGGTATTTTCCCTTTGTGTGTGTGTGTGTGTGTGTGTGTGTGTATACCTGCTCCCCTGGCTGCATCTGTATCGTTATCCAGATGAAGCTCTACGTGTTCCTGCAAAGAGAAGGCGTCGGGGAAGGGCAGGGAGCACAGCGGGCACTCGTACTGCTTCACCCCTATAGACAGGTAGGGTACAAACATAAGAACTGATGCCCAATAACAGCATTGACATAACTTAAAGGAATTATCTGGAGTAAAATGCACTTTAGATCAATTTACGGATGATTGGGAGTACATACGTTGAGTTGACATCAAAATCATGTCATTCGGATGTGTTTTGAGAAAGAGGTATAAAAATAGCGTTTTGTAGCGGCGAAATGACATGCCCTGGTCACTTCCAGGCTAACGAGTTTTGACTAAAAACGGTAAAATTGAGAAAAACATTCTCAAAACACATCCGAATGACATGATTTTGATGTCAACTCAACGTATGTACTCCCAATCATCCGTAAATTGATCTAAAGTGCATTTTACTCCGGATAATTCCTTTAAGGTTGCCACATTAAACGTTACCTGAGGTGTTAGTGTTACAGGTAGTAGGTGTAGTAGAAGAACCTGAAGCTTCTCTATCTGTCGTAGCCCCTGAAACACATATTACAACAAATGAGGCAAAACCTGACAGAGGCAGTTGTAAAGAGTGTCTTTCTTTTAACAGACTTAGTATGCTACTACAGCGATCTTACAGAGAGGAAATGGAGTAGCTGCTAGACTGAGTCTTTTATGCTATATGAAGAATATGCACAATGTTGATGATACATTCACCTTCATTCATGGCTGACTCCTGCAGGTGCAACTCCACGTGTTCCTGTAAAATGAAGCAGTCTTGGCACACAAGGGAGCACATCGGACAAGGAAACAGCTTTTCTGGAAAACACAAATCCCAAAGAAGGAAAGAAGCACAAGTCAACCACAAGAACTCTCAGTGGAGGATGGACAGGAGTATTCTGCAATTATGATCATTTAATATGTTGTACCTTTCCGAGGAGAAGACAGACGCTTCTGTTTAATGGCAACATGCGCTTCTAAACTTTCTTGCCGGTCTTTGGTGTTCTTAGAGTGTGTACGACCCTCAGGACTGTGTGTGGCACTGTTTGTACCACATACAGATCCCACTGCAGCATCTGTGCTGCTCTCTGCAACTGGCACAGGCGTCTGACTGGATAAGGTTTCAGGAGGCAGACTTTCTGCCCAACGTCCCTCTTTCCTAGTCACAGTCCGAGGCTTTTCCCGGTCTTCAGTCCAAGCTGGAACACAATGAGCCACCCTGGCCTTTACTGAGGGCGTGTTAGTCGTCTCTACATGAGCAGTGTTGATGTGAAAGCTGAGCTCATCGTATGAGACGCCGGACAGGGAGCAGAAAGGACAGTGCATTTCATTTTCCAAGTGACTGAGTAGAAGGTGCGTCTTCATATCTGCTTCAGATGCGATGTCCTCGCTGCAGATCTCACAAATCGGCATGATTGAATCCTCAAAACTGAGCCCACTGGATGAAAGTAACAAACACAAGAGACTGATCTGATCAGGCAACCCTTTATCATTTAGTTTACCTAAGTTAATTCCAAGTTAATATAAAACATTTCATACGAATTTGAGACCTGTTCTTTTGTTGACACTACAAGGGCTGACTACGTGATTAATTAGGGAAATAAGTTACTGAAATGTCAAACCTGACAGGTCAAGCTTTTCTGTTGTCAGCAGCAGCAGCTAACGTTACATTATCTTCTTAGCTCGACAGCTTGCTGGTTAACGGCGAAATATGCAATAACAGACAATGTTCAGCGTTCATCTACCTGAAACATGCAGTGTACAAGAGTATTTTAAAGCACCAACAAAACGTAATCTGTAGAGAGCTGTACCTTTGCAGTTTCGGCTATTCCTTTTTCACTTTCCATTCATGTTTTGTTCGTGTTTTCAAGCCGCGCACCGGATATGACGATTTTTGTTACTACCTTTTGACAGAGCGTCGCCATATTGCTCTTAGCTTCGCTGGTAAGGGCTGCGAGTGAAAAAATTGTAGCTAACATCCTTGCTCAAGTTGTTTCTCGATTTATGGGTATGTATTGGATACATCACATGTGACATACAAACTAAATGTTACCTGAACCTTAGTCGGATGTTTGTCGTTTTATGTGACTGCACAGTAACGTTAGCATTACAGGAAAAGGGTATCATATGTAGGGTAAGTAAGCCAGCAAACTGGTGGTGGGTAAGCTAATGTTAGCGATAGCTTAGTTGGTTAACAAATTAGCATCTGTTTTGCCTGTATTAGCTAATTTGACACACGAGCTTTGCTTGCCGAGAATATAGTCACTTGCACGGTCAGTGGTTTTAAGAGTTGTAGGATGGTCAAAGAAAGGTAAGTCCATAACCATAAGTGTGGTGGGCGATTATGTTTTGGTAATGTTAAAATATGTTCCAACGCTCTGAGCTATGTTGTTTCTAGCTGTCCCTAGCTCATTATTTAGCAATATATTGTTTGCAAGCTAGCTATGAAGTAGACT
This sequence comes from Alosa pseudoharengus, assembly GCF_046254945.1. Classification (NCBI taxonomy): domain Eukaryota; kingdom Metazoa; phylum Chordata; class Actinopteri; order Clupeiformes; family Clupeidae; genus Alosa; species Alosa pseudoharengus. The sequence goes on along the minus strand of NW_027468587.1, from coordinate 13,742,212 downwards.
GCCTTTAAATAGATCCAATATAACGTGTGTCATATTTGTGCCATTTGTGTCCAAACTTTCTAACGTTACATGGCGCAAGGGGCACGTGGTTAGAACAAGGCGTGAACATGAAATAGTAAAATACAAATGTTGACAGCACAACAGCCACGCTCTAAGAAGGTATCTTTATCAGTTAACATTAACGTGTCCCACTGTAAGTGTTGTTTTTAAAATGTATGTGGAAAGCCTGTAACGTGACATTTCGATTTACAATACAAGATAATACAGTATTGTCCCTATGCACTACTTTTTGAATTGTGTGGCGTTTCTATACAGGTTGCTGTTAGCGGCATGTTTATAAGGATATAATAGTTGACACATTGTGGTGACGCTCTGTTGAGAAAGTTCAGTGCTTGTTGCACGATAGCTGAATTACGCAGCAAATTTTTAAATGTGAAAAATTTAATCCCCCCATCTGTCAAACCTTCAGTCACAATGGCAAGCCCTGGAAAAGAAATCGATCGGATGAAGAGCTACAAGAACAAAGCTTTGAACCCACAGGAGATGCGCAGGAGAAGGGAGGAGGAAGGGATTCAGCTTCGTAAGCAAAAGAGAGAGGAACAGGTACAGTAATGGGCCTACTTCCCATGTCTGTGTGGAAATGATCTGTGTCAAAGAGGATGCAAAAAAGACTCGGCTCAAGTTACTGACATGACCAAGAGCCTTTGAAGTGCACCATAGCTAGAAACTAGTGACCTACTCAGTGACTTAACAATGATCAGTGAGTTTGTTTGTAGAAGTTCAGGGCAGGGCCAGATGGCCAGTGAAGGGTATTTGTGCATGTGTTGCTGAGTGAGTAAGCATTCCAACTCACCTAGGTGAGACATAATATCCCAGGATGCACTGTTGAGACTGTGAAAGACTGAGAAATTCTGCTCAGTAATCTTAGTAAGTGGCCACGTGAAGGATATGCTTCTAAAAGGATACTTATTTAGTTCATATTTAAAGTGTTGTGATTTAACTTGCACACATTTAATCTGTACATCTATGGTGATGATGTGTGATGCATTCAATCATTTTAAGTGTGTATCTGGTTAGTTAGTATCTGTATCTGACAAGTTTACACTAGGCCTATCCTCTGGTGCTTACCCCTCCTCTCGTCCTGTCTCTTCAGCTCTTCAAGAGAAGAAATGTAAGCCTGCCACCAGGTGATGAGGCCATGCTAGAATGCCCTATTCAGGACCCTGATGTCAGTTCAACTGTGCCACTCTCAGGTGTAAGTGGATGTTTTTAACTTGAGCTGTCTTATCTACTTTGGATCTGTGGAACTATGAATGGATTTGATAGAATGGCAGCATTCCTTAGGTTGACACTTAATCAAGTTGATAACTATATTATCAGTCACAGTTACAAACATAAAAACTGTCAGAATGTGGCTCATATTGCCTGTGTGTTTAAGCAGGAGGGAGTCATCACTCCAGACATGATTCAGATGATCTTCTCAGAGGACCCCGACCAACAGCTCGTAGCAACCCAAAAATTCAGGAAATTACTCTCCAAAGGTTTGTGCATTCTTTCCTCCTCATAGTCAGTCATCACTGAAACATAGGGACATCATGTGTCTGTTTATGTTTAGTACTTCTCCTGCTCTTGTAGACCACACATGTAAATAATAATAAGCTTTATTTGTATACATGCACAGAATGCGGCTCATAGTGTTTTACATTTGGAGCATTTAACATGTAAAGCAAACATGTTTCCTGCAACTCCCACTGCATAATGTTCAGCAGATTAGCAATGAAAGCAAGTGTCTGTAAGTGAAAAAAATTATATTTGGCTGATGGAGACCAAGCAGCTAGTATAATAATTCTTATTGCTTATTTGTTTGTTTGGGTCGGATGTTTTATATCATATGTTATTTGTTTTGTCATTTTGTATGTTAAAGGAACACGCCGGCTTCTTGGGACTTAAGTTTATTCACCGTATTCCCCAGAGTTCGATAATTCGATACCCATCTCACCTCTGTGCGTGTAGTTACTCGGTCTGACGCACCCACCACTAGCCTAGCTTAGCACAAGTGCCTCGAAGTGGCCGGCTTCATTACCCTTCACCTCCTTCACCTTCAATAGTGACAAAATGGCTGTGTCTCATTTGACATTGTTATTTGTACACATTGTAACTATACAAATCACAGCATGTAAATAGGAAAATGTTGGAATTCTTTTGTCACTGGGAGGTGTAGGCTTCTTTTGTCATTGGGAGGTGTAGGCTAATGATGCGGGCCCCTTTGAGGCACTTGTAGCGGTGGGTGCGTCAGACCGAGTAATTATACGCACGGAGATGAGAAGGGTATGTATCGACTTATCGAACTCTGGGAATACAGTGAATGAGCTAAAGTCCCAAAAAGTCGGCACGTTCCTTTAAACCATTACATTTCATGAAAACTCTTTTAGATTTATAATCATGACATGTCTTACAGCTTACTGGTGGACCTTACACTCAAGTTTTTTTTCCTCTCTCTCTATCATGTTATCTGTCTATCTTTAACAGAGCCCAATCCTCCCATTGATGAGGTGATCCTCACACCTGGCGTTGTCAACAAGTTTGTAGAATTTCTCAGAAGAGGTGACGACAGCAACCTGCAGGTAGGTGACCCTGGTGTAGTGTGGAGCTATAGCTCACATGTGTTCTTCTATTTCATTTATTTTTAATTACCACTACAGAGTTGCTTCCCTCCAATGTAACTGAGTACAGGGCAAGAACAAACATCATGTGGGGTCAGACTTATGACCTTCATAATTACCCGATCTTAGTTCACACACTGCAGTTCCTTTTGCTCCCTGCCCAGGCAATCAAGCTAGACAAAACAGATTTATTCCTACGGCATATCAGGTTTTTAAAAGCATACATATGGGGCTTTATGGCAGTCTAAACAATGGGTGGCCTTTGAACATAGGTGATTGGATGGAATGTCACATTCCACAGATTCTCGCTCAGTGAGTTGGTATCATAGACTGTGGTATGTGTTGTAACTTTGTCACAAACCAACACTGAAACTTCATATTGATTTGGGGTAAAGGTAGCCTGGGAGTACTCAGACAAACCTGTTAGCAAATTTGAATTTGCTTTGCAGGTCAGTCTGGCAAGGAGGCCATTGACTCCCATGTCCAATATTCTATCATGCTTATCTGTCATGGGGTGGGATTTACAGTATATGATGACCGATAGAGTCGTGTATTCAACACAACCAATGGCTGCACTGATGGAGACCGGGTTAAACAGATTTGGACGTGTATTTTTGGAATTGAATAAACAACTGCATTTAAAACCTTTCATTACAAGAAAGATTTGATTGCTGCACTTTTGAAACGATTTGGTAAGAGTTTAATGCACAAATTTAGATTCACTGCTGGTTACACACCTGGAAGTCGGAAGTCAAACACTACATGTGTGCATTCCGCCTTTAGTGTAACTTGATCACTTCTGTTTTAGGACTTGTTGACTGTGTTTATTTGTACACAGAGTTGTCTAAACCAGTAGGCTGTTTATAGAGCTCTCAACATTTCCACACTCCCTTGAGTAATACAACACTGCTAGCGTTAATGGATGTGTTCTCTGTAGTTAAGACCTTCATTGGACTGTTAGACTGCATTGCTTTTAAGGTCATTTCTTTGTCAGTCTAATGGATTTGCTTGGACTGGGACTGAAATATTGATGCACATTTGTCCTGGTATGCAAGGCTTTTGTACTCTGTATGCAAAGCGGCCACCGCAGCAGGTGACGTGTAAATGAATATGGGAATTAACTGATGTAGCTATTCGAGTACAGGCGACTCACAACTTGTTTGTTTGTGCTGTTGTTTTACAGTTTGAGGCTGCCTGGGCCCTGACCAACATTGCCTCCGGGACGTTCCTCCACACCAAAGTAGTGATTGAGACTGGGGCCGTGCCCATCTTCATCGAACTGCTCAACTCTGAGAACAAGGATGTGCAGGAGCAGGTAGGGACGGGTTGGTGGTGGTGGTGGTGGACACCCACAATTCCAGCTCGAGCTGAAGCTTTGCAGACTTGGTACACAAAGGAGTAGAACAGTACACTAGACACAGCATATCGTGTACTGTAGAGCCCGAAGTGCTCTTTCATAGAAAGTAGTTTAGGTTTGAGAAAGGCAAGTCACGGGCACCGTAGCAGCTACAGTGGGTGTTGTAAGAATGGTATCTGTAGTGGAAATGTTAATTTAGGACAACAGGTGACCAGAGTAACCATAGCAACCATGTTTTTCAGGCTGTGTGGGCTCTGGGAAACATCGCCGGCGACAACGCAGAGTGTAGAGACTACGTCCTCGACTGTGGCATCCTGCCTTCCCTACAACAGTGAGTGTCTGTGTGTGTTTGTGTGTCTGTGTATGTGTGTGTGTGTGTTAGAGAGAGAGAGAGAGACAAAGCAAGAGGAGAAGAATAAGAGTTCCTTTAGCTTTTTAAGATGATGTAACAGGCGTTGTGCATAGTGCGCCATAGTGACCTTTTGTGTTTCTGCTATTTTGTCTGTATGCGTGTGGTTTAAAGTTGCACAGCTGCATATTTCATCCGTTAACATGTATGACCAGAGATAGTTCAAAGGAATCTTTGGTATGAGCACTCTTTAAAACACCCTGACCTAGTTAAAAGCAATGTGTGTATCAAACCACTTCCTCAAATGGTAAATATAACGGTGTTCTAAAAATTTAACGTTTTGCAGGTCAGTCTGCAAAATGTGTGGAGGTGTCTTGTTTAAAGGTACACTACAGTATGCAAGATTTTCACCTTTACGAAGCCAATTTGATAGGCGAATCGTTCACCCAGCATATCTATACAGCATAGACTTAGCGAGTTGCTACCGAGAAAACCAGCTATGCAACTTCAAGAACGGAGACCCGACAAATCTTGCGAGACCGTGAAACATTACCTTGTCAGTAGATATTGCTCTTTGGAGATAGTTTTTGCTTGTTGTTAATCCTTCACCTCCACAACAAAAGTGTTTTCATTGTGTACAGGGGGGTAAGTCACAAGAAGTTTGCTATTTGCAACAGCAGAGTAAAATATAAATCTATTGTGACTAGAGGGAGCTCTACAGTCGCCAAAAATACTTAAACCTGCATAGTGAAAGTGCGCGTTTAAGCGATGGAGTGTCATGCAGAGGGAATTCCATCGTTATCCATCGTTATCGTCCCTGCTCTGCCACGGAGGGCCACAGCACAGGCCTGCCACATTCCTTCCTGCTCAGCAGGGCACCGGTCTGAGCCACGCTGAATGAGGTCAGGGTCGCCGGGGGAAACCAGACAGCTGTGACTCGGCTCACGGCCACAGAGAGTGGGGGCTCATTAGGGGGAACCTGTTGACACGATAATCAATTGATATGTGATATGTAGCCAATTGAATTTAACTCCCGCCCTGTCCCGTCCTTTTTTCCTGAAGCAAGGTGCTGATTGATGGAGTTGTTTATTGCTCTGTCAAGACTGCAGTGAGAGCAGTGAATGTGCAACCGTCTGTGCAGGTACAACATTGTGGTGCTGCACAAATAGTCTGGCTGGGTTTGTGGTGCCACTGGTCGCAGCACCCGCACCATATTCTGATCTATGCGCTCACGGGTACCCGGGTATGAGTCCGACCCGGGCCATTTCCCAATCCCAATACCTCCTTGTTAAATACGACGTCGAAATTGAAAGTGATGACTAAGTCTTAGATGTCAGAAACTCAAGAAACAAGTGAACACACCTCTCTCTCTCTGTATATCTGAAGTCTGACCCCTGCAGCTGACCTTTGCCCTCTCTGATATCCTTCCTCTCTGACCTGTAGGCTTCTCTCCAAGTCCAGTCGCCAGGGCACCATCAGGAACGCCGTGTGGGCGCTGTCCAACCTGTGCCGGGGGAAGAACCCTCCTCCAGACTTCGCCAAGGTAAGGTGCTACAGCGACAGTTCAGCTGTGTTGAGTGAGGCGCCAGTGTGATAGTAGTGTGTTCCTCTCCTCTGGCACTTCACTTCCTCTTTGGTCACCCCTCCTCTCGCTTGCTCACACATCACTGCATACTTTTCTTCCGGTCATGTTCTCTCTCTCTCTCTCTCTCTCTCTCTCTCTCTCTGTCCCCTCAGGTTTCTCCATCTTTGAGTGTGCTGTCCACTCTGTTGTTCGGGAGTGACCCGGACGTGCTGGCTGATGCCTGCTGGGCTCTCTCTTACCTCTCCGACGGGCCCAATGAAAAGATCCAGGCCGTCATCGACTCGGGAGTTTGCCGCCGCCTAGTGGAACTGCTTATGTAAGTGTCAGATATATACACACACTCACACACACACACACACACACCATTATCCACCATTTGGCTTAGTGTTTCCAGTATTTTGTCCAACCTCTGTACACAAACACCTTTTTCCATAATCTAGGTGCGCGCACACACAGAAACATACTTGCGTACACATAGTAAAGGAAGAATATGCAATAATTGCTAACACTCACTGATCCGTAGGAATGCATATGCTTATTACATAATGTAGGGACTTTGTTAAATGTCATAGATATCGGTAGATTTCGCCTTCCCCGCTAAAGCCTATGGGGCAGAATATTGAAATGAAAATTGATTATTCAATACTATTGACATGTATAATACATAGTAGGCCTGTTCTTTGTAAACAGCTTTTCACGTGTGAAATGTTATTTCTGCCCCTTTACTTTTCCTTTTATTGGAACAACCAACCACACACAGCACAAAAGTCAGTTAAATGTGACCAATTCCAATGTGCTGCATGGACGAGTAAACAGGAAAAAAAGCGCATGGATTCCAATATTTCCAGATCGGTTTCAGGCCTCATTCATATAAATCGGATATGTGCCAACGCGACTGCAGTCTAAACGGGCAGATTGGATATTCCCGGTCATTGTCTACTTGCAAATTGATGAAAATGCCCACAATCTTTTACGTTTTCACATATACATTACGGTCCATGCAATGTTGCTTTCAATTTCACGTGAATGCACGACTGGCAGAACGATGTACCAGTAATTTAAAATGAAAACGGAGTTGGCCTATTTTGCGGACTTCTCAAGATACTTGGAACGGGTAACTAAGGAAACAAAAGTAAACAACTGGCCACTGAAATACCCTAATGCAAGCTTTTTTTGTGCATTTGCTGTGCCGTTTGTTTGTTTGCTTTCATTTCTGGTGCGCACGCGGATTGTCTCAAGTGTTATACAAATTATTGAATCATGTAAACACAGATATCTGATGTGGGCCACTCCCAAATGTAGATGTAAAAAGGCATTCCAAACAATTGGATATAGGCAGACAATCAGAACTGTGCATCAAGGCCTGCCGGTGTAAACGCAGCCATAGACGTATAGCCTAATTCCGTCAGATGAAAGACAATGGCGACAGATGCATGTTGAGAAGATCTAGTTATATGTACACTCGTAAAACGAATGTGTGTTAAAAAAACAACACCAGTTGTAGGGCTGCACGATATATCTAAAATCTATCGTTATCGCGATATCAACACTTGCGATGGACATACCGCAAAGATTACTTAATTTTCGATAAATTCGATACATTTTCTGTGCCGTGCGCATTCCATACAGTCTATGGTGTATTCACATTCTGAATGTCAACATATTTTACCAAACTGATGCGGTCATGCAGCCCAGGAAACGCCCGTCCCCTACCAGTTTAGGTGTGTCTAAGGGAGCTAAGTCGTGATGGCTGAAAATAGTGAGTCGAGCGAGATAGGCTACACTTGGGTGAAGAGGAATTAGTGACTAAAAGGAAAAGCACGTCTGTTATATGGGAATATTTTGGTTTTATGAAGGATGCCGTGTTACAAACACAGCGCAAATGCGTCCTTCTCCACCGTGTTAAAATAAACAATTTCTTTCGTTATCGTTATATCAGAAGTTGTCTTTCACTGTCTGTAAGGCTTGTATTTCATGATTTGCATTTAGCAAAAGCCCCAGACAGCAGCACAGAGGTAATCAGGATTCGTTATTTGTAAAAGTTGTTTAACCTACTTCTGGACTGTGCGATTGCAGCCCAATTACTTTCACTTTCCGCTGCCCTCATAGTCGGCATGCCGGTAGCCTAATAACGTGGGATGCGCAGCGTACTGTATGAGGTTACAGACTGAGATGATTGCCGCGATATAGCTTAAGTAGGCCTAGCTTCTTTGCTAGGCCCATCGAAGGCTGGCAATGTGGAATATTCCGCTGGTTGGTGCACAAGTGTTCAGATTGGCTGTCCACCCGTCTTTTATGAGGATTAGGAGCAGATCTTCCACACAACTTCGATAGCCTAGTCAGTAGGTCTCTTAGCTGTCCACTTTCATCAGGCCATATAGGCTACATGATATTTTATATTATTTAAAAATTATACATTTATTTCTGTAATTATACATTTACCCCCCCCCCCCCCCCAACCCTACAGTGTATGTTTGCAGCAAGCAGAATGAAAAAAAAAACATTAAATATACTGCTCAAAAAAATTAAGGGAACACTTCAATCATACACTGAATCACTCTGTCACTGTTTGGTTCTGAGCACAAGTAAAACTTTTGAGGCGAGTGTTTTATTTTGCAAGAACTGTCAGACATTCTGTGAATGTAGTTTGAGAATGGAGAAAAGGGTGGAAGGTTTCAAAATATGTGTGGAAAACCTTTATTGAGCAGTATATTTAAATATCGCAAATTATATCGTTATCGCAGTACTCAATAATGGTATCGCATATCGCATGTTTTCCTAATATCGTGCAGCCCTAACCAGTTGTGTTATTTTCAATGCATGGTATGTTACAAATAAAAAAGGAAACAACACAAACTGTTGTGTTAAGAACAACGCAAGCTGTGTTGTTTTCAACACATTCGTTGTAAGAGTGTATGACATGTATGGTTAAATGTAAGCGCTCATGACGTACATATCCAAAACATAGGACAATACACTACTGCTTGCCCCCCCCCCCCCCCCCCAAGTTATGTAATCGACAAGGACTCGAATCATTATCTATAGTGTTCTTCAAATGTGCTTACACGCATGCTTACTCGTACATTTACAATCCTCGTTTATGCTTGGATAGCTACCCATCCAGGTATTAACACCATCCTCAGGCATTAACTCTGACATATTAAACAGCACATGGTGTTATCTAATCATAAGCATGTGTGTACTAAAGAGCTGCTCCTAGCTGGACGCTTCCTGAGAGAGGAAATGTGTTGCTCTGTACACACCATTCACAGCAAGGCAGTCAGTGCACTCTATTTTGCCACAATCAATCAATTAATGTACAGATATATTTGTCCCAGCCATACTACACCAGCTGATTCAAATTAGAACAACTCTGCAGCCAGGTGGATCAGCGAATTAGTGAAATCACCTGTTGAGTGGCAATTGAACAGGTAGAACCAAACAAAAGTTTTTTTTAGTTTTTTTATGGGCTACGTACACTGGCGCTGACACTAGTGCGGCGCACTCCGCTTTCGACATTCGATTACATTAGATTCCATTTTTCTCAACACAACTCCGCACACCAGCATCGCACTTTGCCACCGCTGCCGCCGTGTAATTTTCCACTCACGTGTTGTGAGAAGTCACTCCTGGTCTTGTCCATGAGGTTGTTTATGTGCTGTACTGAGTGATCTGTTGCCATTAACACCCCCCCCACCCCCCCACCCCCTCCTTCCTCAGGCACTATGACTACAAGGTAGTGTCCCCAGCGCTGAGAGCAGTGGGGAACATTGTGACAGGAGACGATATTCAGACACAGGTACTGTCTATTCTGTCCAGTAGGTCCACCCCTCTGCCTGATGTTTGCTTATCGCTGCTTCTGTGGATGCCAGTGTGTTTGGGGTCTTGAGCAGTTTTATTTATATTTTGTGTAGTAAAAAAAGTATATTCAAGTCTATTAACATATAGTGTGTAAATGTAAATTCACATTGTAAGTAAGGCCTATAGTAATCATTTGGTGTGTGTGTGTTTTTTACAGGTGATTCTAAACTGCTCAGCTCTGCCTTGTCTACTACACCTTCTTAGCAGTCCCAAAGAATCAATCAAAAAAGAGGCGTGTTGGACGGTCTCTAACATCACAGCTGGAAACAGACGACAGATCCAGGTGTGTGTCTGTATGTGTGTGTCTGTATGTGTGTGCCCCAGGGATGGAAATTAGCCACCCGCCCCCATAGTTTTGTCCGCTGGCGGGTGTATTTGGTCAACTTACCAGCCACTGTGGCGGGTAAATAGAGCTAGCATACCACAAATAGTCAGATCCGGTCTAATTTTCATTTTTCTTATTGACAGTTAAAAATAAGAAAGTGTCTGTAGGGATCATGTAACGTTACCAGCCTATAAGGGTAAATCACGCTGATTTGAAGTTCTACAACAACTACCAGTGAGCCGCAGCCCGCACCATAGCCTATAGTCACTGGTGCACTTTTTGCCATTACCATTAAGAAACTGTCACTATGCTCTCATGTGCCACTGCTAGCTCATTTGAGGATGACTGCATAAACATAAATCTAGTGAGATCTGTGGATTTACGTTGTATCTTCACAGACTAATATTCTCAAACGAATAGTTCTCTTTTGAAGTGGCCCGTAACTTTAGCTATTTTTATCTGGCCCGCCACACCTTTATGGAAAACTTTGACACGCTGTTATTTAGACCTATGAGGCAGACAGACAGACATCTCCACACCCATTCGTCATGGTGGAATATCTCACAAACGTTTCATTTAAGCAATTACAAACCGGATATCAGAATAAACAGCAGAACCGAACACAAAGGTGTAAAGCATTCCCTTATACAATTAGCCATTCCATAGTAATCCGGTTCTGAAATTGAAGCAAATGTCTACAAGGTCTCCAACTTTGGGCTTTTGTAATACATGATGAGGCCAAATACAAAATAAATGTTAACAATATTGCCTAGATAACTAAATATTAAAACCAGAGTTTTTCAATGTAGTTTTACAAAATGCTAAGCATGGATAAGTTTCTTAAAGCTGAGCTGTGCTTCAATTTTCAGTGCATGATTTCATAACAGGCCAAATAGAAAATAAATGCTAAATGTTAAATATAGCCTTGATACCTGTAAATATTTAAATCAGATGCACAGTATAGTTAGATCAAGTTGGAGAGTTGGATTATAGGATTCCCCAGAACTCACACAAACGGAGTCTTAAGGAAGCCACACCACTTTTATGACAAGACACTATAGCATATGAATGTGGTTCAGTTGACCTTTAATTCAGCACATTTGTCAATGTAAAGGTGTATATTGGTCTGTCTGTCTGTCTGTCTGTCTGTCTGTCTGTCTGTCTGTCTGTCTGACTGATTGTGTGATTGTGTTTTGTCTTTTCCTCAGCAGTGTCCCTGACTTCTCTTTAGTTCTTAGTCATCTATGTGCTCTTAACTTTCTCTCTCTCTTTTCTTCTGCCAGACGGTGATAGACGCCAACATCTTCCCCGTCCTGATCGAGATCCTGCAAAAGGCCGAGTTCCGCACTAGGAAAGAGGCTGCCTGGGCCATAACCAACGCCACCTCTGGGGGCACTCCTGAGCAGATGAGGTGCGTGTGTTATCTTTCACCAATCAATTGTTTTCATTTCATCTATGGTGAGTACAGGTGGATATAAACAGTGATAAACATGACTAACAGTGTTAGTGTGTGTATGTGTGTGTGTGTGTGTGTGTGTGTGTGTCCAGGTACCTGGTGTCTCTGGGCACCATCAAGCCCATGTGTGACCTCCTGACAGTAATGGACTCTAAGATTGTGCAGGTGTCCCTCAACGGCTTGGAGAACATCCTGAGACTGGGAGAGCAGGAGGCCAAACAGAACGGCACTGGAATCAACCCCTACTGCGCCCTCATAGAGGAGGCATATGGTACACACACACACACACTTACCAACTTTTTAAAAACTGTTCATTTTAACTGCTGTAAGGTTCATATTCTCTGTAAGTCGCTTTGGACAAAAGCAACTGCTAAATACAATAACCATTACCAGTAGTGAGGGTACCACAAACACTCACATACCAAGACAATTATGGCTTGTTCATCATGGATTGATGTCCGACCCCATGTCCCTTATATGGTGCAGCCAGTGGACTATTAAATCACACAATGATCCAAAACATACAGCCAAACAAGACAAGAAATGGTTAACAGAGAACAACATCAACATTTTGTGGTCCATCCGTCAAAAAAGTGAGCACAAGGCCAGAGTGATTGCAAAGAATCGTTCCTGCCTCAAAACCTGGATTACTGCTAAAAAGATGCGGTCTAAAATAATTGAGGAGACATGGAGAGGCTTGGTAGACATTATAAGAGCCATTTTAAGAGCTGTGATGGCAAATAAAGATGTTTCCATTGATTATTTAAAAAGGGTATGAATAATTTTGGACACCATTTTTCATAAAAAAGATGGAAAAAACGTATTATTCTGAATCTATGTTTCTACCACATTGTCTTACAACCTTTTGGTATGTGGTAGTGTCATTTTCAGTCAGAGCAAACATATTGATAAAGACAAAAACAACATTAAATCAATATTTGCCAGGGGTATGAATCATTTTGTTCTTAACTGCCAGTGCTTTGGGATTATCTGAAGCCAAATGAGCCACCTGAAAATACACTTCTGCAGTCAAAGCTGGCATTGGGGGTCGTAATGAAAGGTTGGGAATGTAATAAAACAATAGTTAAATCAACAAAAAGTTATTTAATTTACTTAATGGTATGTTCGGTTCAGTTTGGTTAAAGGACAACTCCAGCAAGTTTTCACATAGATCTCCGTTTCTCAAGGTCACAGAGTACTGTCGGTACGAAAAAAAAAAGAAGAAAAAACACCTAGCTCAAGTTGCTACAGCCAGCAGCTAACGCAGCCAGGCTGCTAAAGTGCTACACTCTGGGGGCATGATTTTAAAGATGCTTTTTAAAGAAAACACATTCCTTTAAGTGTGTTTTCAGTTGGCCAATGGCCTCAGATACAGCTTCAGACGGATAATCCCAAAGCACCCGTGTCCGTTTATCTTGATCTAAAAGGTGGTCTGAAAAAGATTTAAAAAAAAAAAAAAAAAAAAAAACTGAAAAATCGTCACTCAGTCACCAATACACATGAACACATGCTAAACTATAAAGCACTGGCAACCACCTACTACAGCATAGGTTCTCAAAGTGCGGCCCGGGGGCCAATGGCGGCCCGCGGAAACATTTTTGGCGGCCCGCGATAACATCTGTAAAACTGTACAACTGTACTGTGTGCTTTGAAAAGAACGAATCTCCGTTTAGTGGTGTTTAGTGGCCGTCAGGTTTTCCTGTGGTGCTTTGGCTGAAATTGGCCCTGAATAAGGCCTATGCTGATAAGAAGCAAGGCACACTGAGACTGTTCTAAATAAGTTTGTACTTGAAATGGACTGCAACCAGAACAGTTATATCTCAAAGAAATAGAGGGTAGAGAACCCCAGGGATTGTGTGTGCATTGCAATTTTTCTTAAGATTTTCACAAGTTTTGCCAGGTTTAGCCTCAGTTATGAATTAAAATGTGTTTAATGCAATAAATATAAACTGTAGAGATGCAACCTGGTCATTAAAATGATTACAAATGGGATTTTTTTTTTCTTTTTCTCCCCCCGCCCCTTTGGCGGCCCCTTAGTTAATGTTGGGTTCCAGAATTGGCCCTCACCAATCAAAACTTTGAGAACCCCTGTACTACAGGCTGGGGATGTTCTTAGATCCTGGAATAATCTTCCACTAGATGGCAGTAGAAACATTGTAGGGGAAAAAAATAAGTTATTAAGTTAATACACATGTAAACTGTAATGAGATCAAATCTAGGTGTCCTGAGCACTGAAGGGTTCATCCTTGAGAACTACAATGCTCCTATTAGGAACCTTTTGGAACTCTTCTCTCAGTCCTCTCTCTTGCTGCTTCTCCTTTTGGAACCTGCAGGCTTGGACAAGATTGAGTTCCTGCAAAGCCACGAGAACCAGGAGATCTACCAGAAGGCCTTTGACCTCATCGAGCACTACTTTGGTGTGGAGGAGGAGGATGCCAGTATCGCCCCGCAGGTGGACCAGAACCAGGGCCAGTACATCTTCCAACAGCAGGAGGGGCCCATGGAGGGCTTTCAGCTTTAACACCCCTGCCACCCCCCCCCCATAAGCCCCAGAGAGCTCATCTCTACATCCCCCCCCACCCCACCCCACCCTGACTCTCACTCTGAGTGCATCCCCCAGCCCAGCCCCCCTTCCCACCATGCCAGTGTCAACTCCCTGATGACCTCATCTTCCCAAAGCTACAGCTCCTCTACATTGCCCCCCCCCCCCCAAAAGAAAAAAACATACACACTCCCTCTGTCTAGATAGATGGGGAGGTGGGGGGGGGGGGGGTACAGAGGGCTGAATGGCTACCTTCCCCTTTCTCTGATTCCGGTCATCTGAACTCATCCAGCCAGCTACCCCCAAAAATCAATTGCAAGGGAGAGATGGCAAACATAAATCATTATTTTCTCATTTTGTTTCTGTTTTCTGTTTATTTTCTGTATTAGGAGTGTATTCCTATTATTATTATTGTTATTGTTTATTATTATTATTATTATTATTATTAATGCAATATTTTGGCACTGGTGTCCCAAAAATGACTTTTTACATCATATCCCTTTTCGAATGTGAATCTACCTCTTTAGTCAATGAAAAAGCACTCATGGTCATGTGACTGGTACAAGTGCAAATGATCACCAGGGAGGTGCCCGCTAATGCAGTGAGTGCAAACATTTCTCTCAGTTTAGAGGGACATATCAGAAAAGAAGTCAAGTAAAAACAGCAGAAAGCAACAACAACCAAACAGCTAAAAATGGAAAAAAAATATACATTTGAATGACCTTAATGGAAGCAATCTCAACTCTTAAATGGAGACTGACCATATAGGTTAGCTCTACTAGTTTGCCGTGAGAATTAACAATTGCACACCCACACATACACACACGTACGTACGTACACACACACACACACGCACGCACGCACACACACACACCCATAAAGCGGTCTCTCAATTTAGCATGAGGAGTCTGCCTCAGCATTGGACACCAAGTGTCAGAATCTCTGTGCGCGTGTGTGTGTGTGTGTATGAGGGAGAATAGCTGTCCCCATCTCCCTCTCAGCTGACACTAACAGCTCCTAACTTCCGGGACCTGTCTGGGCTTATTTATTGTGTCTGTGAGGGGAAAGACTCCGAGCAGGACATCATTTCGGACACGGAGGTCTAACCCTGTTGGAGAGCGATTGCTTTTGCTTGTTTCTTGTTTTTGTTTTTCTGCTTGTGTTCTATTTTGATGCAGTGTCATTGTCCAGAGCCTTTGTTTCTGTTGTTTTTCTTTTTGTTCCGTTTCCAGTTTCTTTTTGGATTTAACCTTTTTAGATGTTCTATCATCTCAAACAGAGGATGTAACAACCTTCTTTCTCCAATGTTCACATGGCCCACTGGTCAAGTGCTGCAGTACTTTCAGATTTGACATCATCAGAAAAATGCTCTGATTTATAAAAAAAAATAAAAAAAAGTAAAATAAATCTGTATATTATATATACATGTAAGCTCTGATTTAGTTTTCTGTTTTATGAGAAGCTCCTGATGGACACAAGGTGCTGATCATGTGAAGCTTCATATGCAGTCTCTTGTGGTGGAGGGTGGAGGATGGGGGGGGGGGGGCAGCCAGAGTGGACGGCTTGTCTTCATGATGCATCCTCATCCTCCTCCTCCCACCTGTCAGGAGAAGAATCTGGATCATCAGAGGCTGGTGGCACAGAAATCATCATCAATCTCGTTCATGCTTCGTTCGTTTGTTCATCTTGATTCTGCAGAAGACTACTACTCCTGCTGTGAATGACCTTTGACATTTTGACCCCTGTGTTTGCGCCCCTGTGTGGCTCAAGTCAGGTTTTCTAGAACTTTCCCTTTATTGCAAATTTCTCCCCTGAAATCATGTTACATAAGAATTTTGGTTCTATTTTATTATCATTATTTATGGTGTTTCTGGCACGTAACAGACAGTGCTGATGAAATTACGTTATCAGATGTGGAGTTGGAAGTAGAAGCAACAGTATATTGAGATTGTTAAACATGTTTTTGGTTGAACATCAAGAACATTTAATCGTGTATAGTTTTCTAATATTTCTCATGTTTCTACTGATTGTATAATATATACATATATGTTTTGTTTTCTTCTGGTTTATTTTTATTTTTTTTCCATTAGAAGGGGGGGGGGGGGGGGAAGTGTATGAGTCTGCATCGGTGTCGAGCTTGAGAGGAGAATTTCGCGCTCCACACTGAAGAATGTTGACGTTCTGTAAAATAGAGGAGAACAAATAAACTTCTGTGCCACCTGAAGTCAAATTTGTGTGGTGTCTTTCGAGTGAGGAGAATGGCCGGCCTGGCTCTGTGTGGGTCCATGATGAACTTCTGTACTCTGAGCTTTCTTGTTATTTCAGTTAGCCTATTAGCTGGTTTGATTTGCATTGAGCTTAATGCATATCAAACCAGCTAATAGGCTAACTGAATTTGCTCAATGCAAATCAAACCAGCTAATAGGCTAACTGAAATAACACCATGCCAATCTCTAGGTATGGTGAAGGGTATGTGATGATGTGGGGCTATTTTAATTCCAAAGGCCAAGGTAACTTTGTCAGGATGCACAGTATTCTGGATCCATGAAATAACTGGCCTTTAAAAATAAAAATCTGCCTGTCTCTATGGGAATTTAACATAGGGGTGGGAATACTTATGACCCCTGTATTTTAAAGAAGAACATTTATTTATTTATGATACATTATTCATTCACTAAGAAAATTGGTGTCCTTAAAGGTTAGATATTTCCTCATTTTTCACTTAAGCCATTAAGATCAATTTCCAAAAGATGATTTTATATTCCTCTTTTCAGTCAACTTTAGCATGGGTGCCAATACTTTTGGCCATCCCTGTATGTCTGACCTGTTAAGTTTTGTGTTAGGCCTGTAGGACATAGGTTCTCAAAGTGCGGCCCGGGGGCCAATGGCGGCCCGCAGAAACATTTTTGGCGGCCCGCGATAACATCTGTAAAACTGTACAACTGTACTGTGTGCTTTGAAAAGAATGAATCTCCGTTTAGTGGTGTTTAGTGGCCGTCAGGTTTTCCTGTGGTGCTTTGGTAGCTGGAATTGGCCCTGAATAAGGCCTATGCTGATAAGAAGCAAGGCACACTGAGACTGTTCTAAATAAGTTTGTACTTGAAATGGACTGCAACCAGAACAGTTATATCTTAAAGAAATAGAGGGTAGAGAACCCCAGGGATTGTGTGTGCATTGCAATTTTTCTTAAGATTTTCACAAGTTTTGCCAGGTTTAGCCTCAGTTATGAATTAAAATGTGTTTAATGCAATAAATATAAACTGTAGAGATGCAACCTGGTCATTAAAATGATTACAAATGGGATTTTTTCCCAGTTTTTTTTTCCTTTTTCTCCCCCCACCCCTTTGGCGGCCCTCAGTTAATGTTGGGTTCCAGAATTGGCCCTCACCAATCAAAACTTTGAGAACCCCTGCTGTAGGAGAACAGGATGAAGGGGAGATCAAAGATGTAGGCCAAATGCAAACAATTCTTAAAAAAATATGATTGAAGAATGATACCTTCCCCTGTGTTACACTTCCTCTTAGCCAAATGCCCCAGAGTAATGACACACCTATGCTTTATCAGTGCATCACCACGCAGATGCATGAATGACTACAAATACTTTAGGCAAACCGAAAAACAAATGAGTCATGTAGAGATGGCCATGCAGTTAATAGTCATGCAGCTCTTCACGTCAATGGTTACTAATTATATGTCGGGTGTAACGTTCCAACTAATTTGCCATTGTCCAGTCTGCTAGTTGACATTTTATGACTTACATGGACATTATTTTACAGGTTTAGATGGAAAATACAGATGTTTTTCCAGTTCTACAAGTAGCTGTGAAATGATGATAATTGTCATCACATTGCCAGCACATTGCCATTCGATTGAAACCACACGTAAATCAATCTTTTTTTCAGAACATACATCTCTATTCACATTTTTAACCTCTTCTCTGTTTTTGGAGGACTTCCTGAAAACGTACCTCAGGGCAAAAGGACAAAGAAAAGACTCCACTCAGATTTGGTTTCAGCCGCGTAGGTTTTCATGTCAAATGGACCCTGGTCTAATACCTCTCCCGCAGGTGGCAAAAACAGTTTCGGTTGGTATTGGCCTGATTGCTGTTCCCCCACTCTCCTTGATATCACGCTCATCTACAGATGCCCTTCCAGTGTCAATATCATCACTAAATAAATATTTGCACTGATAGATGTCCTGTCTAAATGTTTTTAAATCTATGAGTGAACAAAGTGCCATCTCCAATATTTGCTTTTGGAGTATCGAAAGTGTGTTCAACATTTTATGTTTATTGTATTGGTAAGGGAGAGAGTGGCTTAATGTGAAGGTTTGAGGAAATGGAAATGCAACGCCGAACTCGCCTGCTCTGTAACTGGATCCCGTTGTCTTTGGAGAAATTCCTCACACCTTTGCTTTTTCTAGTTGACCATACAACTGAACTAATTCACCTAGTTACCCACAATTTCACTCTGTTTTTGGAACACACACACACACACAGCCAGACCCATATACACCTCAAGGCTATTTGAAAGTTCCAAAACCAGACTCTCAGGTTTGGAGTGGGGAATTCTGAGTAAGTCACCAACATGGGAACACTTCACGGCATCATGCATCACAGGCTGTCACACCACTTGAATGCTTTCATTGCAGTTTCACATACAATTTAAATATTTGGATGTGGTGAAAAGAACTACTACCTTATGTGTATAAGTGTATTTGTCTTACTAGTTGATTCTAATCTGTCACTGCTCTGGATGCAGCAGATTTTTCCATTGAAAAATAAATAAATCATACTGCATGTTGGACACCTTTGGCAAGGCTGGTCCATATCGAAGAGGAATGGATAGGCCTAAGTATTTCTGGGGAGAAAATATCTATATACAGAGAATGCCACTTTACTGTATGTTATTAAACTCATATGTAACTCACCCTTGCGCAACGTTTTGACATAAGTAAGACCTCCAGAGGAAAAAAATATGTGATTTTGTGCGCCATTTCTTTTTAAAACACTCCTCTCTTGCACTTGACTCTGTGACCTTGTCTTTGTTTACACTTGACCCCACTAGTTGACCTGTGTTTTTTTTTTACATTTTCTCACCATTATCTAAAGGTTAAGCAAAACTTAAGTTCTGGCAATATCTACTGACATGTTCATTGTCTTTGGATTAATCCAGACAATCCTGTATTTTTCAAGTCATGCTAACATTTGTTAGTGGGATGTTCTAGTTTAATTATACATGATCTATCTTGTACAGTATGGTGGCAGTAATGATCTTTTATCCTATAAAAAAAACAGGCCATTGTCTTCTGAATTTACAAAGAGGAATTTTAATATTTGTAGTGTTTGTCAGCAGTCAGAACACACGCCAAAACAATGATGCTTCTCAGCAGGCAAAACAAAAAACAAAGCAAAACCAAACAATGCTTTTGCTCTCCCAACCCTCGACATGTCAACAGGTTATTAGCATTCCATGATATGCATGCATTTCTCCTGTCATGCATTTCTCCACATGCCTTCAGGTGCTTAGGTGTCTTTCAGGGTGACATCACAAGGAGACATCGCCCTCCAGACGGTCACACCTGAATGAATGTTTTCATCAGCAGACATCTGAGAAAGAAACCAAAATGTCTGTCTGATATTTTACCCAGAGCCAGGGTCATGACAGCATCTTGTAACACTGCCGCATCTTTCTGGTTGGATGATTATGTGTGTGTGTGTGTGTGTGTGTGTGCGTGTGTGTGTGTGTGTGTGTGTGTGTATGTATGTCTGTGTGTGTATGGAAAGCATAGCATATTAGTCACTGTGTGTTGTATAACTGGCAATGTGAGTCAAAAATAGCTTGAACTTTTTTTTACTGTAATGTCTGGCTGTCTACTCTTGAAGCTTTTAGGAACAGTGGAGTATCAATGTGTGGGAGGGAAAAAGTAGAGTGAGAGACAGGAGAAAAATGTATTTTGGGGCTTTCCCCCAAGAGACACACAGAGACCAGTCATAGTGCCATGACAGACCTCTTATATTTACTGTCAGGAAAGTGACCGGTTCTTCCAGCCAAGGGGAACATTTTGGCAACACAAAAAATGTGCCACGTACAGGTATATTATTCACATCACATGCAGCAGGAGTCATAATGCTGTACACCAGCCAAAAGGGGAAATGTGCTTTCAATATGAAATATGACACTTTCAGATCCAGACCCACATAACTTACAGAAACAATAGCAAACTGTAAGAAATGCTGACCACATAAATAAAAAATTTACAAACCACTGTAGGCTATAAGTATAAGTATAAGTATATATACTCTTTTGATCCCGTGAGAGAAATTTGGTCTCTGCATTTATCCCAATCCGTGAATTAGTGACACACACTCAGCACACAGTGAACACACAGTGAGGTGAAGCACACACTAATCCCGGCGCAGTGAGCTGCCTGCTTGAACCGGCAACCCTCCGGTTACAAGTCCGAAGCGCTAACCAGTAGGCCACGACTGCCCCAAACCTGTAGATAATCCACCATTGGAGAGCAATGACATGACAGTATTAGATCAATGTGTTCATCACTGTACAATCTCCATCCCAAAAATAGTCAAAATCAGAGTAAAAAAGTCTTGATATATATCTCAAAGTGCTTTCTGATATTTGATTAGGAGGTGAGGAAAAGAATAAGGCTTCTAAAAGTTCTAATAATTCCATCATATGCTGAATGTCCTCCTCAGACGTGGCTTCGGCACTTGACCCTGAGTGGACTGTGAGACCGTGGCTTCTGTGCTCACAGTATCTGAAGATGCTGAGGGCAGGTAAATAGACAACCTGCTAATGGTGAAAGGCTGACTGTTTGTTTTCTCCTCCGTGCCCAGGGACGTGGAGTCACCGAGCGAGCCGCTGGACCTCTGGGAGTACTCGTAGACGTTCCGCAGGAAGGCGTCCTTGGTGTTGTGCTCCTTCTTGAAGAGGATGATGTAGCACTTGGGCAGGAAGTGACAACAGAGGATGCCGTAGTTGGAGAGGAGGATGACCACCATCTCCACAGCGGGCAGGTACTTCCCCTGGGTGGTCACGTACACGGGGATGAAGATCACCCAGGAGATGAGGTAGATGAGCATGCCGAAGGTGATGAACTTGGCCTCGTTGTAGCTCTCCGGAAGCTTCCGTCCCTTGAAGGCGAAACCGAAGCACACGAGCGCCAGCACGGCAATATAGGCCAGCATGACGCTAAACGCCACGTACGAGCCCTCGTCACACTCAGCCAGCATCGAGGTGGAGTCAAAGGGCTTGTGCCGGGGGAAAGGGCTGCGGAGCACCAGCCAGACGGTGCAGACCAGCACCTGGACGGCCATGCAGGCCACCACGATGGCGTAAGGCTTGTAGAGGCGCCGCAGCATCTCCTGCAGCGATGGGTTGAAGTTGAAGGCCAGCAGAATCTTCAGGGACTTGACCAGGATGCAGGACACGCACAGGGTGAAGCTCAGACCAAACAGCACCTGACGGATCTGACAGAGACGTGAGGCAACGTTATACTAACGTTTGATATAGCAAACATATTATAACTTGATGACATGATATGATATCTCATTACATAGTGTTCCAAGTTATTATACAAATTGGATTTAAGTGTCATAAACATTTATTTTTTTGTTTTTCAATTAAACTCATGGATGGTATTGTGTCTCAGGGCTCTTTGGATCATTGAAATCAATCTCATACACCTGTGATAATTAGTTTGCCAATCAAAGGAAAACTGCTTAAAAAGGATGTTCCACATTATTAAGCATGCCACAGGTTTCAAGCAATATGGGAAAGAAAAAGGATCTCTCTGCTGCTGAAAAGCATGAAATTGTGCACTACCTTGGACAAGGTATGAAAACATTGGATATTTCCCGAAAACGTATGCGTGATCATCGTACTGTGAAGAAATTTGTCACTGATTCAGAGCACAGGCGGGTTCATGCAGACAAAGGCATAATAAGGAGGTTTTCTGTCAAACAAATTCATAGGATTAAGAGAGCAGCTGCTAAAATGACATTGCAAAGCAGCAAACAGGTATTTGAAGCCGCTGGTGCCTCTGGACTCCCGCAAATTTCAAGGTGGAGGATCCTCAAGAAGTTTGCAAGTGTGCATAAACCTACTATTCGGCCACCCCTAAACAATGCTCACAAGCAGAAACGGTTGCAGTGGGCTCAGGAATACATGAAGACCAATTTTCAAACAGTTTTGTTTTACGGAGTGCCGTGCAACCCTAGATGGTCCAGATGGATGGAGTAATGGATGGTTGGTGAATGGCCACCATGTCCCAACAAGGCTGAGACGTCAGCAAGGAGGTGGCAGAGTCATGTTTTTGGCTGGAATCATGGGGAGAGAGCGGGTAGGCCCCTTTAGGGTCCCTGACGGTGTGAAAATAACCTCGGCGAAGTATGTAGAGTTTTTGACTGACCACTTTCTTCCGTGGTATAAAAAGAAGAACCGTGCCTTCCGTAGCAAAATCATCTTTATGCATGACAATGCACCATCTCATGCTGCAAAGAATACCTCTGGGTCATTGGCTGATATGGGCATAAAAAGAGAGAAACTCATGGTGTGGCCTAGCCTAGAAATCTAGACGCACCCTAGCGGCGGCAAATTAATTTGCTCAGCTTGTACGTCTAGTATCGAACCATAGGAATTTCTATTGGCTTAACACCGTGGATGACGGCCAATCACAGCGCTCTATTTCGTTAGAGAGTCTTAAGGCGGGCTTAACAGGATAACGACATCCTGCGACGGTGAACAACAAGGAAGGTGGCTATGGCAAACGAAGAGCGGTTGTTTGAATCGGCGTTGGCGTCAACTTTGGAGGAGTTGGACTTGTGCTTTTCTTTGAAAGTAGATAAACACAATGCACTTAAGTCATTCCTTTCGAAGAAGGATGTATTTGCCGTTTTGCCGACCGGATACGGATATGGTTGTAGCGCTGGCCTATTGCATGCCTAGGCAGTTTGAAAGACAATTCTCTGCCCGCCCCTTGGATTAAGCGAGGTGAATGATTCGATGCCAGACTATACATGTCAATGATATAGGATGGCCCGCCAGGCTAGGTGTGGCCCCCATCTTCCCCTGACCTCAACCCTATTGAGAACCTTTGGAGCATCATCAACCAAAAGATCTATGAGGGTGGGAGGCAGTTCATATCCAAGCAGCAGCTCTGGGAGGCTATTCTGACATTCTGGCAGCTCTGGGAAGCTATTCTGCAAAGACATTAAAGCAGAAACTCTGCAAGAACTCACAAGTTTAATGGATGCAAGAATTGTGAAGGTGATATCAAATGAAGGGGTCCTATGTGAACATGTAACTTGGCCTGTTAAGATGTTTTTGATTGAAATAACTTTTGATTTTATTTATATCACCTCCTAATGCTGCAAATTCAACAAATTACCAATTTTAGTTCTTTACATATAAAACCTATAAAATGTCTTGAAACTCTGTTGTGCATAATAATTTGGAACAGTGCATTTTTAGTTTTTTATTTTTAAAAACAAAATACTGTTATCATTGGGAGGTTTGTTCAATAAAATTCTAATTATACTCTAACGGTTGATGACTTGAAAATTATACTGTCATTTGCTGACTGCAATTTGCATCGACTGTAATTTACATAATAATTTGGAACGTGTAAACAACATTAGGCTTGGTGAGAGCGAGAGTATGTCTAATTCTACTACATTATGTAAGGTCTTTAACATTTAGGCTGCTTTCAAAGGTTTAAGGCTTCAGAGGCTTTGGGAGTGCTTGCATACCATATGTGAAATACTATCTGTGACCTGAGACAATAATAGCTGGGTAATTTCGTCCTAGCCAAAATCCTCAAAATAAAACAAACAAACCGGTAACTCAGGATGAGGAAATGAGCTCTATGGCAGGGCAGTATCGTTCTCCAAAAGCTCTATGGACTGAAGTAACAGAGGCCAGCTAGTTAGGGCAGTTGCATAGTAAACTCTATCAGGAGCCCAAAACATGGTCACTAGCAATGGTCAACAGCAGTCCTAAAATAAGTATAAGTATATATACTCTTTTGATCCCGTGAGGGAAATTTGGTCTCTGCATTTATCCTAATCCGTGAATTAGTGAAACACACTCAGCACACAGTTAACACACAGTGAGGTGAAGCACACACTAATCCCGACGCAGTGAGCTGCCTGCTACAACAGCGGCGCTCGGGGAGCAGTGAGGGGTTAGGTGCCTTGCTCAAGGGCACTTCAGCCATTCCTACTGGTCGGGGTTCAAACCGGCAACCTTCCGGTTACAAGTCCGAAGCGCTAACCAGTAGGCCACGGCTGCCCATAAGAGTTATTCACTACAGAGGCTGGTTTGTCCTTGGTACAGTACTGCACATTCCCTTACCAGTGCAACATCTCATATACAGCAATGACGAAAGAATGACGCTTTATGGAAGAAAAAAGGACAGCTACTAGACTTAGGCTTACAGGCAGAGGCCAGAGAGCAGTGAGTGAAAACAATTCACGGCCTTTAACAAAAAGTGTACGGGAGTGAAGTTGTGGCCTGTTGTTAGCGTGTGCTGCGAGAGTACCTTGCACTTGATGCTGCTCGGATGTCCCACGAAGAACACCACGCTGACGTAGCTCCCTGTCAAGGACAGGAGGATGATCTGGCACAGCGGACCCCCCGCCGCCCTCACCACAGGCGTGTTCCGTTGCCACAGGAACAGCACGCCTATGACCAGCGCCATGACGACGCCCAGCGCGGCCAAGGTCAGCAGCACGATGGCGAAGCCGTCCTTCCAGTCCAGCAGCTCCAAGGTCTTCAGTGTGCAGGACGTGCTTCTGACTGGGGCCCACTCTATGCTAGCATTACAACTCAGGCACTGGTCCGCATCTGACAATCAGGAGAGCGTAACAAAATATGTGTTTTTATTTATATTTACATACATTTTATGTTTACCATCATGCAATGTTCTCTTGATGATTAGAGTTTGGCATGGTTTCAGAGGCAGATTGTAAAGACATGCTCTTAGAATGTAAAGTGGATGGTCCTTGAGGTCATTTTGTAAAACACCCTCATCAAGTCTCAGTCAAGCTTTTTATGTAAGTGGAAAATCACTGAACTTTTCCTTTCAGTGTTTATGTGTCCATTAAGGGCTGATTTGACCCCTATCTTTCTCTCTCTCACCTTGCTCTGTCTGTGTAAATATTAGCTCTCCTCTGTTTGGAGATATGGAAATTGGACTGACACTGTGGGTGTGTGTGTGTGTGTGTGTGTTTGGGGGCGGGGGGGGGGGGGTGTATGTATGTGTCTGTGTGTGTGTGTGTGAGAGAGACTCACCCGTGTCATTGGAGTAATGGTCTGCAGTGCAGTTGATGCACTCGTAGCAGCAGGTGTGTTGGCCCTCTACACTCTTCTTCATCTCTCCTGGCTCACAGCTGTTGGAGCACTTCGACACCACATCCTGGTGGACACACAGAGGAAGAAGCAGGAGGCGGGAAGTGGGAGGAAATAGGAAGTGGGAGGAAGTGGGAAGTGGAAGGAGAGAAGTGGGAAGTGGAAGGAAGTGGAGATATCATGTCAGTCACAGCACAGTTTCTTATCGCCACTTCAAAACACTTGGTGGATCTGATGCCACTGAGAGATCATGGCTGCTGGCCCTGGTGACCTTGACTGACCTGGCCAGTTCAGTTTAGGGGTCAGCTGCCATTTAGAACTTTCTAGTCATTTTACATGTAGGCTGAGTGTCCATAGAGTCATTTTCTAAACACCCGTCTTTTTTGTTGTTTCCAATGAGGATGTATGGCCACATACAGCTGCCTATAGAGAAAGTGTTGCGCTTTACGCTTATCTGGTTTACTGCACTGTATTGTATTATTCAACAGCACAAAAAAAAAATCAAGTATTGGCCGAGGTAATGCAGGAAAGAATGTTTCAATAATCCAGCAACTGTAATGCACTTACAGAAATTTTAACTACAATGCATTTCTTTACTTTGTTACACAGGCAAGTAATCAGTCACTGCTGTACGCAAATTTGTCCTCTTTCCTTTGATCACATATAAATGACCCGTCAATTCCAATTGAAAGCCTAAGAGTTTTTAACAGTTTTATCTGTTCATTAACCTGACTCTCGCCAGATGAATTTCGTTCCGCTTAGCTCCGCCTAGCTTCACTCACATCCATTTGGGACCTCTTCCGTTGAGAGTGATTTCTGCACCAGATTTTATGGTAGAGCCAATCAGGACGCAGGGCGGGAGTTTCATAGATGTGACGTAGCGTAGAAGCGACTGTGAGACTGTTCTCAGCGTCATGGGTTGGCTTCGATGTGAGTGGTTGAAGTAGCATGTCAATACATGACGGACAAGTGGCTTATCCAATCTTATGCAAGCATTTTTTGATTAGGCCCAGCCTTCTGAAGCAACACTCCAATGGTTTGGTCCCAGATGGATGAGTGGAGCTAGGCGGAACGAAATTCATCTGGTGAGAGTCAGGTTATCTGTTCATGTGTCTGACGTGAAATCACTCTACTGTTGTTGAGCAAACCTTCAGGGCCATTGTGCTGTGTGTGTGTGGGTGTGTGTTTGTCTCTTCACAAGGGTTTTTTAATGACATGCCTGTCATTTTTTCTGAATAAACCTAGCTGACTGCTTTCGCTTACTCTGTCATAAATTTTTTGACTGATTCAATCACCTTGAAGAGGCGGAGCTGGCTTCGCATCTCGCGGCTGGTTGGGGTAATGGAATTGTTGACAGAGTGATACTCGGCTACCACGTCGAAGGTACCTAAGGATCCTCTGCTGGTCCTCCAGATGGTGATGTCATAACCCAGGTTCACATCTCCGTTTTTATCAAAACTGTATTTCTTTCCTTCCATCTCAAACGTTGCTCTTTTTAGGGGACCGAGCAGCTGAAATGGAGAAGACAGTGACAACAAAAAGATTCAAGACGATCAAGAGATCAAGTGGATGTGAAATTAAACCTCTTGTTCTCAGACTCAGATCTTATTTGAACCTTTCTAACCCTTTGTTTGTCAGTAACCTTGATCAACTGTGGTAGGCCTACTGAAGAAAAGTCAATAAATCTACTGTTCTATTTAAGCAGTAATTGTAGGCCTACCTGTCTGTGTGTGATCACAGCAAGGCAAGGCTTTGAACCGGTTCACCGAACGAAAATGAAAACCAGAAACTTTTGATGTTTTGCTAGTAACAGAAACATAACCAGAAACTACTGTGCAATATGACGTGGTGAGGTTCACTTCCTGTCGTTTACTCATCGGGATAAATGTCGGAACTCCCCCTATTACCGTCGGTCCTGTATTTCCGCCGTCTTGCTGTATGTGTCACTTAATATCCATTTCTATACAAACCAAGGCGGCAGACTCCTAAAGAAACGCAACCACCCACACCATAGGTGTATCTAAATTAGCTATGTACCAAAAATGACATTTTACCGTGACTCGAAGAGCTGTAAACAGTGTTGTAAGGCTGTGTGTACACAACCACTTGGAGTTCCAGTGGAATTTTAATTTCATGACGAGAATTCTCGGTCTAACCGTCCATATGCTGTTGAAAAGGCGTAAATAGGCGACCCATCAGGCCAGCACTATAACTCCGAGCGTTGTAAACAAAATCGGATATTTCAGGCAGTAAATGCTACCGTTAAGAACCAAACCAGATTTTGTTCAAATCTACACACTTATGGCTACTGAAAAATGTAAGGTTTATTTAGCAAATGTTATTTTGAAGTATTAAAAAACTTCGTTGTTTTAGAATTTCTGAACAAAAGTGGTGATAATTGGGGGTGTTACGATAATAGAGAAGCTTGCTGCCAACAAGTAGCCTAATCAAGATCGTATCCCAAGCTGTAGCCTGTCATAAGAGGTAAATATTGTACCAAGTATTTCACAAATGTTTAGTTTTAAATATGAATTCTATCTATTTAGATAGGCTACGAATTTCCCATGCATTGTTGTAAAAATCTGCTTGGTCAAGCTAACAAAAATATAGCTAAATAATGTTGGACAGCTAGCATTGACAGTACCTAGCCAATAAACGACATGGCAGAAATTTTCCTTGTCTTAATTCATGTATAATACTGAAAAAAAAATGTAGGCATGACAGAATTACAGTTATGCCGCATAATGTAGCCTATAGTGCTTTTTTAATGTTTGATGATAAGATAGAGAGTTAAGGAAAATGATGTAGATTAACAATATAGTCAAGTCAAGTCACTTTATTTATATAGCACATCTGAAACAACGTTGACCCAAAGTGCTTTACAGGTAAGGCTATCTTACAAAAAAGCAAAGGAGGGAGATTGACAAATAAAATGAAATGAAATATAATTTTAAAGTCCTAATGTTCAGCCTACTTATTCGTGTGTCCCGCAGCTGACATGGGAACGTTATTAACCGGTTCGGGAACTTTATTTTTTTGTTCTAACCATTTCAGGAACGTCAACCGAAAACCGGAAACATTAAAATGCTGTTTCTGTTCGGAACGAATCAATTGGAAAAAAATTCTGGTTCAAAGCCCTGGTTGCGTGTTATGCAGTGAGTGCTGTCTGTGTGTTGTGTGTTATGCAGTGAGTGCTGTCTGTGTGTTGTGTGTTATGCAGTGAGTGTTGTCTGTATGGTGTATATGTCTATGCTGTGTGTTTCATGTGTCATACCTGCCATGGCTTGACTGCTCCAGGAGTCTTGCAGTCGTTTCTTTTAGCACACCGGTCCACTATGGCCTGGGTTATTGCGCTGATGGCCATCTGGATGCTGAAGACTGAATCTGGGGCTGTGTTGTTCAACAGGATGGCTGTCGCCTTGTCTGGATCCACGGTGTGGTAGAACTCCCTCATAAATGGCATGTTTGTGTCCTCGCTCATATACACATCTCTCTTCAGCTCCCTGAGGTACTGCTGGAAGGGTGCAAGGTTGCCGCTCTTGAAGGTGAACCCCACGACCTTCCCAATGGAGCTGAAATCAATGTGCGCCAGCTCCATGCCGTTGGTGGACCAACTGTCACTGGCGATCCACACTCTGTCCTCGGCGGGACCACCCTGCAGCTCCTCAAACACCTGCCGCATGTATTCCGCTTTGGCAAAGGACACAATCACCTTCGCCTTCCAGTTGCTGCGGATGCTTTTGACTGCCTGGCGGATAGAGCTGTTCACATTGGGGTCGTTCACTGATTCGGGCAGAATCTCCTTAAAGGCCAGGCAGATGCCCTTTTGTGCCGCCTCTGAGGCGAAACTATCTAGTGCTGAGCTTCCGTAGTCGCCGTCCATCGTGATCACGCCCACCCAGTTCCAGAGGTTGTCGCTTAGCAACTTTGCCATGGCGCGGGTCTGGTACATGTCATTGGGCACGGTCCTCAAGAAGGCAGGAAAACGAAGCTTGTCACTCAGGATGGTGGCTGTGGATGAGTAACTGATCTGTGATACAAGTGAGGCAGGAAATAAAGATGAGTTTACCTCTACAGCACAGTTCTTTTCACACAGATGAGAAAAGAGAGCAAAATAAAAGTGTAGAGTGCAAACAGCACATCTATCTATCTATCTATCTATCTATCTATCTACCTAACATCTAAACTGCATGAAGGGGAAAGGGATATGAGAGATAACCCTTGTCCCACCTGCATCCCTTCCACCCCAGCTCTACCTGTGGGATGAGCTCCAGGGTGAGCACCCGTGCCAGAGCAATGGAAAGTTCCGAGAAGGACGCTCCCACCACGGCCACCACTGACTGGGTGCACACAGAGCCATTGCCACTGGCCTGGCAGCCACCAGTGCTGTTGCTTGCGCCACTTTCTGTCCAGCTGATGCCTTCCGTGAAGTCCTTGGACGCCCGCAGGGCCGTGGTGACGTCGGAGCAGGAGTCGTGGATGTGGTAGCCCAGCGTGATGCCCAGCTTTGTGAGTGCCTCGGAGCGATTGGCCTCCTCCACCGCCTGGATCATGACCAAGGCTTCAGAGACACGAGCCGTATTCAAGCTGTTAGAGAAACAACACCCATGGAGGAAGGGAAAATAAGGAACCCGTCCAATAGACCTTCGCGTGTTTGACTATTGACATATAACTGAGAAAGCAAACACTCATTCATATGTAATAAAGCTGTAATGATAGTGTATTATAGTATCATTATATACCATCATTATATACCAACTGATTCACAGGGACATATCATAATATTATATCATAAAATTATTTTATCATAATAATTTTATTGCATTTAATAAGGGCCCAATTAACCAGAATGCATTTTGCTAGTAGTAAAATGCAAGTCACACCACACTGGCTTTTATTTTATTGAAGCCTACTATTTTAAACAGAGCAGTTCGCAACATTTTTTTTTGTTGTGGTTGCTTGGCAACACCACCAAATCAATTAATTTTCTCGTTACACTCTTAGCATGAAACACACGGTAATACAATGGGCGTCCAAACACCTACGTCATCAGATTATAAACCATTAACACCTGTCTTTTCTGCTCAGTAGTTTATTTAAACTGTGGTACTTTCCTCTCATTAATGATAAATGCATGCACACAAACAAGTAATAAATAACAGTCTTATCCAGTTGTAAGTTACACAATTATTTTTAAATGAAATAATAATTGTGTGCTTTCTTAAAATAATCCTCCATCTGTTTTACAAAACAAGGACATGTCAACATTTGACATTTGCATTTATTAATTTAGCTTTAGTCTAAAGTCTAATAAATCTATTGATAGGAGTATAACTGAGTCAACGGATGAAAACTAGCACTCACAGCTACTGTAACTCCGGCTTATTTACAACTTTGTGTCTGTCAATTAATGAGTATTGTCCCTATCAAATAAACAAATGAATACATAATATAAGCCCTGGTCGGTGGCAGTGTCCAGGTACTCACTCTACGCAGACCGCAGGTTGGGGCTGGCTCAAGTCTGGCTGATACGTGATTGGAACTTTGGCCCCGGCGTGGATGGGGAAGAACGCGCCGAGGAGGATGTCTCCAGGGGCGCTGGCTGCTGGAGGGGTTGCCATGGTGTGTGTCATCCAACTCAGGAGCAGCATCAGAGTCAGGAGCATCTGCATGGCTGGGCTCCAAGGGTCTGTAGTACTCCTCCTCCTCCTATATATATAGGATATCTATATGATATGTACAGTATAGCCCTTTCTCACTCTTCAGTATCACTCTGCCTTCCCTCCTTTAGCATTAGCATTATCTCTCTGTCCCCTTCTCTCTCTCCCTCTCTCTCTGTCTCCTCCTCTACCTGTCTCTTTTGCCTGATGCACTGGCTGTTTCTCTTCTTTTTTCTTGCTGTCTCTATCATCAAGTTGAAAAGCCACCTTTTCTCTCTACCACAATCTTTCACTTCATCTGTTCAGGTAGACATGCCCTCTTTTTTCCTGTCTGTCTCTCTGTGTTTCCTGGTGGACTGGTTTACTTCTCTCTCTTTCACACTGACTTACCTGGTGGACTTCTCTCTAGCTATCTCTGTCCGTCTCTGCCTGATGTCTTAGCTGACTGACTATTTTGTCACCTGCATGTTAGATTGAAATCCCACATGTCACTGGAACTGGCCCCTCCCCTTTGTCCTTCCTGCACCTTCTCTGTGATTGGGCAATGCTTCGGTCCATCCAGTTCACCTGCAGGCAGTAAAATGATGACGGTTAAGACATCACATTCGTGACAGTCACTCCAAGTTGACACCTCCAGGTACTTCCTTTCAAGAAATCCACCTCACAGGGAGTGGTTCACCTGACATTTATGAAAGAAGGACATTTGCTTCTGGTGTTGACTTTTTGTATTTACACTGTGTATCTGTTGACCGTTAAAAGTAAAGGATCAATTCTGTGGAAAAGACATATCATGATGTTAGTTTAGGATTACTTCTGAAGTACTGATATAGCAGAAATGACAAATAGATTGCTAATTTCCCCTGGGGATCAATAAAGTATCTATCTATCTATCTATCTAATCAGCACAAATGTGCTCATCTTAGTTATGACATTTATTTGAATAGTTTTTTTTCTGATCATGTGTGATCTCTGTAATGTATATTGTCAGCCAACAGATTTACCTTTGGAAACTGCATTGCTAACTCAAACTAATACAACTTTTTTTTTTTTTTTAAAACCTCCCTCCATAGTGCCTGACTCCTTAGCTCCATAGGGGGGCGGTGTTGTTCAGTGTAAATATTTGTGATCTAGTGTCCTGACTGCTCCTGCATTCCGGGCCACTTCTCTGAGTCCCTCCTGTGCATAACCCAAATTCCTGGTACAGCCTCAGAATCATCTCACAACTGGAATAATCCGATTACCGCTCCAACATTGTTGGGCTTCCTGGAAAGAAAGTCAGTTGGAGATGAAATCAACCCAATGTCAACCCAAAACAGAGAAGTCAGCCAAGTTCCCCCGATTCCATCTTGGTGTCTGGGAAACGTGTGAAATCTGAGAGAGAGAGAGAGAGAGAGAGAGAGAGAGAGAGAGAGAGAGAGAGAGCAGTAATACCAATGCCAACACTCCGACAACCTCACAGACCGGTTTGTGAGTCAGGGCATAGATAAGGGTGCAATCGATTGCTCTACTTGTGGGAAACACTTGGGTTCCTTGCCAGAGATATGGAGAGATTGTTCACCGACTACAGATTACTTTCTGCAATTGCTTGCTGCTGGCTCTTGTGTGTATACTGGTGTGTGTGTGTGTGTGTGTTTGTGTGTGAAATAGAAGTGGTGAGATATGTGTGTGCATGATTTGCCACACACTTTAAATGCCATGTCATGTCATGCCATGACCTCCTCAGTTGACCTGTACCAACCGGTGGCCTAACACTCATAGAACTCGACTTCCCCATCCTCCTTAGTGTAAGGCTCATACTTGTCTCAGGTGTGCTGTATTTCTTTCTTTGTTCCAGGTGTCTAGGTCAGGACATAGAAACATTGGAATTATGCCTTGTCATCATACCTTCGAAACTAAACCTACTACTGATACTTATTCCTTACTTACAGTCTTTAGATAGATTACAGTTATGCTTCAGTAGTAATCATTATATAGAGAATGAATGTAGGTGATTGAGGAACAGCGCCATAGTCTCTGGTGTTTATGTGTGTAGGTAATTATGGTGAGTAACAGCACCAGAGTCTCTGGTGTTTATGTGTGTAGGTAATTATGGTGAGTAACAGCACCATAGTCTCTGGTGTTTATGTGTGTAGGTAATTATGGTGAGGAACAGCACCAGAATCTCTGGTGTTTATGTGTGTAGGTAATTATGGTGAGGAACAGCACCATAGTCTCTGGTGTTTATGTGTGTAGGTAATTATGGTGAGGAACAGCACCATAGTCTCTGGTGTTTATGTGTGTAGGTAATTATGGTGAGGAACAGCACCATAGTCTCTGGTGTTTATGTGTGTAGGTAATTATGGTGAGGAACAGCACCATAGTCTCTGGTGTTTATGTGTGTAGGTAATTATGGTGAGGAACAGCACCAGAATCTCTGATGTTTATGTGTGTAGGTAATTATGGTGAGGAACAGCACCAGAGTCTCTGGTGTTTATGTGTGGAATCTCTGGTGTTTATGTGTGTAGGTAATTATGGTGAGGAACAGCACCATAGTCTCTGGTGTTTATGTGTGTAGGTAATTATGGTGAGGAACAGCACCAGAGTGGCACCTGGTGTTTTGTTTCATGGGGTCTTCGTGTTCCCGGTATTGGTGGACACTGTACCTCCTCAAGCCCAGGTTAGTTCTGGTGCCCAGCAGTGATTGATGACCGTGAGTCGGTGCCCCTGGGAACCCGTCTCCGTCCAATGGGAGGGCTGCGTGTGGTCACACCCCTTGATTGACCCCTGTCCCCTGGTCTTTGTCCATCAGGTTTAATGCCATTGTCTGGCCCTGGCAACTGACTTAGTAGTGACTCGGGCCCAGACGCACTGCTCTACTACCCAGTGCCTCACCGTGACGGAGCAAGAAGAATAGAGCTCTCGCAGTGTGTGTGTGTGTGTATGTGTCCATGTGTGTGTGTGTCGTGTGTGTGTGTGTGTGTCCGTGTGTGTGCGTATGGTGTGTGGTGGGGGGAATGTTTGGGTGTGATTGCTAGGTGAATGTGTGTGTGTGTGAGTGTGAGAAGAAGACCACCTGTGTATTCAGTAAAAATGTGTGTGTTTGTGTATACATAGGCAGTGTTAATGAGAGCGAAATCAGAAGCAGTGGGTGCAAGCGAGTGAGAGTGTGTGTGTGTGTGTGTGTGTGTGTGTGTGTGTGTTTGGGGGAGTGGGGGTCTGGCTGGCGTTTCACCCCTGAAGTCACCTGTGGAGAGTGACCTCCAGTCAGAGCAGTCAAAGCTCTAAATCAGTGTGAACGAGAGAGAGAGAGAGAGAGATGGAGATGGAGGGAGAGAGAGAGAGGGAAAAGAGGAAAAGGAAAGACAGGGAAGAAGAGAGAAGTAGAGAGAGCAAGAGAGAAAGAAGGGGGTGTGTATGTGTGTGTGTGTGTGAAAGTTTGTGTGAGTGAGAGAAAGAGTGTGTGTATGTGTGTGTGTGTGTGTGAGAGAGAGAGAGAGAGAGAGAGAGAGAGAGAGCATAAAAAGAGCGAGTGAATGACAGAGAGGGCTGGATGGTGGTTGGCTGGGACTCAGTGGAGCCACCAGCACCAAATCCAATAGCCTCGTCTCTCCCCAAGCTCCGGCCCCGGCCACTCCACTGCTGCCTCCTCTCTCCATCCTGGGTCTCTGGGTGCAGCACCCCCCCCCCCCCCCACACACCCCCACCATCAGCCCCCCTGCCATCACACACACACACACACACACACACCTTTAGTCAACACACACCAGGCACATCACTCACACAAGCCACTCACAATGGGCTTTAGCTGTGAAAGAAAGTGTATTTATTATTGCTCTCTCTCTCTCTCTCTCTGTATGTGTGTATGTGTGTGTGTGTGTGTGTGCGTGTGTGTGTGTGTGTGCGCACGCTCATTTTTCACTGATTGGGTCTTTTATGAGTTATTATGGCCACCTTTTTTTTTTAAGAGCTGACCAAAACCAATTAAAGAAACTATTTGTCAACAACAGGTTGTTTACTTTCCAAAGAACATTTGTGAACACTCTGACTGGTGTCTTGTGCTTGGATTAAAAAGATGTTATATTATCCCAAGGTGACCAAGCCTGTTTCCCAGCACTCCCTGCGGGCAACCGCGAAGATAAAGGAGCGCGGTGGTGTTCCTGACCGGTGCTCTGCCCCTCCCTGTCTGTTTGTCTCGGAGCATGTCTGAGTTTTCCCTGGCTGGAGGCAGGTGGTCAGAGAAAAGACAGAGAGAGAGAGAGAGAGAGAGAGAGAGAGAGAGAGAGAGAGAGAGAGAGAGAGAGAGAGAGTTTATGAGGGCAGGAAGAGAGGCAGCAGAGGAGAAAGGAGGAGGACCACTCCGTATACGTCAGCAGTCATACCACTGATGCTCGGATACGGCAGAAATCTAGGGTCCAGAAGAGAAAAGTGGATGACCCGTCTGTATGGATCAGCAGCACTAAATCATTCCACTGATTATTGGATATTATTTTAGACCTGCAGACGACGCTGAGTTGCATCAGCACCTGATTCTATCCAAGTCCATACTCTGACCCCATTCGTGATCTTCCGCACTTCCGCATGTTCTATATACAGTATGTGCTCACACTGGCCATTACAGTGACATGCAATGCATTATGGGTACCCGGATGGAGCCCTCATGACAGTCACAAAGCTGAGTGTTGATAGAAAGACAGGGAGAGATTACACATGACACTCATGGCTGTGTAGCGGAGAGGGTCCACTAATGTCTTTTTTAAATGCCAGTCAAATATTGTTGCATTGATGGTGCAGTCTTCATTTTCTGTCAGTGCACAGTATTTGTGTTTGGTCTGAAACCACACCACACGAGTAAACACAAACGGTGTACCTCTCAGTATACTGCATTAAAGTTCACTGGAAAGATGACATTGCCGGTAATGAGACACAGTATCAATTTGCTTTTATGGTGCAGAGTGATAAGCACAGGGAAGTCCTTGGCACCAGCACACTGACCTCCAAACTGTTGCCGTTTGTTTTCACTGAACTGAAGTGAACCATGCGATTGGGAGTGTGTGTGTATGTGTGTGTGGAAATGTATCTCTATGAGTTTGTGTGTGTGTGTGTGTTTGGGTTTAGAGACAAAAAAGTAAGAACGTTCGCAGTGGGGCAGCAAATACCAGTCACCAGCCAAATGCTGGCAAAATATGAAAGTGGCTAGCAGATTTGATTTCCTATTGAGTGGCTGGTGACTTCTGGCTTTCAGGTGTGGGGTTTACAACACCTGGCTTTCACCTGTGGGGTCCATGCCTACAGGCAGTGACTTAGATAGATAGATAGATATACTTTAATTATCCCACAGGGAAATTCAGTTGTTTCAGCAGGCTTAAGAACATACAGCAAGCACACATTTAGTCCACATACATAAACAAAAAATTACTTTCACCCACAAGACATAGCATGCGGTAGCTGTCAAAGTACCATACTATACACATCCAAGTACCAAAGTGTAACTGCCTAATAAGACATAAATCAAGACAATTGCCTCCATATTAGATATAAAAGATTAAAAGATAAGTCATACTCAAAGGAGAGTCATTGTACAGTGCTATTGCTGTGGGTAAGAAAGTTTTCTTATATCTGTCCTTACTGCAACTGAGTTGGTGAAACCGCCAACTAAAAACACTTTGTTGTTTTACCAGTGTACTGTGTAGGGGATGTGATGCATTGTCCATAATGTGTAACAATTTCTGCAACATCCTCCTTTCCACCACCAACTCTAGAGGCTCTAGAGTAGTCCCCAGCACAGAGCCTGCTTTCCTAATCAGCTTGTTCAGACTGTTAGAGTCTGATACTGCTACCCCAGCAGATGACAGCAAAGAAAATTGCACTTGCTACCACAGACTGATAAAACATTTGTAACATCTTAGTACACACATTAAAAGATTTAAGCTTCCTCAAGAAATAGAGCCTGCTTTGACCCTTCTTGTAGACAGCCTCAGTGTTTTGCTTCCAGTCCAGTTTATTGTCTATGTGAACCCCCAGATATTTATAGTTCTCCACCACCTCCACCACTTCATCTTTTCTCTTTTCCATTCTAAGTGGATGGCACCTGCCTAAGTGTCCATTACATATGGAAGTGTGGCAACAACATATACCTACAGGGGGCGCTGTTGGCCTGTGACTGTGTCTACTGACACATCAAGGACGCATCTTCATCCGCAGAAGAGCAGTGCTCTAGAATCTTTGGGTGCAACCGTGTCATCACAGTCAGCTGTTACCGAGGCAACGCTGGTGCGATATACGACAGCAGTTTGCCAGCACACACCTGAACAGGAGACTCTCTCTTCCTTCATGCCGTTCTATTTGTAAGCTGCCATCTATTTCTCGCTATACTTACTAGTATTTTATAGGCTTGTTAAGCTTGCATAGTTTAATAGCAGTGCATCACACAATGTACGGTATTATTTCTTGTAATAATTGCCACTGGTTGGTTGAGGTGTTGATCTGCGGTCAATTAAAAGGCCACCCTGCTTGGCCTCAGTGAGAATTCATATTTGATTTGCTTTCCCTTTTTCAACTGCACTTTATCTCCACATTTAAATTTAAATTGATTTTACTCATTGATCTAGTGCCTAATTGTTCTTATCATTTCTAGTAAAACATGAAACTGTGTTTGATGGGTAATGGGATGAACATCTGTAAGATTATACAACAATTTCCCATCAAAGAATTCTCATTGGGCAATGTTGCATGCTCTTCAAAGCCATTGCATGCGCACACACACACACACACACACACACACACACACACACACAAACAGTGCGGGAAAGAAAAGACAGAGGTAGACGGTCTGCTGGACTGGGCGCTTTCTGGGAAGTGGAGAGGGGCCTGGCCAGGAACGGACCTCATTTCTGTGGAGTTACATCGTGACAAGGCTGGTAAGATACAGTTTACAAAACAATACAACCCATGTGTGTGTGTGTGTGTGTGTGTGTGTGTGTGTGTGTATCTGGAAATGTGTGTGTGTGTGTGTGTGTATGCATCTGGCAATGTGTGTGTGTGTGCATCTGGCAATGTGTGTGTGTGCATGTGTGCGTGTGTGTGTGTGTGTGTGTGCCCGTGTATGTGCCCGTGTATGTATATGTAAGTGTGTGTGTGTGTGTGTAAATGTTTATTGGTGGTGGGTGCTCTCTGTGTGTGTGTATGTGTGTGCGTGTGTATGTGTGTGTGTGTGTGTGTGCGTGTGTGTGTGTGTGTGTGTGTGTGTGTGCCATGTAAGTGAGTTTGTTTATGTGAGTGTTTTGTGGATCAAATGATTTTAGTAAGATTTATCAGTGTCAAATGCATGTGTGTATTGCTTTCTGTGGGCCAACTTTGCTGCATCTGTTTATGTATAAATGTTTGTGTGTGTATGAGTAAGTGTGAGTGTGTGTGTGTGTGTGTGTGTGTGTGTGTGTGTAAATGTTTATTGGGGGTGGGTGCTCTCTGTACCTCCCGATTGGCCTGCTGATATTTGATTGACAGCTCCCCTGTGTTAGTGTTTGGGGGGTAAGTACTGCCGCTTGCACAATGGGATCTTGGCTACGCTCTGAAACAATAAACATGGAGAAATCATGTAAAACACCAAGGGATTGTGCAACTCAACAGCAGGAGTCTGAACCAACAAGAGCCTCCATCCATCAGAATGACAGCACTGTCCATCACTGAACTCTCTCTCTCTCTCTCTCCAGTGACTTTTGGGACCTAAGAGAGTACATCTTCCATCAACACTATGGCAAGCCATCTGTCACCTTATAAACTCCTTCATAGACAACAGTAACCACTGCAGGGCTGTATGTGAAGGGTTTGCCATAATAACACCAAGAAATAAGAGTGCCATTACGTAAGACCTGGGGCAAACAAAGCACAGTGCTGTTATTAATGGTGGGCACGGCTAAATGAACTGCTAAATGAACGGCACAAAGCTGAGGACACTTCACAAACATAAGACATTTATCAGTAGGTGTGACTTTACGTACAATATTAATAACAATGGAATACACAACCCACAAACCTGAGGACACTTCACAAACATAAGACATTTATCAGTAGGTGTGACTTTACGTACAATATTAATAACAATGGAATACACAACCCACAAACCTGAGGACACTTCACAAACATAAGACATTACATTTATCAGTAGGTGTGACTTTACGTACAATATTAATAACAATGGAATACACAACCCACAAACCTGAGGACACTTCACAAACATAAGACATTACATTTATCAGTAGGTGTGACTTTACGTACAATATTAATAACAATGGAATACACAACCCACAAACCTGAGGACACTTCACAAACATAAGACATTTATCAGTAGGTGTGACTTTACGTACAATATTAATAACAATGGAATACACAACCCACAAACCTGAGGACACTTCACAAACATAAGACATTACATTTATCAGTAGGTGTGACTTTACGTACAATATTAATAACAATAGAATACACAACCCGAGAGAGAGATACTCATTGCAGTTATCAGTGAGTAGTTAACTAAGAGCAATATAATAGCACTTTGGCTCAAGAGTACAATCCAACAACACAATCCAAAGATAGAAACCAGGTCAGAAGCAGGTCACGCTGGCTAGCTCTATTACTGTAATACAAGCTAAGCCAAAGATCACATCCAAAAGGCCTGAAAGACAACCAACATTTTTAACAATGCACTTATAACAACGAAGTTTGCACCAGTGACTATATGCAACAGA
This sequence comes from Alosa pseudoharengus, assembly GCF_046254945.1. Lineage (NCBI taxonomy): Eukaryota > Metazoa > Chordata > Actinopteri > Clupeiformes > Clupeidae > Alosa > Alosa pseudoharengus. The sequence goes on along the minus strand of NW_027468587.1, from coordinate 13,702,325 downwards.
ATGAATTAATGGCACCAAAAACAAAGAATATGTTGTGTGATGAATCCCACACATACTTTATTCTCTGGACACTTACACAGGAAACAATTACAGCACCATGACTGAAAACAGACAGCACTATGTTGAGCATGAGAACTACACACAGCCATCCGCAAATCACCTCACAACAATAACAACACACTAACATTAACACAGTGATGAATATGCAGGGTAAACTATAAACAGCCGTCTCCATGATGTTAGATTGAGAGCCAGGATAGCCAGACCCCAATCGGCCATTACTTATAGCACAGGAAACAGGCTATTATAGTACTTCCTGCTTCGTGTTGAAGTCTGCCCCAAACCCCTCACTCCTGCACTGCCGTCTTGTCCTCCCCTTAGTGTAAAATATGTCCACTCATGTTTTTCTGTGCCGTTGCCAAGCCTATAGATCTCCACAAAGGTCTGGCACCAAAGAAGTTTCTCGAGGCAATGGAACATTATGCATTGAAGCGTGTGTAGAGTGTTTCTAAACCATGACTAGCCTGTGGCTGCATCAAACATGCTTTGGCCTAGCCTGAGAGGTTTTTGTGTGTGTGTCTACATCGGTGTCTCTGTGTAATTTTTTTGAATTGTGTATTCTCACATTTTTGATGTGTAAAATGTTTAGGTCGACCATGGGTTGTGACTTGACCTTGATGAAGTGCAGCACAAATGATAAGACACGAGTCCACCACTCAAGCGATATGCTCTTGTTTTAGACCTCTGTATTCAAAACGGCTGAGATGACTTAGGGGTCTAAATTGCCTCCATGTTGTGCATGGGACTCTACTGTAGATTTATATAAAACATGTGTCAAGGGATCCCCAGCGGTGTCCCCCACTAAGGCAGGCTTGTGTTGACTCATGTTTGGCACCATCATGCAGATTAAGGGGTGGGGAGGGGTGGGGTGGTTGGGGGGAGGGAGGGGCATGTTTAGCCAGTGTGCAATGCTCTAGCAGCAGCAAAAGTGCGTTCCCAGACTCCTTCAGTGTGAAGAAGAAGGTGTTCCTATTTGGAAAATGTGGGCAAATCAGTTTCCGACTGATTTTGAGTTTTCTGGAATGTTGTAAAAACATCTATCATGTGTTTATGTGAAATAGACATAAACAACATCACTAATGGGCTCTTCACCTAAGTACTGGATTCAATTGGAACAACGCTGGGCCAGCGTTTGGGGATGTCCGCCTCCTTGTTGTCCCTGTCAAGATTGCCATGGTCGTGGACACCTCAACAGGCACAGGCAAGGTACAATATACAATATAAAAATATACAATAACAATTGCAGAGAGGGAAGGAATAGTGCGACATCAGTATAGTCTGAGATTTAAGATTTAAATATAAATATAGTGCAAGGCAGTTCAGTGAAATGGTAATATAATATATTAATTAATTAATTAATTAATTAATTAATTAACTATATTGTAATTGTAAGATTGAAGTATACATGAGATGACTTCAACAGAGTGGCTGCTTGGGGAAAGAAGCTGTCTTTGTGTCGGCTGGTTTCGGCGAACAGTGCCCTATATCGCCTACCAGAGGGAAGGATGTTGAACAGTTTGTGACCAGGATCCCAGGAACCTAAAGGAATCCACAGTAGACACTGTGTCATTCTGGATGGTGGGGGAAGTCCACTGTCATCTGCACAGTCTTCACAGTTTTCACTATTGTTCTGCATCGCACTTCAGACCTTGTCCCATAACTGCAGTTATTTTTTTAAGGGTCTGTGTGTTATATCAGTGGCCATATGTTTTAGCATATGAATCATGTTCATATGAACATCATGACAACCTCCATAATGTGAACTGCTGAAAGCCAAGATATCTCAAACACAGGTTGCACTCTCTTTCCTAAAAGTGTGAAGAATTTAAAAAACACTGTAAATAATAATAGTCCCTCATTGGCTCATGCTTTCGTCTTTTATAGCTGACAGCTGGAATGAGTCAGATCTTGATCTAGAGTGGACAGCAAAAGTTTGGATATAATGTTTAAGGAGAACTCACACAGATCTCTGTTCTCAAGGTCACCGAGTCTTTAAATCTTTAAAATCATGGCCCCAGAGTGTAGCACTGTAGCTGCCTTGCTGCTCTAGCTGTTGACTGCAGCAACTCGAGCTAGGTAGCACCGTTTTTTCTTTTTAATTTTCTTTTTCGTGCCGACAGTATTTGGTGACCTTGAGAAACATAGATCTGTTTGAAAAATCACTGGCACGATGACCATCCTTCACACCTGCTTATCTGGGCAAAGAGCAGCGAGTTCACTGGACTGCCTAGCCACCCGGACCATAGGTTTATAGCATCGTGTTTCACAGTCCAGAAATCTACAGTTCCCTCGTCCATTTGTACTGTATGCACATACACATACATACTGAGGATTAATGTATAGTCATCTGGGGAGGGTGTCTGAGTGCAAATCTTACATTTAATGGCCACATATGTTTAGTATACAAATCAAACCTCCATGATGTCACCTGCACAAGGGCCTAAGAATCCCCCCTCAGACAAAGGCTACATTCCCATTCCCAGACTGTGGCGAAAGTGGAAATAATTGGTTACTTCTCCAAGAGACGATGAATTTGAGTTGGAATGAGAGAGGGGCTATAACAACAGGACCCACAGGCACGCGGTCCCACTAACAGGTTGCAGGGACACTCGACAGGCCTCGCTCCTGACCTCCACGTGTCCCAACTCGTGACTTTTCTCCACCTTACCAAAGGGTCTCATGTCCACCTTCCGCCCTCTGGACTCTTCCAGCATGCTCTCGTCTGCAGACAAACATGCCAACCTCATGCCAACCTCATGCCAGCCTCATACCAACCTCATGCCAGCCTCATGCCAGCCTTATGCCAACCTCATGCCAACCTCATTCCAGCCTCATGCCAGCCTCATGCCAACCTCATGCCAGCCTCATGCCAGCCCATGTGACGTGCTGGCCACCCCGAGTTTATGTTCCGCATGCAAACATGCCAACCTCATGCCAGCCTCATGCCAGCCCATGTGACGTGCTAGCCACCCCGAGTTTATGTTCCGCATGCAAACATGCCAACCTCATGCCAGCTCATGTGACGTGCTGGCCACCCCGAAAAAAGGGGGGGGGAAGCGAGGTAGGGCCATCTGACCAACTGGAACTATTGTTTTGATTGTTATTCCACACGATGTTGAAGCGCAGACTTGCCTCGTCAGGGTGGACATAGCCGGTGCCAAGTTGTTTGGAAAGTGTCGTGGCAAGAGCCAGAGCCGTCCCTGGGGGAGTCATCTTTTTTTCCCCTTTTTTTTTTGCGAAACACAGCAGCCAGTGGAGAGGAGAGAATGTTCTGGGCCGTTTGAAGGTTGTAGGGGTCTGGGGGAGGAGAGAGACGAGGAGAGGAGAGGACAGGAGCGTCGAGGGGAGTCTGTGTTGCTGAGGGAGAGTGTGAGGACGAGAGCGGCCGCATTGTCTGATGGAGACTCGGCCCGCATGTGTCCTGACGAGAGAGATAAGGTTCAAAGCTCTGCTATCTGCTAGCTCTGAGGTGCAGGCTGGGAAAACAGCCCCCAGCTACTCAGCACAGTCTCAAGTACATAGAAATGCGGACAAAGACACATGTACGGAACACTCGCATGCACAAGCACGCAAACCCATAAAGATCCATACACACATGCACTTATAGACCCAGACAAACACACACACACACACACACAAACACACACACACACATACACACACACACACACACATGAATGCATGGACACAAACACACATACACACACACACACACACACACACACAGAGACTGCCTGTGCATGTACGCAGTTTCTGAATGTGTGTGTGTCAGTCTGTGTGTGTGTGTGTGTGTGTGTGTGTGAATGCCTGTGTTGGAATGTGAGTGTAAGCATCTGTGTGTGTGTGTGTGTGTGAGAGAGAGAGAGTTTGCGTGTGTTTAGAAATGTCTTTTTTTTGGACCACAGCAGGCCTCTGCTGGCAGGTGAGTGTGAACAGACAGCCACACTATTGGCTCTCATGCGGCGTTCAGGCTGGATGGGCACAGAAAAGCAAAACACAATTAAGCTCCATTGAACTCCAGAGATGGAGGGGAAGAGAAACAGAGTGAGACAGAGACTGACGTTGAGAGATGATGGAGACGTGTGGGTGTGTGTGTGTGTGTGAGAGAGAGAGAGAGAGAGAGGCAGAGAGAGATAGACACTGAAAGTGGGAGAGAGATAGGGACTGATGTTGAGAGAAAGATAAAAACTGAGTGCAAAGGGGAAAAAGAGAGATAAAGGCTAACAGAGAAACAAGAGACAGAGAGAGAGCGAGAGAGACAGAGTGAGAGAGAGAGACAGAGAGCGCAGGAAGGAGAGCGAGAGATAGAGAGAAAGAGAGAAAGAGAAAGAAAACACTCCAGCGAATCCACTGAGCTCCTGAGAACATGTGGGGCAGGCATGAGTTCAGGCCAGCTCCGCCAGCTGCCCAGCCCTTTCCACCTGAGCCATCATATTTCAAAACGACTTGGGTGGGCCAATCACTGTCCAGAGGTCCTGAGGTAACGTCCATGCAAGCTGCGAATCTGCAACATCCAATTGTTGCTGCGATATTCTCCTGATACCCTCCTGAAGAGCGCCATGGGTTCTTCCCCATAGTGGAAATGTGCCCATGGTAACAACAAACACGCCACAGGGTAACTAAGAATAATCACTTGTTAACAGAAAATCTTATTAATGTTATTGCTATTATGAACTTATTATCAAATTTATTATTTGTTTATTTAACAAGATAATTATTCATATCTTTGCTAACATCATACATTCCACTTGTTAGCTTTTAACCCCAGCATTTAACCTCTGGTCTAACAAGCATTAAGTAATATCATGTAATGAATGCTCTATTAGCATTAATTCATTTAATACATGTTAGTTATTGTGATATCGATGTATAGTAACATCACCTCAAAACGTGTCAGCACTATTAAAAGATTAGTTATGTGTATCATGGCCTGCCTGTTGAGACTAATAACCTTAGGGACGTGTAGGACGTGAGATTAGGGACATCTAGGATGTGAGATTAGGGACGTGTAGGAAGTGAGATTAGGGACATCTAGGATGTGAGATTAGGAATGTCTAGGATGTGAGATTAGGGACATCTAGGACGTGATATTAGGGCATCTAGAGGACATGAGATTAGGGACGTAAAATTAATCTGAACTCGGCCTGACTTTGCTGGGCTAAATATGATGTTGTTCTATGTTCTGTGATTCAACCTCTGTGATTGTTTTTGGATGACCCTGGTTGCTGAGAAAAACTCTCCACAAATAAAACTATTATTATCATCCCATAAAAAGCCTGAAAAACACAATACAGTGGCTACCACATAGTCTGGGACATGACACTGGAAAGTGTTGAGGACAGCAGTTTATTTAATGACATGTCCAGAAAGTAGAAGTACTAGGGTATAGACTCCCTAAAAAACATTTATTACAAGTCATGTAAGAATCAAAATAATATACAATGATCCTTACATGACTTTTAAAAATGTTTAGCTTTTAAGCATGCTATGTGCTGATCTATCTTTTTCTGACAACGTTAGCAATATTTTCCAAAGGAATAATATTTGGGGGATTATTCATGTTATTTCGACTGTTTTCAACTTTCCCCCCACTCCTGTTGCGCAATGCCCTGGGGTACTCTGCGTCGACCCCTTCTTACAGTTTCATGTGAACTTACAGTATGTCACAGATCCCCAGCTCTACTCTGTCATGATATCTTCAGAGGATCTCACTTTTCAACACTTTTGTGTGACTTGTTACCCACACTCTCCTCCCTATATACCATCTAGAGCTTGTAACCCCAGTAAGCCATCATACAAAAAGGCTATGGGTGGACTAGCTGCCAAAAAGGGACTTCCATCTCTATTGTCTAAGCTTGGCTGTAGGATTCTATGTACATAACCCATATGTTCCTCACTTCACTTAAGAGCCGTCTTTGGCCTGGATCTTGCCCAAATCTGAGAAGCATTCAAAAATTCCAACAAAAGGCAAATGTTTGCAAATATTTTCAAACAGTTTGTTTGCTTTGAGTTCACTTCAAATATTGGTGAGCAAGCCAAAGCAGTCTGAGGAGGTCATTCTTGGAGGGCAAACATCATTGCTGAACCAAAGTTTGCCATTTAAATCGAACAACTTGTTCAAGTTTTTTAAATTTAGAAGCTCAAGGAAAACATGTTTGTCTCTGTGTCCTAGGTTTGAGCTCAACTCTGTCGTGGATTCAACCCAGGCCTGGAATGGCACATGTGTTGGTTTAGAGTGAGCTGCTGTCCGGCGCTGCTATGCTTTCACTGTAAGCAGAGCATGGAGAGGACAGTAACGTTGGGGAGTGAGTGCTCAGAGTTGAGCCCTGAGGAAATGTTGACACAAAGTCATTACACCACCCAGCTGTCCTCGCCGTTCATCACCTCAAAGGCCATGTCTAATCTCCCGCTCTTAATGTCTCAAATTGAAAAATCGAGAAAAAGAAAAAATCAAAACACGAAATATCTCCTCCCTCGTCCACTCATCCCATCTAGCCCAGTCCCGTCCTGACTGCCTCTCTGCGGCGCTGTGTCATCCATCATAGGCTTTTTGTGAACACTCAAGAAAAGTGGCCTTTTGGCTGGCGCATCCTCGACTTCAAACGTCCTCTCCGCTGAAAGCCCTTAAAAATCACTGGACTGATGTCAAACCCAATAATGGGGAGATTTTCTGTGTCTCTCTCTCTCACTCTGTCTGTCTGTCTCTCTTTCTCTTCCTCTCTCTCTCTCTCTCTCTCTCTCTGTCTCTCTCTCTCTCTCTCTGCTGCAGGTCGGGCCACTCCTGAGCTGCTTGACAGCTGAGATCCCCTGGCGGGCAGGGCAACAGATGAGGGACCCTTGTTGTGAGGAGACGGACGAGGTTTAAAGCTTCAGCCGCAGGCCGCGCGCACAGGGCAAGAGTTCACACTGAAATTTTTTGGTCGTTTTTCTCAGGGGGGAGAGAGAGAGAAAGAGAGAGTGAAGAGCAGTAGGTTGTGCTTTGATAATCTGATTTACGTCTTTACGCGTTTCGTGGAGTTCGTGACCCAATCGTGAGCAGGATTCATATCACCACAGAGGAATTCGCGCACAGATAGATCCTCGTGTGTGTCACCGTGAACGTGGCGCACCACTATTGATTTCAGATGAAAACACTGGGATCTGAGTGAGACGAGTACAGACAGGGGTGATGGCCCTAACTTGAGACCGTGACAGGCTGTCCATGTTAATTTGCTTGGCTGATGATCCTTCGTTCCTCACAGGCAGGGATCAGCAGGGTGGGGGCCGCCCTGTTGTTGTCTTCAGAGGAACCAGACATGCTGTGCGCACTGAGTGTTGACATGAATTACAGCATCACACACACATACTGTACATGTAAACGTGCGCACACACACACATGCATGCACACACTCACGCAGACACATTGGAGCACACACAAATGCACACACACACACACACACACACACACACACACACACACACACACATTTAAACACTCACACACGTTAATAGGGGTCTTCTGACAGCATGTTTACCATCCTTCTCTTATAGTAGCATAGAAAAAGGTCAGTGAAGCACAGGCAGGCTTCAGCAGGAGAGAGGGAGAGAGAGAGAGAGAGAGGGAGAGAGAGAGAGAGGAAGAGAGAGAGAGAGAGAGAGAGAGAGAGAGAGAGAACGAGGACTGCTCTTCTTACTGCCTGGTGCCACACAGCCCATCCCAGCTTTGAACAAAGGCCATAAAAACATTCCATTTATGTATTTTTGTATCAAAAATACTACAAGTCAGTGGATGGAACACTGAAGTTTCTATTTGTGGAGTTCTCAAACACACAGCCCAGCCGCTGAGCTTATTTAGTTTGTCACATTGTTCCTACCACAGACCTTGAACAAAAGGTTTTAACCAAAGGCTAAAAAAACATTCAAATTAAGTAGTCAATAAAAAGGAGCAAAGCATCTCTACATTCTCAAAATCTCGAGAAAGTGGCGAGGGCAGTTATCCTGTGAAAAGGTGACAAGGTCGTGTCACGACCCCAACACCTTACAGGTGCTCTCACTTTCTGCCTGTTATCTCTATTTCCTTTTCAAACAGGTCTGTATCTAAGACTGAAAATAAGACCATTTGTACGCCAGGTAAACATGGCATAAGAACTGGATGTGCTTCTTTCATTCACTCTGGGAAATACTCTGCAGAACTATGAAGGTTCTCATAATACTTTAAGCCATACCCCTTATGACTCTGGGGAAAGATCCCTTTAAAATACAGTGATTCAGTTATGGATGGGGTGTTAGAGTGTGTGTGTGTGTGTGTGTGTGTGCATGCGTGTGTGTCTGTGTGTACAGTATGTGTGTGTGTGTGTGTGTGTGTTCATGAGAGAGATACAGTATACAGAGATATTGAGAGTGTAGCCTTAAGCCTGAAAGTGAATACTATGTATGGATCTTTTTTTTGCTCTGTAATTAAATTGAAAAGGTCAAGCTCTGCCTTGCAGTACAATCATTTATACAGTATCCCCATTAAGGCCATAGAGGTCATTGCCTCTGACTCTAAAATAATATTCACCTGTCTGCCAGTCTCCCACTTCTAACTCCATTCACTTGCCTTTCTCCCACAGACACATGCACATGCACACACACACACACACAGGCCCGGGGTGGGTAATCGGGAGAATTCCCGGTGGGCCACTTCACTTTTGGGCCAGTCAAGGAAAAACTTGGAATATGACATTTGTCTGATTAGTCTATCTTCTCTTAAAGGCTACTCACGTTCCGCAATCTTTACCTGACACCACAGCGTCTGCATGGGTTGTAGCCTACCATGTGGGGGAGTTCTCCCCTCCCAAAAAGAGTTGATTGGGTCCAGATAGCCTGTCTTTTCCAAAATGTTTTCTCAGATAGGCCTACCGATAGCCGGGCCGGCCCTACCATAGCGATAAGCATCAGGGAGGATGGATGGTTTAAAGAGGCCAGGTGGGACTGAAAAGGCCAGGTAAAAAAAGAAAGGAAGGCATTGGAGGAGGATGTTGCCAAATGTGCCAAGCTTCCAGATTTTTTTTTACAGACAGACACTGGCAACTGGTAAGAGAGATAGCAATGATTAGCAGTGTAAGTAGCCTACATCACCAAACACCAATATGATAGCCTACCTACGCTGAAAAACATTTAAACATTAGTTCAATGTTTCAAAGTTCAATGTCAGCCTTGTGGAAGAGTGAAATACATTTCAAATGCTTTATTTCTTTTTTAACTTATCAACCTATCCTTGTGGAATAGTGGAATATTTTTTGTTAATTTCTCAGTTTAAGTAAATTATTATATAACCTTTAAACATTTGTTGAACCATGGTACTAATAAAAACTACAGGATAGTAAGAACTGAACTGTTGCTTAATTTATCCAACCATTTTATCCAACCAATTTATCCAACCATTATTTCCACCATGGAGAAAGTGGGCTGATCTCGGGCCTGAAACTCCCAGGCTAAAAAGTGGTCCCACTCCGACCCTGCACACACACACACACACACACACACACACACACACACAGAGACACACACACTCACACACACATTCAAACAGATACACACACTTGTTTGTTTCCCACCCAAACCAATACCATTGTGAAAGAGATCCCCTCCTAAGCCCAATTCATTACACACACACACAGTCAAAAGTTATGATCTTGATCTAACTGTTTGCCAATAGCTCATCAGCAGCAGCTCTGGGCAGTAATGTGCTCATCTGGTAGCAGTGAATCTGTAAACAGGGACTGGCACTGGACTCTAGGGTTGTTACGCAACTGCTTGTCCTCACACACACACACACACACACACTCTCTCTAACACCCCATAACTGTCAATAGTGAGCATTGAAAATAAGTGAGATTTCCCAGGTTTTTCACCCAAAATACAGAAAACATAATTTCAACATTCGTCTTTCTGTTGCTTTTCCTCTGCCAACAGCAAGAATTCAGACTACAAAACTGCTGCACTAACTAAACGAGGTCGCCTGGCTTCAAGCAAGCAAAATAATGCTTTGTAAACATCTGTTTCACTGGAGGAGCAAGAGGGTAGCAACAGGACAAGAGTACAGAGACTGACAGGTCCAGTGGTAGGGCTAATGGTATGAGAGACAATACCAAAATGGGAAGACAGCGGGGAAAAAAGTTTAAATATGTGAGAAACCTGCACAAACACACACACATACCTGTACACAATCACATATGCTACACAGATACATACTGTTTGCTCCCACATACACATGCATATGCATACAAACAGATATCTCTCTCACAAACACATACAGGTGTACAACACTTATTACAACACCTACTGTACATTTACACCCCATAGCCCCCAGGACATGCACGCAATACGCTGACACGCACGCACATGCACACATGCGCACAAGTGGCTAATTGTAGCCCTGGGGGATGGCAATGGGGCGATGGGTCCAGGCCAGCGCAAGGCAGTAATGAGATCTGTCCAGGTGAAATTAGATTGGGCTGCAGGACACACAGAGGAAGTGGGAGGAGCTGAATGCTACAGATGCGCCAAGCCAGCAGCTGGGACAACGGAGGACAACAAGAGGACACACACACACACACTCAGGCACACACACACACACACACATTCAGGCACACATATACACCTTCATCAGTGTCAATGTCACACACACACACACACACTCAGGCACACACACACACGCACACTGAGGCACACATATTCACCTTCATCAGTGTCAAACACACCTGAAGAAAATGGAAAAGGCAAGAACACATGTTTGAACAAACAAACACACACACACACACACACAGACACACACACACACGCACACACACACACCCTCACACACACGCATTTCAAATATCTGGTTGAATCAAACTATCCCTTGTTGGTTTTCTACTGTCAGTTGGTGGAACTGGACAAGGTGAACTCTACAGTCATTAGTTCAAGTCACAGTGGTACAATATTAATTAATTCATTTATCAATCAAAAATATTAATGGATCAATCAAGTTCATATCAACAATATCCAAATTCCTGATTTTTGTATGTTGTAAATTGTGAAATGGCAAGACCGGGCAATAAAGGCAACGTGATCAGAGAAGGTTAGTTGGTCATCGATCATGACTCGCTACCCTGGTAGGGGCAAAAGACAGGGAGTCAATTTTGATGTTATGGTATATAATAGGTTTGGCTAACAGGACCAGCAGTTCTGTTTTTGAGAGGTTCAGCTGGAGGTGGTATGCCTTCATTCATGTACAGTAGATATGTCTGAGAGGCATTCAGAGATAGATACAGCTGTGTGACATCTGATATGAGAAGCTGTGCGAGCGGATAATCGAGCCCAGAGAGGTGGTGCAAACAGCAAAGAGAAAGGGCCCCAGAACCGAGCCCTGGGGCACCCCTGTGGTGAGGTAGTGAGATGCGGATAACTGTCCAAGCCAGGATACGTTGGCATGTCCCCAATGACTCATCAGCAGATCTGCCCCAGATCAGGCCCACATTTGGCCCGTTGCTGGCTGCCTCCTAGGCGGCTTGTCTCATGCTTTGCCAGGTCCGTAATGACTCCAAGGTGAGCACAGCTGAGGAGATGCTTCGGGGGATATAAACACAGTGGAGCCACAGGTTTACCAGTTAGCATAGCCTCTAAGCTCGCTAATCACACACAGGGCTTCCTGAGTCACCGCACTCACTTGCTGGGACTGGGTTTGGCAGAAGAAAGCAGAATTTATCATTGTGTGCATGTGTGTGTATGTATGAGAGAGAGAGAGAATGTTTGTATATGAGGATATGCAATTTGCATGCAAAACTTTGGAGTACCAAAAAACCACTGCTTGTGTGAGAGTAGCATGACTCTGTCTCTCTCTTTCTGTGTGTATCTATGTGCTTGTGTGAGAGTGGCATGATGTGCTGCCTCTTGGCTGTCTTTTTTGGACACTGTGTTTGTAATAGCATGGGGTTTATCTGTGTCGGTGTGGGCTGGCTGTTTTGAAGACACTGTCTGTGTGTGTGTGTGTGTGTGTGTGTGTGTGTGTGTGTGTGTGTGTGTGTGTGTAAGTAGAGTGGAAGGGCTCAGGGACTCACTGGAGATACTTCACAGAGGACGAAGGAGGAGGCATTCATGGGTGAGTTACAGAAGGACATGAAACAAAGGAAGGACAAATAAACCGAGCTGGTTCCTGTCTGAGCCAACAGTCTTCTCCCATTATCCATCACACAACTGGGATGTAGCACTGACGGACCGTAAGACTATTACACAGTCTCTGACCTCTTTTCTGGGATTCTCCGCACCCAGAGCTCTGCCTGGTGTTTTCCTGCACTTTTTGAAGTGGAGAATTAGGGTAATGAAAGAGAAAATGTTGGCAGTAGTGATGCTCACATGCACACATACTGTACACTGCAGTCATTCGGACCCCAACCTCCAAACACACACACACACACACACAATGTAGACAATGTGCTGTGCTATCGTTAGAGAAGTACTTCTAAACACTTCTGCACTAGTATACACAGATCCATGCTTTCATACACAGAAGTAAATACTGTCTGACAAGTTATATACATCAGTAGAAGCTTACCCTCTCTCAGATAAACAGACAGACAAACACACACACACACACACACACACACACACACACACACACACACACTCCCTGTGTGTGGGAATCTATCAGGTCACGAGTCTTCGGCCGCGTGACGAGCTCAGCATGACCTTACCAGCCGTCATCACCACCTAACCGCGACTCTTCCACCACATCCCCTCACGTGCAATGACCTCATCGACTCGCCTCTCTCCATATGCCCCTTGTATGCACACTAGCAAGTAAACAAACAAACAGCACTGATAAGCAACAACCTGGGGGGGGAAGCATCTCTCGGACATTGGTGTTAGGTAACTGCAGTAAGCACAGAGAACCTAGAAATCTCTGTTCAAACATTTGGCGGGCGTTTCCAAGTTTTATTTGGCACAGTCTTCTGGCCAAGATCTTATGATGTTCTGCCCGGGTGAAATGTACCCTGCGTATCAGAGGATAGATGCAAACATGCTCTGACTGTATCCTAATGAAGCGTGGACAATTTATGGCCTTACGGGATGTGCTCTCGTCAACTGGCCTGTACACACTTTTATGGATGAGACGTGTGTGTCCCCAGAGCTGTGTGTGTTTGTGTGTATCACAGCTGTGTATGAAAACCTCTTTCCATATCATTCTTTCCTCATCAATGTTTTGTCTTCTGAAAACCTTTTCTATGAGATGTACCCTATCAGTGTAATGTACATTTACAAACAAGCTTGGAACAGAGGAGCTCTTCTTCCAAATAGAACTTTGGTTCCTCTAGGTTCCACAAACACTCCTTATGTTAACAAACACTGTGTTTGCCTAAAAACGTTCAATGTACAGTAGATATAAAACATTGATAATGGTTATTTTAGTGGTGTTGATTAATGATTTGGTAAAAGTTTATCACCCACTGAATGTTTATATGATACTGACTATCTGAATTCAAACAAAAGATGACAATCTCCTGACAGCTAAAATCACAGTACACCGCTCAGACTGTCCATACAGCGTGTACGTACGAGCATCAGAAGGCGAAGGCGTCCAACCAAATCCTGTCCTGATATTGACACTGACCCCCTGTGACCTTTGGCAGAGTACGAGGATGACAGAAGATGGCGATAAACTAAAGCTTGGCCATCTGACAGTGATTGTTCTCCTTCCCAAGACAGTCAATTATGTTGTTGGTGAATTCGGTGTTGACATAAGTTGGGCATGTCCGGTTAGATTTGAAGACCCCAGATGAGCTGTTTGTTGCTTAAGATGTGATATTTATTGTGAGGTGAGCTGACAAAGTGCTGGCTGGCTGATATCTATGGGTTGACAAACAGATGAAGAACAGATTGAGTTTCAGGCGAACGGAAGAGTCTCCTCTGATTCAGATCTGTAAGTAACTGATTCGATTCTGCGGTTTCATTTGGGGTTGATTACATTATGTGATGCTGGATTACAGTGCTGAAATGACCAGTCAGTGATTGTTTCATTGATTCATTGGTTTATATGGTAAACCTTCCTGTGGGACTTTCACAGTTTGTGAAAACCTCCATTTCTCATTCTTCTGTACCAAGTACACACAGTGGCCAAATGCGCCTGTGACTTGAGTTGTTTTGCTTTTCATCTGTTAGTGTTTTTCTGATTATTTTGAAGACACTTCACATTGTACGTCCAGCAGAGCAATTTATTGTCATGGTGATTTCTCAACTCTACGCAAGACTCCGGTAAACAACACACAAGTGCTCTTTTCCTCCGAGAGAGAGTATCTGGTTTGCACAACAAAAGTAGTGCCAATACTGCTGTCTCTAGTGTGGAGTAAACTCTGAGAGAAACATTTCAGCGAAAATTAAGAAATATCAGATCAATTTGTGATTCATTACATTTAATTCAATAGAGTCACATCAGGACATTAGCCACTTGATTTGTGAGGACATTATGTGAATACACCGTTCTATTCACAGGAGCAAACACCAGCGGAACAGGAACATGAAGACAGATTGCGTCGGATGCTTGTACAATATATGGTTGCTTCATAGGTTTCATATCAGGACAGCGTTAAGGAGCATCATTTCTACTCACCATCAGTGCTTGTCTTTGTTATGGCCATTACCAGGATGCTGCCTGTGTTTTTTGCTCGTTGGACTGCCTGGGTGTAGGGAGAGGGACAGCAGTGAGCGTGGGAGAGTTGAATAAGCGGCTGAGCTTGAGTTGGTTAATAAGGCCTGTTCACTCCAAGACCTGTAACTATAAAGACAACTGATAGTCCACACTGACCAACGGCAAGGAAAGTCTCTCCGTAATATTCATGTCTATTAATGTGATTTCTAAAATTCCAATTATCTGGCAGGTGATTTACTATGATGAAGATGTTTTTTATGTTTTTTCCCCCTCTCATTTGTGATTACTGATTTATGTGTTTATCTGGCAGGTTTTGATTGTTCTCAAAATTGCCCTGAAAGTGATCCCCAACAATATCATTCTCCACGTCGTTGTTGTTATAGTATGTGGTGTGGAAGTTATCTTTGTAATTTACTGTAGTGATACTTTTTTTTTTTCACAGATACTTCTGTGAAAAAAAGCGTTATAATTATTGTTGGCAGTGTGGACAGGCCTTTGGTGTGAAAGGCGTGTAGTGTGTGTGTGTCTGTGTGCTCCAATACCTCGCTGACTGGACTGTTCTCTGCAGCTCAGGTGAGTGGGGAATAACACAATGCAGGGCTGGCAGTGACCCGTCCCGCTTGTTTTTGTGTTGGAACCCTAGTCTACCTCACAGGTGTTTGGTTGCAGTGTTGTGTTAAAAGCTCACACATGCACACACACACACACACACACATACACACACACACATACACACACAAACACACACAGTCATGGGCATGAGAGCGTACACATACATAAACACAGACTTCCATGCAATCAGGAGAAATTGAGTCTTAAACACACACACACACACACATATTTGTCACTCATACATGCACATAAATGTTATGGCAGGTGAGGCACAAGACACACACCGTATCTGTCATCTGAGTGCTGAGTGACAGAGGGAAGGAAAATATGTGTGTGTGTGTGTGTGTGTGTGTGTGTGTGTGTACCAGTGGTGCTGGCTTTAAAACAGCTTCCCCTTACTTCCGTTTCTGAGAAATGCATCAGAAAAATCTGTAGCCTATTATATGTCAATGTTAATCTTACTGGCTGCATAAAACACAACACACTCCAGGTCCACTTTTGAGCTATGCCTGCAGGGATAAACCCCTCAAATTTACTGCAATTTTAACCTCTTTTATGGCCACAACAATAACAATCCCTCACAAGATCCTGGAAGAACTTACTGTTAAACAGTGTATAAGACAAAGTTGAAGGCAGTACAGCAGTTTACTGCATCTTAAAAGGCCCAACCTCCAAACACACACACACACACACACACACACGGGTCAATGACATGACATGCAGATTTCTGTGTCTGAGTCCATTACTTTGGTTTAAAATAATGTTAAATGATTCATAACAAGCATAATTTTATTCTATAAAACCTTTATCATTTTAACATATTTTATGCTTATCATAACCATTCTATATATTTTATGTTTTGTCATCTCAAACCCTCAACATGTCAGGTGGCCCAACCGTCTGAGCAAATTAACACTATGTGAAAAGTATTAAATAGAAATTAAAAGGTAAGGAAATTAAAAAATAAATATAGGGGCATAGTTTTATATTGAAGACCTTTCAAAAGTGTATTAGTTTACAGTAATAGCTCTTAGATAGTTTGGAAAATTGAAAAAAAAAAAAAAAAAACTTTGGTCCGGAAATTTGCATATCTGAAATGTCAGGGCAGTGCAACCACATTCATAGAACATTTCTGAATTGAAGAGGAAAAAGTGTAAACAGGATATTGCCTCATCAAGAGGACCCCAAGTGACCTACTGATGAGTGAAAAGTTTGTAAATCTCTCTCAAATATTGATAAAAAAGCTACTTTCTCTTCAGTTGGACTTGTACAGTTTACATGTCAGGTGGTACAACCAATGTAAAACTAAGAAAAAGTTATTTTAATATAAAACTCTTTATTGTATTGGAAAATTGAATGGATGAACTTGCTAGAAAAGTTAAAAGGTTATATAGGTGTCCAAGAAGATGCCTGTATAATTTAAAGATTTGTAGCAAAAGTCGATTAAAGTGAAGAAATGGTTGAAACATGTGTTGTACCAAATTATTCTATTAAAAAATAAACATTTTAAATTTGTAAAGTATTTATTCACATTTTAAATGTAAAGTTGGATGTTGGAAAACCTGCCCTCTACAATAAAGTATTCATAAGTTACTTTTAATACCAAGGTCAACTACAACATTCTCAGGCATACTTACGAAAAACAAAAAAACAAAAACAAGTGTGGGCTTTTTTTTAGAAACCTTTTTTGGGTGGTGAAATTGCAAATACAGTCTAAAAATGTATTAAAACCCCTGTAAATGTTGCACAGCCACTAAGACTTGTTTACACAGTCTTCACAACTTCATATGCACTGCAAAAAATGAATTCTAACCAAGTGTTATTGATCTTATATTAAGATTAAAAAATCTATTTGGTATTGTTTTTAGTATGAAAAGACTTACCTAGCGCCCTCTCAAAAGATAATTTTGACTTAATTTAAGAAGACTTTAACTTATTTTAAGGAGTCTTATCAAGACAAATTTGCTCAATGCACTGGCAGACAAATTTCTTGTTTTCAAGTTGAGATGTCTTAAAAAAAGTCATTTTAAAAAAAAAATTAAGTCCATTTTTAAAGATTATTTTGAAAACACATTTTTAAAAGCCTTATTTGTCAATGACCCCCCCACACACTAATTTCTTCCTGAGAAAATGGCAGGATTCCTTTCCACAGGCTGCCCATCAATAGGCGCTGATGGAGCTGCTTCTCATCCGCTGTGTGAGACCCCCACCCCCCTTTCATTCCATTCCATCCTCATCTCACTCCCAGCACAAAGTCCTCGCTCACTCTCTCTCTCTCACACACACACACACACTCACACAGACACCGAGACACACTTCTTTACACTGCCTTCAAACTTGAGTAGGTAGCTCAACAAGATCCAAAATAAACTCTGTGTGTCTGAACGTGGAGAGAGATGATAACAGAAAGAGCGCTGTCCAACTACCCGTTCTCTACTCTCCTCTCCATGCCAATTACTGGCAATCAGAGGATTGTTTGTAGACAGTGCCTTCAGAGGGGTTAGCTAGCCCTCTTTTGTTTGGTAATCAGATCTGAGGAGGCCAGTCAGGAAGAGACCAATAATCCCCAATAATTGCGGCAGAAAACCCAACTGGAAGCTGGCAGCTAAGAGCCCCAAGCTGGCAAGCCTGGCAGGCCCTTCCCAGGATGCTCCAGGGCAGGTTTCTGGGAATTTTGACCCCCAAATGAGACTGTGATTTTACTATGATGAAGATGGTTTTTATGTTTTTTTCCCCTCTCATTTGTGATTACTGATTTATGTGTTTATTTTTTGTGGTATTATTTTTATGTGGCTCAGCTTTGTTTGTGTTTTTTTTGATGGTGATGGTGGGATGATTGACTACAGATAGCTTAGAGCATCTTAGATCTGCATGGCCCCCTCTGTCTGACAGAAATGGCTTAGCACGCCTCCATTCTGCTTAAGACGTACTAGACTAGTTGGGCCTTCATGTGACTACCAAATTAAACATTACTTATGTTAGGATAGGCAGGATAGATAGGTAGATTATACAACACTTCCATTTTCCCATCCTATCCACTAGAGGTGGTGTTGGCTTACCTACAGGCTGCTCATTGCCTCATTAGGTTTTTAAACAGCTCAAGTGAGATATGGCGGGTAGAGGTTGTTGACGGCGGGTAGAGGCATCTATTTTGGGTAGAAATGTGAATGCGTAAGGCTTCACGACACCAACCTTACTCCAGCGGCGACACACAACACATGATTGGCACAATGTATTCACAACACACCACATGATTGGCACAATGTATTCTCATGTTGACTCTTTTGCCATGAAAGGGGAGGGATATGTGTAGACAACCATATGCCATATTGGCATTACAAACTAACCTCATGCATTTCTATGAAGGATTTTTTTGAGTGCTGCGTCTCTTTAGAAAGTCTCTGACATTACCTCAACCAAGAGCAACCTATGTATATAAGTATAAGTATATATACTTATATACAGTATATACTTATACTTATAGGTTGCTCTTGATTGAGACAGCACTCAAAAAAATCCTCCATAGAAATGCATGCATAGAAATGCATCCTTAGAAAGTCTCTGACATTACCTCAACCAAGAGCAACCTATGTGAAGTCCCCTAAACACTGTTTGCATTGGCTGGTCGTACGCAAAGGCCTGCAGCTTGGGTTGGCTGAGTCCTGAGATGTTTGCTAGTTTTCTGTCTAGTTTCCTTCCCATATAGCTTTGAACACTCTTACTAACATGGCTGTCTAAGCAGTGTTCTTTTCTAATCCCTTATCTTTGTTGTATTTATATGTGGGCTTACTGTCTTAGTTATTGTAGTTTTGAGAGGGAAGTATATTTTTTCCACAAAAATAATGCTTTAACCTTCTGAATCAAAATTGTCCAGCATTCATAAAATTAAATAACGTGTGCCTGCCAAGAGCCTGTTCAGTGAACTGCGCAAACACAATCTTGTTATTATGACCGCCGCGCAGCGGTCATATAGGTTTAGTCAGATTTTTTTTTTTTTTTTTCGCATGTCCAAATTTCCGTCAAGGATTCCCGGGACACTGTAAGACCGGGGTACACGAAACTTAGTGGGCATGTAACCCCACATGGATAGCATGGAACCTCCTGTTTTCGTTTTGATCTGTAGCCCCCCCGCTGGACTGGACCCCCAGCGGGAGGGCAGGGTAGGGCAGACACAGTTTTCTGTGAATATCTCGAGAACCGTAGGGTTTAGGATGACCGATTTTTTGCGTATGTTTGCCTCCAGGGGTCATGTAAACCCATTCCATATGCACACATGTGCATAAACAGATACACACGCACATACATACATTAACAGTAATCCTACGTATGACACATACTCACACAGTAGACATATATATACGCATGCATGCACATGCACACACACAGGCACATAAACAGGCAAACACACACATGCACGCACACACACCCACCCACACACACATAAACATAAACATGTACACGCACACATGCACACAATTCAAGAATTTCTCAGAATTATGAACAGGCAAGATGGGGGTGGGGTTGTATATAATGTATATTACATGTGAAATCTATGAACTAATCATGTTTTGGTCCTTGTTGTCTAGCAGATACCAGTGATAATTGAGTGTGTATAATGCAATTCAGTGAGACAGTTAGAATCATTTATGCCTTTCAGCGTGATTATTTTTGTGGAAAACATGTGCTGGACAGGGCGGCGGTCATATTTTGTACCGCTCTGCAAAAGTTTAAAGGTATATTTTACTGATCTGTTATTTTAACGGGACGTTTAAAACATTTATCTCTCTTGAAATTGTGTGTTAAAACTTTTAAGCATACTTAACTCACACGGCTGTACAATACTGATACTGTACATTAGAGCCTTTGGCAGTTATAACAGCATTATGACGTCATGGCTTTTAGGACTTAATAAACCACTTGTCCACTGAAAGGGCTGTTGTTCGCAAAGAAAAACAAACAAACAAGCACAAACTCTCCAAAATGGTTTGTCGGAGTCTCTTATCATAAGGAAATATGGAACTGCATGTGCATACACCCCAAAACATATGTTAGTGAAACACGCTGATTACCGAAACTCGGCTTATCCACCCAGATCTCTCAATATCCGGATGACCTATCCCGCAATCCCCGCTGGCATTAATGAATGTTTTATCTATTTATCTATCTGCGTGCGCCAGTAGGACTGCAGGATGGTGCTTCGTGGGCTGCCACTGTGATGTGACGCAAATAGACGGAAATCCCGTTTGGGATCTGCAAAGGCCCCGCTCGCGGGCTTAAATGGCTGACAACGGCACAGCGAGATGGGGGAAGTGCCAGCTCCGCAACGGAGCCTCCTTTGAGAAAGAACGACAGAAAAAAAGCAAAAAGAAAGAAAAAATGAGAGAGAGAGGTCTAGCCTATTTTTCTCCCTCTCTGGTGTAAGAGCCCAGTTTTATCAGTGTATGGATCAGGCGTAGATAGTCATCTTGGCCCGCTGTATCCGCAGCAGAAAAAAGAGAAGAAAGGAAAGAAAGAGTACAGAGACCTAATGGACACATTTATCTGGTCCCAGCAGACAGCCTACACAATCTGCCCCAAATGCAGGGGCGGGTATTTTGACCAGGGGACTGGGGCAGGAGCTGTGCTGGCATGTTCGGCGATTGAAGCTGATAGTGTTGTTGTAAGGGGGAGGACAGCTTGTCAACGGCACCTCACAGAAGGAGGAAGGGAGAGGGGGATTGGAGGTGGTAGTGAATCTCTTTCCCCTCCATACACACACAAACACACATACACACTTACACACTCTTCCTATGTCTGCCAGGTGACCAAGAGTGTAGGCCGCAGAGTCAGGTTCACACATTTGTCAGCAATGCATTGCGCTTCTATTCCTTGAAGCAGCAAGACAAAGCTGTAAGTATAAATGCTCAGCAAAGCTTAGCATGGCTACTCAGAACAAAAGGCCTGTCAAGCATTTCAGTGAAAAGGCTTTTGTGTGCAAAGATCTACCAGTTGCCCAATACAAAATGGACCAACTGCTGACAAAACAAGGACTGAGTGGGTCTCTGGACGGGTCCTTGTTGCTGGGTCACAGACAAAGGTAGTCCTGGTAGTACCTAGATCTGGCAACCCACACCAGAAGGTTATGAAGGTTACTAAAGGTCATATCTAGCTTAGGTGACCCTTCAATCAAACAAACAGCATTAGTAGCATCAGAATATAAAGAAATACCCATTTTGACATAATATCTAAAGGCATATTGCCTGGATATCCACTAAAGTTAATGCTAACAAGCTAGCTTTGGGCAGTCATCTCTCAAGTCTTAGTTAATCTGATAAAAGCTAGAGTAGAAGCATCTACATTTCTTAAGTTTTGTACCAAATTTTATGCTTTAATAATAAAAAAAGATCAATTGAGATGCTAAGTTGTCCCCTAACAGTGCCCATAACAGTATCCCAGATTGCTTGTACTTAACTTAAGTATCAAGGATCTTCCTATTACACAAGCCATTCCTAAACTCTGACCATCTCAGACCATCTAGGAAAATCTGGGAAAACCTTACTACTGTAAATTAAATGTTGCAATCGGTCATCTTCTTACAGAACCCCAAAGGTGGCATTGCTCACTTAAAAGTGATGAACACCTTTGAACAGGTGGCGAACGGGTGTGACAGCGACAGCTCCTGTTTAAAATTGTCTGGCTCGAATGATCTTAAATTTAAGTATTTGGGTTTATTTTAACATTTTAATGGCACTTAAAAGTGATTAACACCTCTCCTCCTGTCTGTACATATGTAGGTTTACACCTGTTCACCACCTGTTCAGAGGTGTATATCACTTTTAACACTTCAGTTGTGTTGTAAGTTTTGTAGCCCGTTTCTGAATTGCGCGTGTTGTGAATTGCCAGCTCGTTTCTGAAAAGTAAATGTTGTCTGAATTTGCAGCGTGTTTTCTAAATTATGTACACGTGTTGTCAAATGAAGATGTTTTCTCACGTTGTTTGTTTTGTCTATTTGCACGTTTTATGTTGATTTTCATGTGTTGTCATAAGTTGCACGTCTTTGCTACTTGCCAAAGACATACTGTAGGCTACTAGACTGGCTCCCCCTGATTCCCTTCAATATTTTTTCAAACATAGACTATTTAAAATTCATTTTAGTATTTCATATAGGCCTAATTTACAATGTGCATATATTGTCCAGTTAGCCTATGCAGCACAGCAAATAAAAGTCAATACATTAGACTACTTTCCATTTTGCATTCGTTCAGTTGTATCTAAACCAACTAAAGCTTGACTGAAATATTGTAAAACCACTTAGGCCTACAAAAATGTAGAAATGTATGGGAAGAGTGAAATCACCGATTAGTTTAGACAGGTCCTCTGCTAGTTTCATCTCGGGCATATTTAAAGCATTTAAACGCATTTAAAGATGCGGTTATTCTTTTCAAAAATGTATCCAGTCACCGGCATTCAAAAAACTGGAATATACGGTTATATTTCACAACTTTTGCGAAGTAGCCTAGGCATATTTGGACTGGGAAAGGCTGGCAAGCAAGCCACAGACAGAGGGATTCACTGCCCTTTTACGTAGGCTAGCAACACAACCTGGAGAGATGCAAATACACAGATCAACTTTAATGTTACTATAGGCTACGCAGATTATTTGTTGACATCAAACCAAGGAACGAAGACAAGTTTACCCGATTGCTGTTCCCGCTATTCATTCTTCCGTTTCTCATGCCCTGAAGGGTAATTCGGTTTCATGTTCATTTTCTTATGTATGAGACAATGTCGCTATACGTTTATACCTGTCGCTAGCTTGACTCGAGGAGAGACGAGGGAGGGGGCCTTAAAATAACTTGCGGGGCCCTACGCAACTTTAGTGTGCGTATAGGGAGAACCGGCCCTGACTAAAATGAGTGCACATTCTCTCGATATACAAAAAAAATTGCAATGACAGTGTCTATATTTATGTCGTGACCTGGAATCCAGAGTCCACACTGAAATTCCTGAGGAACACTTCTCTTTGCAAGAGCAGCTCAAACACTGCCAGGGTTGCCAGAAGTCACGATTTTGTCTAGACACGGGAACAAAAGGCAACAAAGACTAGAAAAAACATTGAGACGCTCTGTGGAGACATCTTCAATGGTCTGGAGGAAAAACAGTCAGCCAGCTCTTATAGATGGGCCTGCTATCCCTGTGAGTGTATGTTCTGGACAGACTTCAAGTGTGTGTGTGTGTGTGTGTGTGTGTGTGTGTCTGGGTTGCTTTAAAGGAAGCCCATATGCTTTGGCATGATTAATAGGTTGAGGCGGGGAGACATAATCTGGTTTGTGATGGAGAAATTAGCACAGACATCCGCCTTCTTCTGTTTTTGAAAGCGACTGAATTATGTCCTGTTTGAGCCATTTGGACCTTGGAGGTCTCTGTGGAGTTGAAAACTTCAACTGCTCTCACACGCACACAACACACACACACACACACTAACACACAAATAAATGAAAAGAAAAGTGCATATAGAAAAAAAAAAACATTCCCCCTGCCAATGATCTTAGAAAGCTGAACTCCCAAAGCTGGACTGCTTCATGTCACCGTAGCATATTATGAAGCATCTGTGCATTTTTCCAAAGAGCGCGGCATGACTGAAACATCCTGCCGCTGTGAGCGAGAAACTGTAAAAGCACTATTGTAAAAGCGCATGTAAAACAGATCCCTGAATGGACCCTCCGACGCCATTCCTTTGGGCACTGGACTGGGCACGATGCCCCTCGCTGCGCACCGTTTGTGCCAGGCTGTTCCCACACCCCAACCCAACTGCACCAGAGGCCATACACACCCTGTTTAAGAGGAAACACACACACACACTTGTTGAAGCTTCTCCAACACACATATTGCACACTGCCCTCTCCCCACATACACAGCACACTATCCCATCTCCCTTGTCATCCTCCCAACACACACACCAAGACCCCTGGCAGTTGGGTTAGCCCCTTGAGCCGTGGATCTGCCCAAGGTTTCTTTTTTAGTAAGGGAGTTTTTCCTTGCCCCTGTTGCTCTTGGGTGCTCCTTGTTGGTGCCCCCCCCAATCCCAATCCTCCCCCACCTTTCTTATGCAGCCCTTGCCACTTAATCTACTAAACCCCTCTTCTACTGCACTTTTTACCCCCCCCCCCCCCATAAATGCACAAATAGGCTGACACCAGACATAATTTCACTGCATTTATTACTTCCAGTAACTATATGCATGTGACAATAAACGTCCTTGTTTCCTTGTATCCTTGTACACACACACCTCTTAATTTAAAACACGTCCCTTGTACATTTCGCAGGCGTGCAGAGAAGGCCACTGGGTGACACCCATCGTCTCATCTCCTCTTGTCTCGTCTCGTGCTCACAGGGTGTGCTGGCCAGGGTCTTAGAAGGAGCACTGTGACTAAATACACCTCCTAGACCAAAGGGAGGGAGGTGCGAGAAGAATAAAGGAAGCGGGGACCACCGCAGTGGCACACCGTCGGCCAGTCCGACGGACCCCCGCTGGAGACGGCAGGACTTTTACAGCCAGGTAAATGTGCGTGACGGATCTCTCCGCTTTCATGCCGCCCAGTTAGCTTTTGTACAGGCTAACCCCTCTCTCACTCTGTCTCTTTGAATCCCCCTCTCTCTATCACTCCTTCTCTCTCTCTTTCATGCCGCCCAGTTAGCTTTTGTACAGGCTAACCCCTCACTCTCTCTCTCTTTGAATACCCCTCTCTCTATCTCTCCTTCTCTCTCTCTCTTTCCCTGAAGCCACACATCTCGAAGGATTTACATAGAAAGTAGTCAGCGAGGTCGACTCCTTTGGTCCAAACACTAGTGTGTAAATCCATCGTAAGGCCCCACCACCCCAACCCCATCCTGCCTGGCCCCAAAACATTCTCCTCCAGCCTTTGATTTTCGGCACCCTGCAAGACCCGTGGCTCCTCTGACAGAGAGGAGGGGGAGTGTGTGTGTGTGTGTGTGTGTGTGTTCGGGGGGGGGGGGGGGGGGTCCTCGCGTGAGGCTATATCTTCACACTAAGCCAGGTGTCTTGGAGACATCTGCCCCCTCAGAGAATGGCCCTCACCTGATTTACGGCGATCTGTGTGCGTGTGAGTCCAGCTGCTCGGAGCCCGGCTTCTGAGAGCGGTTCAGCAGGAAGGTTCAGGAAGGTCTACCTCTGACACATACTCATGATCTCCCCGCTCATCCCCGTCGCTTTCTTCTTCTTCTTCTTGGCTTTCTTGAATGTCAAACGTCAACCACAACATGTTGCGACACCTTTGATGTGAGTTACAGCCAAGATGAAGACTAAGAGAACTGCTGACAGGGCAATGTTGCCATTTGAGAAGGTGATTGTAGGATGCACTTACGTAGGACCTTTGACATAGAAAATAGCATAGGTATTTCTATAGTATGTAACCAGTCAGTAGCTATTTGTTGTTTGTCCTGGACAATCAGAAAGGAGACTATCTTGATGTATGATAATGTTTCTAGCATGGGTAATGGGATGTCTGTGTATATGTGTGTACATGATCACTTGTTCTGTAAGTCTACATTAGGTTTTGCTATAAAGGCTTACTTCATGCATTAAGTGTGTATGTGTTTGTGTGGGTGAATGTTTGTGTGGATAACTCATGCTGCTGTTCCAATGTTCTCATGATCTCTGCATGAAACAAAACGTCCCCTCTAGAGATGTTCACACTGAGTGGTAGAGGACAGATACTCAAAGCCTTCAGTCACTTTAAGTCAGGTTTCACTGGAGCATGCTGAACAACTGCAGCACTGTTATCAGTTTGTATCAGTTTCTCAATATTTCTTTCTTTCTTCTTTTTTATTTCTGTCTATTTGTCTTTTTTTCTGTTTTTATCGTCTATCCTCTTTCTTTCTTTCTTTATCCTCTACCCTATTTCTCTCCATCTCTACAATTCAAAGCATCCAAAACTGATGGAAACAATGAGGTGTCTTTCACTCGCAGAGAGTCTCAGTTGTGACTCCATGAGAACTGTGTGGACTGAATACGATAACTGGACATTATCCAGACACAGATGCCAGCATTCAATCTGCTGAATACACACCACTCTGGCAGTGCCAAGCAATGCCAACACTGCCCCCCACGCCAGCTGCCCTCCGAACCCGAAACATTTAACGTTTGTGTTACCAGAGAAATGTATGCAATGAAGCACAACTATGCGGCTTCTCGTAAACTTTTCATTGAAGGAAAGAAATTAGATTACTGTCGTTGCCCTCGGCTACAAGGGCCCACATTGTTCCCATGACCCTCTCCATTGTCACGGGCACATCTGTAGTCGTGTCCCCCCCCCCTCGATGCACCCCCAAATACGGCGCTTTAAAGAGCCTGGCCACCCTCTCCCAGGCTTTGATATTCAAATGAGACGCGGCGCTATGCAAACACTGCGCTCGTCGGGGGGCCGCGCGAAAGACACGGCGCTGGAATTTTGGGAAGCAACGGTGAAAAGAAGAGAAGGGGGCCCTGACATTTCGCCGAGCGAGTCGGGCGGCCGGGCCGAGTCGGGGGAACAATGAGACAATGTTGGTCTTAATGTCACGCTGCGGGCAAGACGAGGGGAATGCGTGAGCCTCGCGCTCCAGCTCCGGCTCCCTGCGTCCGGCGGCCCACCGGGCACATCAGCCCATACCAGACGCCACCCTGATCGCCCAATCACCGCCGCCGAGCGCACCACCAGTTGCCGCGGGAACGAGCGAGCCCGCCTGAGAGGTGGGGGGGTGGATTGGGGGGGTTGAACACAGGGTGGGATTAGAGTGAACTTCCAACGACCAAAAGGAAGAAAGTGAAATAGAAGAGAAGAAGAAGAAGGGAAACAAAAGATGGAAATGAAAGCGAGGGGGGCTTTTGACATCTCTTAATACCCCAGCCCTTGGGGCAACACTGATCCTTCCACAGAGAGGCCGGGCCCGTTCCCATATGTTGCGGTGCAATCTGAGAAGCGATAAATGAACAGTGATTAGCCCTCAGTGACTCCATGACCGGAGGGGTCAACAGTCACTTATTGCCCCTTTTATTGCCCCTTTTGCCCCACCCCCTGACAGCCCTGATTCCAAGCCGTGGTGGGTCTGTGCAGATGAGTGGCTTGTTTCGGCGGTGAGCCACAAACAGGGAGAGTGTGACGCTGGGGCTAATGAGCTGCTATGGGGTTAATGACTCTCTGATAGCTGTGGCTCAATTGAGGCATTGAGACATTATGCTGGTGGGAGGTGTGTGTATGTATGTGTGTGTGTGTGGGGGGGCCAGGGACACATGAGAAGAAAACATGGCATCTGCTGAGCTGAGCTGTCAAAATCCCACACACATGCACACACGCACACACACACACACACACACACACACACTGCTCTGGGACAAGAGAAAGATGTGCTGCCCAAACAGCTGCCTGTGAGGAGAATCATGTGAAAGGCATAGAGAAACTCCCGGGGAGACCCCCCAACCCCCCTCCCCTCACCTCCACACACACACACTCACACTCACTCTCACTTTCTCTGTCTTTAAAAGAGTCCTCCAATGCTTCCATCACTGTCTTATTCAGTCTGGGAAGGCTAGAGTGGAGATAGCACTCAGCCAAACACGCAGCACTTCCTCAAGAAGAGCAGGGCAGCGTGAACCCCCTACACACACACTCCACCCCCTCCTGTACCCCCGCCCCCCCTTCTGAAAAGCGTTCCTCATCAGGTCGACTTCAGCGGAGGCTCAGATTGAACGGGCCCATGAATGATTACATTCATGGCGGCCACAATGCCCATTCACGAGGGCCACGCTGACGTGATCTGGGGTGCCCGCCGAGCCAAGCCCAATGCCAGCGATGTGAGACTTCACCCCGCAGGAGTGCCAGCCAGACCCCTGTCCCCAGCTCGCCTAACCGCTCCACCACCCCCCATGCCCCCCCCCCCCAGTGGGACTAAGATCAGGGAGTACGTGCAGATCGACAACACAGCCTCTGCTTGCTCCCAGCCAACCCCCCTCCACCACGCCACACACACACTGCTTAACCCCCCCCCAAACACACACTGCTTAAACCCCCCCCCCCCCCCCCACACACACACACACTCACCCACCCAACCACACCACTCTCATTCACTTGCAATTTATTCTCTTTTTTGGCATGAGTCTGCATCACTTGTTAGCTCTCTCTCTTCTCCCTCTCTCTCTCTCCTCCCTCCCTTTCCGTTTTTCTCAGTGTGTGCCAACATCACCCCATACAATCTGCTCAGCGCTTTTGTTTGCACTCTCACACATGACTACTCTACTCAATACACACACACACACGCAGATGCATACACACACACAGATGCATACACTCAAACAAATGTACACAAATATATACACACGCTCATACACAAAGTGACACAAATACACACACGTACAAAGCCATTCTGCACTATATACACCACCCTCATAATAATACCACAGACACAAAACTGCATGCACAGCAAATTGCATGATGGGAAAAAGCTCTTCCAGACTAGAGTTAATTTTATGCAGGGAGTGTCAGTCACTGCATAAAGGAGCCTGGCCTCTTGGAGTACCCATTCAAATGTGTTTGACAACATTCCCATTCTCTCCCTTTCCTACTACGTGCAGCGAATCCACCTGCGGTAATGACCACACCGCTGGTCCGTCCACCTCCCCTGTCCTCAGCTAAACCTGCTCCACTGAGTGACCCGGCCCAGGGACAAACAGGAAATAATCTTTGACTTTTTTTCCTGACGACGTCTTTCACATTGACCATCATGCCAGAACCAGATTGGAGCCAGATGAGTACAGTAGAGTAGGATAAAGTAGAGTAGAGTTGAGTAGAGTAGAGTAGAGTAGAGTAGAGTAGAGTAGCGTAGAGTGGAGTGGAGTAGAGTAGAGTAGAGTAGAGTAGAGTAGCGTAGAGTGGAGTAGAGTAGAGTAGAGTAGAGTAGAGTAGAGTAGAGTAGAGTAGAGTGGAGTAGAGTAGAGTAGCGTAGAGTGGAGTAGAGTACAGTAGAGTGGAGTGGAGTTGAGTTGACAGTAGAGTAGAGTTGAGTAGAGTAGAGTAGAGTAGAGTAGAGTAGCGTAGAGTAGAGTAGAGTGGAGTAGAGTAGAGTAGCGTAGAGTGGAGTAGAGTACAGTAGAGTGGAGTGGAGTTGAGTTGACAGTAGAGTAGAGTACACAGTAGAGTAGGTTAGAGTAGAGTATAGTAGAGTACAGTGGAGTGGCATAGAGTACAGTAGAGTAGAGCCTTACTGTTTTCAAGGGGCAATGTGGCTTGCCACTACAAAGCCCTTAAAGAAACGAGAAAAGATGTTGTTGTGTGTGATGTCTGTATGTTACTGAGACCTTGAATTTCCCCTTGGGGATCAATAAGTATCTATCTATCTCTATCTATCTATTTTTTCAGTTTCAAGTTCCTACAAAATATTTCCCTGTTCTCTTAGGGGTTCTATAGAATACATCCAATATACACATAATAAACATACACACAGAACACCTTGCACACTTAGAGTCAATGTCACAATTGTCCATCAATTGTCTCTGGCATCATCCAGGTGAGGTTCTGTTTCATACAAACACACACACACACACACACACACACACAATCACTCATCCCTGCCCTCTGGGAGCCTGCCATGATAATGTTACATTTAGGGACAGGCACACACACTGTAAACAGACGATTACCGAAACAGTGCCACAAGTAGCCGCTTCTCCGTGTGAATGCATTTAGCAGTGATTACGCAATTCTGGGGCAAGTGCTGAATCAAGCAGGAACAAAGCAAAATGGCAGCATTTCTTCTCCTGGCAGCAACAGTTCTGGTTACTCTCTTCCTCTCCGGTCAGCAGACTCGTTGAGCTGGTAATTACCCAGAAGATCAATTAGACCAGAGTGGTGAAAAGGGTGACGTCATTGCTGTCATCCTGCTGGAGTCTGCAGAGATTCAGTTCACACTCGCATCCTTGCTGTGGAGGGGAGGTCTGTGGTGTACACACACACACACACACACACACACACACAAACACACACACACACTCACATACACACACACACACGCATATGCACACACACATACACTAATATCCCTTTTATTTTAAAAAGTGATGGAAAGACTGGTGGTTATACAAGTCCCTACTTTTCTCCCTTTTCTCCCTATCCTTGGTTCTGTAAACCCCACAGTGCTGAGACAGCTCTCCTGCGAGTGCTAAGTGATTTCTTCTGGTTTGCCGATAGTGGTTCCTTAAATATTCTCATCCTCCTTGATCCAAGTGCCGCATTGCTAATCACTATGGGCCCTATCTTGGCAATCTAAAATGTCTGGTCAGAGAGGCAAAGGTTAATGTAGGGCTGTCAAAAGTGGTCCAGGTCCAGTGATTGGAACATTTAGCCTACGTTTTGAAAAATGCCCCGAATCGACAAAACAGACAGTTGGGCGAGGTCGGTGACTCAACTGTTCCATCGACAGTCGGCACAGGACAGCGTTCATTTTGGCCGGTTTGACATGTTGAATTGGCCAGTGGGCAGTCGGACTCAATGACCAATCTGATTGGTGGAGTGTTAGCCCTTGACTAAACATTATCTCGGATTATTATGACCATTAGCCCTACATTCAGCGAAGTTATGAACCCATTTTCTACAAGCCACGTCTTCCTAACATTCCAACATTGAAATTGTATTTTCAAACGAGATAAATAAAGAGAAAAATAACTTTGTTTGTGATCTGTCACTGTCTCAGCAAAGCTCTTGTGCACAATCACTTGTTCTCAAAGGCTCTAGACCCAGAGATGGTTGA
Organism: Alosa pseudoharengus; assembly: GCF_046254945.1. NCBI lineage: Eukaryota > Metazoa > Chordata > Actinopteri > Clupeiformes > Clupeidae > Alosa > Alosa pseudoharengus. The sequence continues at coordinate 13,671,226 of NW_027468587.1, read as the reverse complement.
TAAGCTATCCTAACATTTTTGCTAGAACTAGTAACTACCAAAAAGTTGCTGAACGTATGTTATTTCAGGTTAGTTTACAACAATATACAAGTTTAACCAAAGTCCGTAGCTGCTACTTAGCTAGCGAACATCACTAACTGTTCCCATTCACTTTCCGTTTACTGTGGCTCTAGACCCAGAGATGGTTAATAAAATATCCTAACATTTTTGCTAGAACTAGTAGACTACCAGAAAGTTGCTGAACATATGTTACTTCAGGTTAGTTTACAACAATATACAAGTTTAACCAAAGTCTGTAGCTGCTACTTAGCTAGCGAACATCACTAACTGTTCCCATTCACTTTCCGTTTACTGTGCTAACGTTAGTTAGCTAGCTCGGTTAAAGGGCAAAAATAAATGATTTATTTTGTGTCCGAAAGAGTGTTTCATTGGCATCACACACTAGCAATGACAATAAAATAGTACACAATATATATAGTAGGCTTGAATTTCCCCTTGGGGATCAATAAAGTATCTATCTATCTATCTATCTATTTATATATGTTCTTATTGCTTAATCAGAGAAGTCCGAAACTAGTGCCATTTAGTTCCTTTTATGATTCATCTTGGTAACTCTTGGTATATATCACGTACGCACAGAACGTACGTTCAAGTCGGCGTCGCTTCGGTGTGTTCCGAGGCACTTTTTTGACCGACTCGGGAAGACAGCAGCTGACTGATCAGTCCGGCTGCCTTTTCTGCCGACGGTCAGCCGTTGGGTTGGTGTGTCAGAGCCTTGAGGGTACTGCACACATCAACAGTGAGAGGAAACTTCAGTCATTTGCATTTACCATGCATCTTGCAAGAATCGTGAGACATTACCTTATCAGTAGATATAGCTCTTTGGAGATTTTTGTGTGTTGTTAGTCCTTCCCCTCCACAACACAAGTATTTTCATTGTGTTCAAGAGGAACAACCCATGAGAAATAGGCTATTGGAACTCCCCCTATTACCGTTGGTCCTGTATTTCCGCCGTCTTGCGTGTATGTGGCACTTAATATCCATTTCTATACAAACCAAGATGGCGGATTCCTAAAGAAACGCAAGCACCCACACCATAGGTGTATCTAAATTAGCTATGTACCAAAAATGTAATTTTACCGTGACTCGAAGAGCAGTAAACAGTGTTGTAAGGCTGCGTGTATACATCTGCTTGGAGCTCCAGTGGAATTTTAATTTCATGACGAGAATTCTCGTGCTAACCGTTCATGTGCCGTTGACGGCGTAAATTGCGTAAATAGGCGACCCATCAGGCCAGCACTATAACTCCGAGCGTGGTAAACAAAATCGGATATTTCAGGCAGTAAATGCTCCCGTTAACAACCAAACCAGATTTTGTTCAAATCTACACACCTATATGGCTATTGAAAAATGTAAGGTTCATTTAGCAAATGTTATTTTGAAGTGTTACGTCAAAAAAAAAACGTCGTTGTTTTAGAATTTCCGAACAAAAGTGGTGATAATTGTGATCAAACGCTGGGCGTATTCAAAAGGCTTGTTCTTATGTTTCTTAATCAGTCATGGGTGTGTTTTGGGCGTAACATCCTTTAAACCAATGAGAATGACATCTGTTATTCCCTTTAAGAGCCAGAAGTGCAGCATCAAACAGCCCGTCAGTATTTTGACAGTCAACACATCTGAATGAATCAGCTTGCACAATTCCACTAGTACTTGCTTTACTAAAACCTGTGTGTGACTAGCATAATATAGCCTACATGCATTCTGCACTCACCTATTATTTGAACTCATAGGCAAACTGAACTGAAACTTACTTCACAGGCCTCAATGACATAATAGATCTAAGTTATTTACTTTCATTATTGACTGACAAGGGGTTACAATTGAAAACAGCCTGAAAAAAAGGAAAACTTACCCAAATAATGTTTGAATATAATGTTTGAAATAATGTTATTCATCCTTAAAATGAATTTTTGCCTGGGACTCGTTGTTAGGGCTGATTACATCTTGTGACAGTGCGTCCTCACCGCTGTGCTGTATATGCCCTTTTCACTATACCAAGTTTTTCTTGGTCAGTGGGGAAATGATTTTTAGTGGGTGTAAGATAGCGACTTTTAGATCAAGCACCAGACCACGCCTATGTTCCTTCACTGAGTCATCTGTGGGCACAATGTTTGATGAAAGTGGGGTGCATGGCAAAAAATTCATCACTGACTGGTTGTACTATATAAATAAGACTTGCGTTGCGCTTTGTGCTACGTTGCGTCGGGTGCACGATCGAGCCCTACAGTATGTCTTTCTTCTCAGCTACTCATCTGTTAGAATAACTGATATTGCCTTTCAGTGGTTCAGATCTTACCTCACCATTAAACATCTGTTCATCACACTAGGTCCACACAAGTCCTCCTCCTCCTCCACTGTTACATGTGGAGTGCCTCAGGGCTCAATTCTTGGGCCCCTTCTCTTCCTATTCCATACCCTACTTGGGCAGATATTTTGTAGATATGCTATCTCCTCTCACTGCTGTTCTGACGACATCCAGTTGTATATCAGTACCCAGACTCCTCCCAACACATTAACAGACTTTATAACACGGCTCTTCACAATGCTAGTGGAACACTCCATTGACTTGAATGGGATTCCCCGCTCTACGGTTCACGTCTTTCATGTCACTCTGCAAATAGTTTGGTTACTTCTTGCAATGGAACGTCATTCAAAAATGAAACCAGATGGTTGACCAGCTGTGTTCTAAAGAATGTTTAATTGAAGTTTGTTGCGAACTAATTGTTTCTGCAAAAGCCACGATGAAACGATAACAAATAAATGTACAGTCATATCATGTGGAGTTTATTTTTTCGTTTTGGCAAGTAGCCGTGTATTAAGCGGAATAATGTATAGAATGGTGGTCATTATCAGAAAAATAAGTCTCTTTAGGAGGAAACAAGACCTCTCTGCTGATGTGTCGGGTTCCTGTTTGCCCTGTCGGGACTTATTTTCCAATAATGACCGGCGTTCCATACATTATCCCTTACGTATTTCAGATTTAAAGGCTTGGATGCATAACAACTTTCTCAAACTAAACACTGTGAAGACTGAAATTCTCTCAGTTGGATCCAAATCACTAAACCATTCAACTTTTCTGTAGATATTGATGGTGTACATCAGGGGTCGGCAAATAGTGGCCCGCGGGCCAATTTTGGCCCGCCATTGATTCTATCTGGCCCGCGAGATGACGTTAATTTGCTGTTGAATGAATTTTTTTTTAACCCCATGTTTTTAAAAAGAAAAAAAGGCCTACAGCAATCCCATCAATTTCAAAACATTTATTGAGGTATAGATGATAGTCCTACTAAAGTGACAAAACAGGTGGAACATCCTTGCAGTTATCCATGACGCACAGGTCGGAACGGTATTGGCACGCGAGTGCGCGTAATCTTGTGCAAAAAAAAAACAACAGTGTCCTGTCTCCCTCTTCCAGTGGGCAAGGTCAAAAATAGCCTATGTTTCGTTAAATTAATAGGCTTGGCATTAAGAAATGCAGGCAGGCTCAACACATACCTCTGCTTCCATTCTTCTTTGTAGGTCCTGCATTCTGAATCAATTTTTCTTTTCAAGGCTTTTGACAACGACATTTTGCATCGATAACTAGCATATAGCAATGTTCAGCTAATCATTTACACGTCATCCAAAAGAATAATATTTGTAGCCTACACATTAGTTACGGCAAGTTGCTAGGCAAGTCGCCTGTTTCATGAGAGACGACAGGAGATGCAGCAGGCGGCATAAAAACAGCGCACATAAGCAAATAAACGTTTTTAATGGAATTAAATTAAATGCATTTTAAAAGTTAGATGATGTTTATTTTAATATAATATAATAATTAATAATTTAAATAGTAGGCCTATAACCCCCCCCCCCCATTACAAAAGCTATGGCCCGCGATGCCATTGTCTGAAAAAAAATTGGCCCGGGTCCAAACGTAATTGCCGACCCCTGGTGTACATGTTCAGGCCTCATCTGTTATTGGTGTGTTATTTGAGGCAGCACATTAAGTCCCTCACAAAAGCCCCACACTGATGCACAAACTCTACTCCATGCCCTCATCATGTCCCATATTGATTATTGAAAATCCCTCCTCATTGGCCTCCCTGTTGTCTCTCTAAAAATGTCAATACATCCAAAAAAGCAAGGGTTCACTACACTTAAGGGCTAGTCCACACGTACCAAACCGATCTTTTTTTCCGAGTGTGGAGTAACACGCTCTGGAAATTCACAATTTCGTCGCCGTTTAAAAAACAAAAAACAAAAACATAGTCCAGTCCATACAACTTCATTTCAATTTCGAAAGAAATTGTGACAAAATGTAATACAGAATTGTCACAAAGACATACTTTCTGATGTTTTGGGATCACTCTCACTGAATCACGAGGTTATGAATGCATGGTGATATTTTTGCAATGTACAATGTAATCTAACATTACCTCTCTATAGACAACACATCCGTGATTCGTGAAAATGTGTACGCTAGATTTATGCCTATTTTTTCACATCTTAATGGACACCACACTGATTTCCCTCGAGTGGTAATATTTTTCTTTGAAATGATGTATGGTTTACAGAAATGGGAACTATGTTGTATAGATGAGAGGAGCGAAGTGTGCGTTGCGCAGCACAGGCGGCCAAGCAAGGGCTCCTTACTATCAGGCAACTCAACAACGAGAAACAGTTTCCAAGTTGACCTAACTTTCAACTCTGCACAGTATCCCATTAACTGCATGACAGTAGGCAATTTACAATATTTTCTGTTAAGTAGAGTTTGTAAACACGTTATCATCAACTTAATGCACGCACAACATTTGTTTGAGCAGGAGAGAGAATAACAATGAATGGATGGATCTATGGTTGCTGGTTAACAGCACATAAAAAGCTGATTTAAACTAATTCACTAACTCAAGACTTCAAGGCCATGATGGATATAAAACGTTTTTTGAAAATAACGAAAGGATGGAGGGAACATAGCAAAGCTTGGAGTTATTTCAAATGGGCTACAACAAGGTAGGCAAAATTATGGTGCAAACCTTAGTGCAGCTGGAAAAATGCTTAGGCTGATGTTAAAGCGCACGCAATGTTTAAAGCCATACACAATGTTTAAAGCCATACCATACACGGTACATACCTGCAAACTAGTCACCTTTCGGCGAAAATCTCCGTTTTTGAATCAAAATATGTCAATCACGTGAATCGTGTAGATCCGAACCTACCTATCAGTTGTTTCTGAGGGCGGGCTTTATCTCCCTTACTTTCTGTTACGCATAGCCTGCCTGCTATGGCCTGCAGCAGCGATATGACCAAGGAAAAAAAGAAAATGTTAGCTAACAAACACGGGCCACATGCTACACTCTCTCTGACTATAAACTCAAGGTAAAACATCATATTGCTAGGCTAATTCTCTTGCCCTCGGTGGGTTAAATGAAAGACTTGCTGAGGTGAGGTTAACAAGTGTTTACTCGCAAATTTACGTTCCCGCAGCTGGCCGTTTTGAATTGCTTTGCGAAACAAAACGACTCTGCACTGAGTGCGATTGGGAATTTAGCTTGGCTTAATAGTTTAATATTGTCTTGGAAAGTTATTGCTAGTTCACGAGTTATTTCATTTAGCATTATATTTTCCATGTGTCGATGATGGTTAGACATGACGTTCTCAGGGAGCGCAGACCTTTCCAAGGCCAAATGTAGTTATTTGCAACAAATCTGAAAGTGGACCTAGCAAAATATTTTGACTTGCTCAGTGATAGGTGTTTAATTTGTTTGTTTTCTGTGTAGCATATAGATCATAATTCTTGATAATTAGCGCGCAAACAAGCGAGACCTAGGCTTCTATAGTAGACTGATAACGCACCTATTGCTGAGACCCGCCCCTTTAGTTGGAATGTGATCATTGCAGCCTCAGTAGACACGAGAGGAGCAGAAAGACACCAACATAAACATGAGGGATAGATGTATTTCTTCACAAAAAAATATCAAATAATAATGGATTGAAAAGAGGTACTAATAAACCAGACATGCTAGAATAGAGACCAGAAAATGGACATCCACAGTCCCTTTCTATCAACACCAGTGATTTTTATAGATAAGGATTAGGCTTTAAAACAGATTGTCAACATTTATGTTGTTTGGTCTGTTTTTGGCTGCATACATGAAGGCCAAGGTGGGCAATGTGTTTTCCCTGGTTTGAGGTAATACTGACATTTCTTCAAGGATGGCAGGTCTGAAAATATCTTCTCCATCATTAAAGCAACACCAAAGAACTTTTCCTCTGTTGCACGCGCGCTATTTGTTTATCCAGCAATGGCTTTGCAAATAACGATGTCCATAGATAAGGTAGAATATGTTGCATGATTTTATGAAAGTACGATGTATTGCGACATCATGCAAGTCAAATTTGTAGTTTCTTATGTCTCATTCCATCGAACTACAAACCTGCTACCCGATCTGGCAAACTTACATAGTGCGGTTATAGCCGATAGAGGGCCGCGAAGTGAATGCAGAAGTGCCGTTCACCCTGTTACGAGTTGATGAACCACAGAAACAATTTTGGAAACATTATTTTTAGGTACAAAAAACTCTTTGGTGTTGCTTTAAGTTATTCAATTAGGCTAAACATGGCCTTAACTCAAAACAGCTGGTAGGCCTACTGTTAGGACTATGTCATTTTAAAATGTAAAAATGTCAAATGCAGCCATATTTAAATTCTGCTTACTCCACGTTTATTATAATATAATATGATAATATTCAATTATTCAAATCAGGTATACCTATGTGCATGTAGTTAAAATGTAAAACTTTTTCAAATCCTCTGCGCGGGGGGTGGCGTCTTTTGGAAATATGTCACCTTTTTCAGCCCTTCTGAGTTTGCAGGAATGCGGTAAATTGGAACAAAACTAAAGGTAACTTTAGCCTTTATAGGGCTGTATAAAGTTGTCCAAATTAATAGGTCGTAATTAGGCGTTGTTGTTGTTGTAAAGATATTGCATGTAAATGTTGTACTATATAGGCTTCTAAATTTTTAGGTCACCAATGCACGAACAAAAGCGGGAAATGGACAAATATTATCAAGGCTTTGAATGTTTCCGTCTGTGCATGGGGGTGTCTGTAGATTGGTGTGCAACGCATTCATTCATGCAGGACTGTGGTCATGCATGCGCCCTTAAAATAGCATCTGCATTTGCGCCACAGACTTTAGACCAGGGAGTTCCTGGTCTGTGGCGGAATTGTTTTCTGAAACTGCAAAATATCAACAGTGAACGTTTGCTCCCGAACACGCCCCGTCTTTTCGATGAACCGCCCCCGTGGGCGAAATCGAATTCCCTAATTTACAGGCATGTACCTGTGGAGGGAAAATTCCAATATGCTCTGACTGCAGGAAAGGAAAGACAAAAGCGTGAGTATACAAAGTCAATTGCGCTGGGACACAACATAGAGCCCTTAGTGCGCATCTATAGGCTTAACGTGAGTTCTAAGCGTCTTTGTATGCTCATATCTGACTTCACTAGACTATGAATGCATTTATTTATGTTGTAAGACATGTAAAATAAAGGAATGACACCGGCACTACGCACAAATTAATTTAATCTTACACCGCACTTCCCTAATAACTTCTGACTAGTTCTCTCGTGTCACTGACAGTTGCTAGAATGCATCAAGAAAACACAGGGAAAACACTGTTCAGTCCACCAAGTCATAATAAGCTATTGGCGCTGCGCAGCCAATATTTATATTTATCCTACTGAGTGTAATCGTAGGTAATGTCATGTATGAAAACTAGTATTGTTAGGCAATACTATAAGTGACAAGTCCAGGGCAGCTGAAGTGTGGCGATGACGTCATCAATACGCAAGTATGTGGTTTCGCCGTCCAAACGAACTCGCAAGGGCTACGGTTTCAGATTTTTCCACCCCAGGTTTCAAAAAAGTGTGGTTTCGGGCAGTGCATTTACAGGATTCGTTTGGACGATCGGCCAAGTCGATGCAAAACCTGTGCACCCAAAAAGCGTCTCCGTGTGGACGGGGCCTAAGGACTCTGCCCACATCACCCCATCCTCTCCAAACCACCAGTCCAGTCACATATCGAGTTCAGAATTCTCCTTCTCACCTTCAAAGCCCTTCATAACCTAGGACCCCTCTACCTCAGTCAACTCCTGACACCATACCCCTTATCCCGATCCCTCAGGTCATCTAGCAGTCACTCTGGGAGGTAGGGCGTTCACTCTCAAATTCTTTCCCTCAATCTCTATGTGACTGCCCCACCACCACCTTCAAAACGGAACTTTTTTTCCAGACAAACAAACACGCATCCAAACCACAGTCATGCAAGCCTTCTCCGTCAAACAAACCTTTGCATGCATGCATGTGGATACACTCATACATTTTGGTTAGCGGCTCTGTTTCTCATGCTCATGTACACAAACACACACACAAAACACACACAAACACAAACACACACACACAGTCTTCTGTGCAACATCACATTAAAAGTGATGTTGTGGGCTTATGTAAACAGATTGGGAGGTTAATGTTTTTTTTTAAAGACAGTTTGAGAGTAATGTTAGGTTCTAACTGTTTTGGTTATTTGAGGTAGGACTTGCTCGAGAGGTGTCCCTCCTGGGGTGAAGCTTGCAATTTGTGGCTCACAGTGTAGGGATCTACCAGGAAGGAATGCTTTTGGCAGTACATATTTAGCTCATTCAGAGATGACAAATGACAATTAAAGTGCTCTTCCATGGATGAAAAAATTTGATAATAAAAGTATATAATAATGAGGTAAAATGTGAAGATAACCTAAAATTGTATGAGATATTTAATCTAAAGCTAAAATGACAATGAGCCATCATAATAAAAGTGAATCTTATTCATAAGGCATTAGCACATCAATACTGTTACACCTGGATGTTAAAATGGCTAGTATAGGGGCATATGGCTGCGTAACTAGTTAACTTAAAGTGAAGGAGAAAAAATAAGGAAGTAAATGATTGAGATGACCGGTTTATTGATAAATCAAAATAAAAGTTAAAACGGACAATAATAAAACTAAAGTATGAAGAAGGCTAGGCCTAAGCCAAATTAACAAACAAATGTTTGCAACCTCCCCACTAGGAGTAGTTTTGCCGAACCCGGCACACCCTGGCCACACTAGGCCAGTATTTGCTACATCGTAGCCACTCTCCACACTGGGAGTAATTGCCGCACTCAGCACACACTACCACTGTAGCACCTTAAAATGAGCAGGAAAAGATCACAAAGCAACACAACAGCTCAGGACAAGACACAACATAAAACATACACAAAATACACACAGCCATCCACGGCTCTCACACAAACATGGATGCTGGTGGGCGCAAAAAGCCCCGCTCTGACGCCATCTTGAGCCTTGGCTGACCAATCAGACCCAAGCAGGAATCAGAGGTGGGCGGGACCTGAAAATAGGAAACATACACTTTACATACACACACACACACACACACACACACACAAAGAAGACATGCATTTTTCCTCAACATGTTTTTAAAAGACTGTACCATAATCAATGCCAAGAGTTCTGTCATGAGTTTGCTCTTCCCAGTCTCAATATAAGCTGTGTTAATGCATTTTCTGGATGAATGGTATATACAGTATGACCTCATGAATTGAAGAGTAAATGGGGTAACAGATTAGCAGTGTTCAGAGACACTTCCGTGCTTGTGTGTGTGTTTGTGTGTACTGTTGCACTATATACACGTTTCTATGGGGCCCTAAAGTCACCGCTTTTTGCCACAGGAAAGTACTCACCCACTCCTATTTCTGAGCAGACCAGACCAGACGCCACTCCCCAGCTGTGTGTCCCCCCATGAGGCTGTGTGCACTGAGAGGTGAGAGAGCAGGGCCCGGTGAGCACACCGTCCCGTCTGAGCGGAGCGGTAGAAATATACGCCTTGGTGACAGATTTATATGCCCAGCGCAGAAACCAAATGTTTGCATTGAGAAGCGACTCCGATACGGATGGATGGAAAGAAAATGGACACCGTGTTTTAACAGAGACACTTCAGATATGCCTTTATCACACACCCCAGCCATCAGTTTTATGTGCGCACACGTGGACATACATACACAGGTACACACACACACACACACACACACGCATGAACTCACACAAAAATTCACACTAGTCATACACTGGGCAGAGAGCAAGAGAAGAGAGAGAGAGGGAGATTTTGATTTTAAAAAACATACTTTATTCAGTTTTACACAAGCAAAGCAGATCAGTCAATCAATCTTTGCTTTCCAAAGTAGAGATAAAAACAGATAATAAAAACATTTTCCATTTTTTCATTTTTTTTTTTTAATGAAAGATGGCTAAAATTCAATTCATTTTCAATCACAGTGCAAAGTGCTTGTTTGGTACACCACACATCCTCAAAGATTTCCAGATTTTGCATTAACTCATAAATCCGGAAGTCAACCAAAACATCCAAAACCTTATTCCTCCTAGTGATATACAGTAAATAGCCATTTTGGCTTGACCCAGGATGAAATTCAAAAGTTTGCATACATTTTGTCTTTTTTTGACATATTTAAAACCAAGGACAAACATCTCTGTGGAGAAGCCTTCACTGAAAGCACAAAATAAACCTTGCTGCATGCAAAACAAAGGTTTTAACTTTAAACAAAGTGAAAAAGCATGAAAAACAGTTTCCCTTTGATAGCAGAAAGGACATTCCTGACTAGCATTTGTGTTTATCACTGAAACAAAAGCATTGACAGCAACTGCTCCATGAAGAATTCTCCACTATAAATCACCCACTCTCTTAGCCAATGGTGGTTTATACAGTGCTCTCCATTCAGGCCTCACCCCACTATTCAGCTTGAGAGCAGCGCTCCAAGGTGTGTCAGCCCTGCTCTCTAAACCTTTCCTATTAAACACTTTGACACAGGCATAGTACAGCTGTTTCCCCGTGACCATATTGAGCAACATAGTGTTTGGGTTCCTAGATGTTAGAAGCGGACCTGTACACCCATCCAAATTGGGTGAAACTACCAACCCAGGAAAAAGGTCCCATTGGTCAGGACGACACACCCCTGAACATTAATCCACAAGTAGTTCAGTTCCATCCATGGTGCAGGCAGCACACCATTTTTCCAGGAGCTGCGACACAACCCGAAGCAACCTCAGCCCCATGGAATCAGCAAGTCCCCTCCTATTCCCAAAATGTGGCCCCGTCTGGTCAACTGCATCTTTCAACATGACGATCTTGGCGCCACACAGCATCTTCTGTAGCGAAGGGAAATTGGCTGAGGAGATATTCAGACATGCACCTCCAACAGGCTCTTGCAGGAGCCAATATAAGGAGGTTGCAGGGCCAAACCTTTTGATATTAAACAAGGCCTAAACTTTCAAACAACTACGATAAAACGGTGGCAGATTTGAAAACACCATTCCATCTGGTTTCATCAAAAACAAGGATTTGTCCAACCCCAAACTCCCACCCATTTTCAGTATTGCACAGCTCAAACACCTCCATGTGACATCTGTAGGCCCTGTCAAGAGCCTTTTTACAAACTGCAGTCTAAAAGCTGCAGTCCTACTATGCAAGTGTACGAGCCCCCCCCCCCCCCCCCCCCATCTTTAGGCAAAAACAAAACAGACTGAGGTACCCAATGCAGCCCATCCCAAAACAATTCCCCAAAACAGACTGAATTTCAGGTCAGGTCTATGCAAGCTAGTCTATGCCAGAAGGACGATGCTACCAGATTGTTAATGATAAACACACGCCCCTGTATGACATTTTTGACAATAGCCACTTACATCTTTCAAGCCTTCCTTTAACCCGTTCAACTGCCCCCTCCCAATTCTTCTCCATGGTTTCATTATGCCCCAGAAAGATGCCCAAATACTTGAAACCATCTTTCCTCCAGTTCAAATTATCTGGGAGACTTGGCACTCCCTCCACCCATTGACCCAGAGGGACAGAGAGAATGAGAGAGAAACGATCAAACACATGTGCACAAGCACAGACACATACACAGTCTCACACACACTGCCATCGCAGTACTGTATGGTGGATAATGTCTTGACAATAGCTAGTGCTTTGATAATGCAAAGTAAAAATACTAAGAGCAAGGCTTTAAAAATATATTAAGACAGCTTTTCAGTAAACTTATCAACACATTACTAAAACATTAAAGCACATTGAACACTAGAAAACATGGAGCCATAATCCTCAACAAAAACAAAAACATAGGCTGGACAACATGGGTGCAAACCACTCTGCCTCAAACCTGAGAGAGAGAGATTGAGAACCAGAGAGAGAGAGAGAGGCTGAGAGAGAGAAAGAGAGAGAGAGAAAGAGAGAGAACTGTGAATGAAATGACGAGTAAACTCATGATTCAAGTGTGGCAGTGCTACGTGTGGACCCATTGAGAGGCCATGAGACAGAGAGCGAGAGCTTTTCTGAGGTTTCTTTTTGTCGGGACCCCTCTGTCTGAGAAGTTCCCGATGCTGTACACACACACACACACACACGCACACATTCACTCTGGAGGTTCATTAAATTAAGCCCCTTTGGAATGCCTTCACTTTCGCCACTTCGCTCAACCCTCTTTTGTGCAATCCCAAATTTTTCACTCCTTGGCCAGAAGTGGCGGCGTAATGAAAGATTTAAGGGGGGGGGGGGGGGCAAGTTTACCAGTCTGAATAGATTTAGCAACAGAGACATGTCAGAGAGAGAGAGAGAGAGAGAGAGAGAGAGAGAGAGAGAGGGGGGAGAGAGAGAGAGAGAGAGAGAGAGAGAGAGAGAGAGAAAACATGCTCAAGGAGTTCATTCTCCTCTCATTCATTTCCCTTTGTCATTCTTTCTCTTTTAATCACACACTGACACACATGCATACTCACACACATACACTCTCTCTCACACACACATGCATACTCACACACATACACTCTCTCTCACACACACATGCATACTCACACACATACACTCTCTCTCACACACACATGCATACTCACACACATACACTCTCTCTCACACACACATGCATACTCACACACATACACTCTCTCTCACACACACATGCATACTCACACACATACACTCTCTCTCACACACACATGCATACTCACACACATACACTCTCTCTCACACACACATGCATACTCACACACATACACTCTCTCTCACACACACATGCATACTCACACACATACACTCTCTCTCACACACACATGCATACTCACACACATACACTCTCTCACACACACACATGCATAGTCGCACACATACACTCTCTCTCACACACACATGCATACTCACACACATACACTCTCTCACACACACACATGCATAGTCGCACACATATTCTCGTTCTCACACACACACACACACACACACCCATGTAGATGTGTACTCCGTGCCATTTTGCACAGGAAATAAGGGGTTTGTGTGGCGTGTGTGCTTGCTCACGTTGGATGTGATACTCTCGTCTGGGTTAGATTTTCACACGACAGCTTAGCTCAGGTGGAGTGCCCTGTGTAGGGGAAAGGGGAAATACACATAGAAACACACACACACACACACACACACACACACACACACTGGGACCACAGTGCAGAACAGCCGCTATTAGGCTATTAAATTACCACATCCCCCCAAATTAGGGACACAAAGCCTTTTGAAATCGGAGGCCGACTCTGCACGCTCTGTCAATAAGCACTCTGCTCTGTGTCAAGATAAAATGTTCATCGTTTTGGTCTGTGTGTGTGTGTGTGTGTGTCTGTGTGTGTCTGTGTGTGTGTTTTCCACAGATCCTGTTCTGTGGGTTTCAACAGGGGTGGAAGATAATTGGTGTATAATTGATGCATGTTGGGTATCACATGATGGATGGTGCAATTGGAATGATTAAAGAGCCTCCACCCCAGCCCTCCCCACAAACACATGCTAACACACACACACACATGTTCAAATACACAGCACTAGAAACACACACAGATACACATACACACACATACGCAAACTGACATATACACATTCAAATACACACCACTACAAACACGCACACACACACACACACACATCCAAATTCCCACACACTGCACATAGACCATGTACGGCCTACTATACTGTCTAATCCCTGCAGCTGAATGGATTTATATTGGCGCCTGAATCGCTATCCTCCTTAGTGATATTAGCCAGAGGATAGTCAGGATGGTATCAGTCTCTGCACTGGAGAACACACACACACACACACACACAAGAGGGAATGATACAGAGGGCTTGGCAAGAATGGTGTCCAGATGTTGCAGGTTTTTCTGATTTTGTTTCAAACACACACACACACACACACACATACACACACACACCCACGCACACACTTCCACACAGATGCACATACACACACCGATGGTCAAGCTCATGAGCAGTCTGGGCTTGTGAAGACTGTGTGAGAGAGTGAGTAGGTGAGTGAGAAGAATAGGAAAGAAGTTAAAAGAGAAGAAGGAAAACGAGCAGAGAGATTTGCAGGGTGGAGTATCCTGTCTCTCTCCACACGGCTGGCCTTTTATGACCGCCCAGACTTCTCCCATGTCACAGCGGAATATGAGTGCAAACGGCTGTCTGTCTGTGTGTGTGTGTGTGTGTGTGTGAATATGAGTGTGTATCTGTGTGTGTGTCTCCATCTGGGTCTGTCCTGCTCAAACAGGAGAATCTCTGACTCTGATCTCTCTATCCATGCACAGTGTTATGCTGAACGTGTTCATCGAACGAAAGTTCATGAACTCGTTCATATTTTGAGCGAACGTGAACCGAACGTACTGTATTACTGCCTGATGAACGTTACTGTGAACTCGTTCATTCTGGTGTCTGTGAACGGCATGCTCTTTCAGTTTAACTTCGTTCAATAGGGTGCCAGATTTCTACAGAGCCTTCCACGCGAAAACCTGGCTAAAACACACTGTAAAAAGGCCTTAATATGGCAGCATGCAGGTCACCATTTCTCAAACTATGGGCCGCGGTCCGCAACGTGGACAATGCTGGTCTGCTGGAGTGAAATTATTCCCGCGGCACTGTCTGATAATTTGCTGCGCAATTGATCCAGGAACCGCGGACAGAAAAAGAAAACAAACATTTCTGCAATTAGTAGGAAATAGCCTACCTGTTAATTTGGTGTCATCAAACATAGAGGCATAGAATTAAGTTGTGGTATGAGCGTTTATTCAATGCATGCATGTGCACGTTGGTAGCAAAGCTAAGCTTCAACCTATTGGAAGGCTATTTAATTATGAAACAACATTTAATAGAACGACGTGGATTTATGCAACTTCCATAAAAAACAGAGCACAGACTATATAAAACACTGTCTAGCATTAAGTATTAAAGTCAGCCAAAAGCTAGTCTTAGATATTTTTGAAAAATAATAGCTCGCAGCAACATATGAAAAAAAAAAGAACTATGAACTAGTTCATTTTTTGAAAGTGTGAACTTAGTTCAAAATGTTGAATTATGAACTATGAACTGAACTAGTTCATTTAAAAATTTGTGAACTGAACTTTGAACTAGTTCACGTAGAAAGTGAATTTTCCCAACACTGATCATACATATATATACATAGATAGATAGATAGATAGATAGATATGTCCAGATCTGTGTTTCTTTCTCTACAGTTTCTCTCCAATCTTATTCTCTCTACTTTTTTCTCTCCAATCTACTTTTTCTCTCTGAACTCTCTCTCTCTCTCTGTCTCTCTATTCATTATATACAATTAGTCTCTCTATTCTCTTCAATCTCTCTCCTATCACACTATCTTTCTCAGGGCTGTTCCCCATTCATTCCAGAGCCGATTCGACTGAGAGCTGACTTAAGTCCAGTCTAAATCAGGTCCTGCTTGGGGCAGAAATGGAGGACAGCTAACCCAGGCTATATTTTATATATATATATATATGCTGAGGGGATCCGTCCATGAGGTGAATGGTTCTTAGTGGAGATCCAGTCCTGATCGGGGTGACTCCTGAGATGTTTGTTTTGTTTGGAACTACAACAGATGTTGCCTGGGGCAACAACTTCTGAGTTTCTATTGGTTTGTTTGGAGATCCAATCCTGACTCAGATGGTTCTACGGCTTGTGTGGAGCTCGAGAAGAAAATCTGTCTGAAGACACACTGTCTTTTTTTGCTACCAAAGGTAATTTAATGGTATTCTCTCAAAACAAGTATGTTCAAAAAAACATAGCGTGCGTTGTTTTTAACACATCTCTGTGTCCAGATTTGGACAACACAGTTTGTGTTGTTTCCTTTTTTATTTGTTACACAATATGTGTTGAAAATAACACAACTTGCATTGTTTTTTAACACATCTCTATGTCCAGATAGGGACCACACATTTGTTTTAAGAGTGTAGAACGTTTCAACCAGCAGTCTTGACATTTTAAGAGCTCACTAACAGTGTTGACACCCACAATATAAACCAACCCATAATTACCCCAGAGCCATCCCAGACTAGTATTGCTGTAAACTTTAACTAAACTTTTCCTTCGGTAGGCCAAATTCAGGGGCTTAAGTAAGTAAGTTATGTAAGTAGAACCCCAGCCATGGTCTGAGCTGAGTTCCTCTCCATGCCAAGCTGAGGGCTAGGTTAAGGAACCGTGCTGTTTTGACCTCCACAGCTCAGTGGAATCTGGAATCTGCCAACCTGTCCCATGGCCCAAGAAACCATCACTAAACATCTGCAGCAGCAGAGAGCTGATTGCCCTTTTCTCTGGCCCGGCGTTCTCTGCCACTTTGCTTTATGACACAGAGACAGAACCCGAAGCAGACAACGTCACCTGTGAACTTAACTTCCAGAAAACATTTACGCAGATGCCATGGTACTGAGCCAAGCTGAGGGAGACACACATTCAAATACACACAAATACAAACAAATAAACACACACTGACATACACACACACACACACACTTGAACGCAGACACACACATTCACACACACACACACTTGAATACAGACACACACATTCATTCACACACACACACACTTGAACACAGACAAACACATTAATTCACACACACACACACACACACACACACACACACACACATACACACACACATATATATATAAACACATACACACACACACACTCTGCCTCCACTCTGGAGGGGGCATGTTCATGCGCTGCCAGGAGATCAGGGGGCACAGAGCAGGGGCCACGGGGCACAGGAGGCGTCCCCTAACGAGGGGCTGGGGTAACTAGGGTGATTGGAGAGGGGGCACAGTGACATCATTTGTTTACGCCTCACTAACCCAAACAGCTTTTTGTACTCAGGCTTTCTGGCAGGGTAGAAGAGGGGAATAGTGCTGAGTTGGTAGTAGTGTGTGTGTGTGTGTATGTGTGTGTGTGTGTGTGTGTGAGAATTGGCGATTTATCACCGACCACACACTGTACACTGTAAATACTCAGTAGAAGCATTAGCTGTGATGCTGAGCCTCGCTGTGCGCTGGGAGATGACGTGACACCATCTCACACAGATTCAGTGCCAGTTAGGCCATCTCTTCTGTTTGTGTGTGTGTGTGTGCTAATGTGTGATAAGTTTGTTTGTGTGTCTACTTGTCTGTATTTGTGTGTGCATGTGAGAGTATATGTGTGTGTATGTATGTGTTTGTGCATGTATGTTGTATGTCTCTGTGTTTGTGTGTGTGTGTGTGTGTGTGTGTGTCTAACTTGTGTAAGAGTTCAGGCCAGGACATTCCATTTCTCCCTGCACTCTGACAGACAGATGGTGTTGCTGTCGGTTCGGGTCGGGCTTCATGGTCGGCTTGGTGGGTGGGGTGGGTGGAGGACGCGTCAAACAGGCAACCACACGGCCGTCAGCAGAGCGAACAGAGATGTGTTTCTGTTTACATTTGTGGTGTAGTTAGCGGGGAGAGCAATCAGACCTAACCAGAATGGTCGCCGTGGTTCTTAGGAGGACTCCGCTGATGGGCACCTGCAGTTCCCCTGCCCTACTGAAAGGGGGCAGTGTAGCTTCAGGAACAGCAGCATTGATCAGGATGAGGTATTTAGGTCAATGATGGCCCTGATTCCTGAGACACATTCTCATCACCGCTAAGGCCTTGGGTGTACTATGCGATAGGATGGCTTAATAGCATGGCCACAAACCCGCAGTGAACCATTGGATGACTGAATGAAGCTCAATCTCACAGCCATAAACCACTATATATAAGTATAAGTATATATACTCTTTTGCTCTCGAGAGGGAAATTTGGTCTGCATTTATCCCAATCCGTGAATTAGTGAAACACAATCAGCACACAGTGAGGTGAAGCACACACTAAACCCGGCGCATTGAGCTGCCTGCTACAACAGCGGCACTCGGGGAGCAGTGAGGGGTTAGGTGCCTTGCTCAAACGCACTTCAGCCGTTCCCACTGGTCGGGGCTCGAACCGGCAACCCTCTGGTTATAGGTCCAGAGTGCTAACCAGTGGGCCACGGCTGCCCCCTATGAACCAATAGGTAGGCTCAGTCTCACAGCCATAAACCCATAAGGAAAACCAATGGGTAGGCTCAGTGTCAGCCATAAACCACTGTGAACTAATGGGGAGGCTCGGTCTCACAGTCATAAACCACTGTGAACCAATAAGGAGGCTCCATCCCACAGCCACAGTTCATATTATGCACCAATGGAAATGCCTATTTTGTAGGCTGTGGCTTTAAAACAAAGTTCACATTTTATCACCCACAAACGTTGGCCTACATTTTCGCTGTCCTCATATTCAACCATGTTTATAAATCATAAATATTTACTAACTCAAACTAACATCCAGTAAATCACTGGCAGCCTTACTGGGAACATTGGGCCGATACATTCGAAAGCACACATTTTTTAAATGGTAACGCATCTGATGTGGCAAGCTATCCTCCCTCTCACATAAACTGCGTCTGTATATCATGTAATAAGTTGTAGGGTTTTGGTGGTATGGGCTTATTAAACTCTGCATGGCTGCTGCGGGCGTGGTTGGCCTGGCCCCATTACTCTCTCTGGGCTGTCTGTCGCTCAGATGCCTGGATCAAGCTTCTTGGAGGAGTTCGACACACACAGGATGCAGCTGTCTCATGTTTGGCTACGTCTTACCCAGGATTGAAGGCCATCGTTCAGAAAGCGCTACATGCTTGACAAGTCTTCCCACAGCCGCCAAAACCCAAACTCACCATATGATTATGGGATGTATATGTACATTATGAAATATATCCTGGCGATTACGCTATCAACACTATACAACTATACAAATGCAAACAGAAAAGGAGGTCAGGCATAGAATAAATGGAGCCAGCTTGCTTCTATCTGAAATACAAGTGCAAGCAACAGCTGCTTAGTCACGAACATTATTCACTGACAGGCCACCGTATATCATCATATTGGATAGATCCTTAGGTCTCTGTCTGATCACGTCTTACAGCTGAGCCAAAGAGTTTGCTTACAGTACTTTCCCTCTCTTCTCCCATTGCTCCAAAGTTATACTTTGTGCATCTGTGAGTATACAAATGTGTGCTAGGGTCAGAGTGACCTAAATCTCCTCATCAGGGGATGGACACGTTCTGTGTGGATTTGGGAGTAGTGTGTGTGTGTGTGTTTATGTGTGTGTGTTTATGTGTGTGCTAATGTGTGATAAGTTTGTTTGTGTCTACTTGTCTGTATTGTGTGTGCATGTGAGAGGATTTGTGTGTATGTGTGTTATATGTTAATATTTAGGGGCAGCTGTGGCCCACTGGTTAGCACTCTGGACCTGTAACCGGAGGGTTGCCGATTCGAGCCCCGACCAGTGGGAACGGCTGAAGTGCCCTTGAGCAAGGCACCTAACCCCTCACTGCTCCCCGAGCGCCGCTGTTGTTGCAGGCAGCTCACTGTGCCGGGATTAGTGTGTGTTTCACTAATTCATGGATTGGGATAAAATTGAGACCAAATTTCCCTCATGGGATCAAAATAGTATATATACTTATACTGTGTGTGTGTGTGTGTGTGTGTGTCTGTGTCTGTGTGTGTGTGTGTGTGTGTGTGTGTGTGGATGGACACGTGGCTCTGTGTGGTCATCCATCTGCACTCCTTTTCTTTGGGCAACAAGAGCACTAGCTACACATGATCAAAAAAGTGGAGATGCATATACCCACACACACACACACACATACACACATTTCATTTTCACATCTCATATCTCTCCTCCCATTCTTCACTAACTCCAAACTCCAAATCCCCAATATAATTATAGGATACACAGTATAATATTCTGAAATTTGATAATGTTATACATACATATGCAAAAAGTATAATAAGAAGTATGTGTCCACTGCTGTATGTGGGATCCACTGCTGTCTCTTAGCATATGCAGTAGAGTAAAATAAAGGCATTAGACCTCTTGGACAAGGTATATTTATTTGGCATAATTACAGAAACCACACACACACACACACACACACGCACACACACACACACACAAACACACACACACATACACACACTCAGTGTGTCTCGTCAGCAGTGGGCACAAGCGTGGCAACGCGTCGTTTGAATTGACGTGGCACATATGCTAAGCACTGGCAGTGTTTAGAGATCTCTCTTGAGGGCCCGTGGAGACCACCCTCCATCCCCAGCACATTTAGATGAACTCCAGAGTAAACCAGTGCCCCATTATTCTCTCTCTCTCTCTCTCTCTCTCTCTCTCTCTCTCTCACACACACACACACACACACACACACACACACACTCTGTTCTGCATGTATGCATCTATGTCTGCTTCAAACATGGAGAGGAGCCTGAGAGGAGCCCAAACACTGCAGTTAAATGTAACGTCTCACCCAACTTAAGAAAAGACGGTCGTCTGAGCTAATTTTAGCTGATTTGCTGACTTCGCAGAACTGCACGTTTTTCTATAGCTAGTGCTACATTACAGTTCACTGACTATTTAGACAACACCAGTCTAGACCAAACAGCAGCCAGCACGGGGTTGGATTAGAAATAGGATCAGAGACAGGTTCAAGACCCACTCCAGATCCAGAGGTGCGTTCAAGTTCAGCAAATGACGCAAACATGTCTCCTTGAACTTTTAAATTGAATGTATATTTTTTGTGTATGAAAACATTACAAATTGTTAAATCTAAACTGCAACTCTAGTCTGGCGTCCATGTTTGTTCGCTGAGAACAGACCTGCTCAGGCCATTTGCAATCATTTGCAAAACGTTGGCGATAAACGTTGCCAATGTTTAAAAGCGTTTGTGAATGTTTGCCCATGTTTGCTATTGTGAACGCACCTTAGAACAGACCGTTTCCACGGCGACCTGCCATATGCAGCTGCTGCACCAGCCGTGTCAGGCCTGCGATGCAGAAGTGTGGACCGTGGGAGGCGGGCAGTCTGTTGGGCACCCAGCACAGCTCCGATCAGCAGACAGCTCCACATGGCATGTTTATGCTGGAGAACTGGTACCTTGCACACTAAATAGTCTTCCTTCAGACCAGCATGGCCATCGAGTAGAGCTGGTCTGGGTTACAAGCACTGATATTACTGATCTCACTAGTTGGCCAGTGGGCATCACTGAAAATGGGGAACAGCATCAGAAACAATTGGGGTGCTTGTTCCAGTGTGTGTGTGTGTGTTTGTGTGTGGGTGAGTGTGTGTGTGTGTGTTTCTGTGTGCATGTGTGTGTGTGTGTGTGTGTCAGGGTTGTGCACAATTCGAATTGCAATTCTGCTTCCTGTTTGCTACCTCAATTGAAATGTAAGTGAAATTCAAGAATTTAATTGGAATTTAAGAGCCAGTTTCAATTCAATTCTGGAATTTTGCACAAGCCTGGTGTGTGTGGAAGAGAGAGTGAGAGTGTGTGTGTGTGCTTGTGTGTGTCTGTGTGTGTGTGTGTGTGTGTCTGTGTGTGCGTGTCTGTCTGTGTGTGTCTGTCTGTGTGTGTGTGTGTATATATTCTAATTAACCTTTCATACAGAAACTTGTATTGACACTCAGGTTGTGTTCTGTGTTGTCAGGCCCATAATCAGAACTCTTTTTAGTGGGATGAAGAAACATGAGCATTTCATGAGCACTTGAAAACGTGTGCAGTGTCTGAAAACAAAGACTGATCTAACCCAACCCGTGTGTGAGTGAGTTTGTGTGTGTGTGTGTGTGTGTGTGTGTGTGTGTGTGTGTGTGTGTGTGACAGGAAGAAGAGGTGGGAGATGAGTTTTGATATTGTGGTAAGCCCCTTCTCATGTCACTACTTCTCTCACAGACCTTGAGGGGCGCCGTGTAATGATGTCAGACCGTAGCAAAGTTCTGGGCCACCTGTGTGTCACACGTGATCTAGTGTGCGTGTGTGTGTGTGTGTGTGTGCGTCAGATGTACACGTGGCTACGCACGGGATTCTGGGAAATCACTGTCGCTCTCACTATGCCCTCGAGAAATGACTTGAGTGCGTCACAAAATAACATCCTGCTCATTTAGAGCTGCTTATATTTGCTGTTATTGGGCGTGTGTGTGTGTGAGTGTGTGTGTGCATATATGAAACTGTGTGGTGTAGTTTCATAGCATTTGTCTGTGATTACGGCACTTAAAATAATTGGCCTTGTGAAGTGAATGGCCCCTTCATTATGAAAACTCTTCCACTCTCATTTACACAAACATATACACACTCCGACTCACACACACAACAAAGACATACACATCCAGACACACACACACACACACACACACACACTTTTCAAAGGTCACTGTGTCAGGATAGACCTGGCATATCTTGCACAGTATTTCCCCCTGCAAGAGTTGCATTATTCCTTGAGTAGCCTCCATCATAACTGGGCAGGCACACACACACACACACATGCACACACACACACACACACACACACACACACACACACACACACACACACACGCACACACAGTGTGGCTGCTGCTGATCTCCATTCATGAAGCCTGCAGAGGTGGAGACACTGATTCAGTCATCTGGCTTGGCCGACGCAGGACATTATATGACCTCGGCAGAGAGGAAATCAAAACCACACCTTGACTGGTCTCCAGTGTGTGTGTGTGTGTGTGTCTGTGCGTGTGTGCAAGGCTTTTTCCCAGCGACTCGTAAATAACCGGCGGCTCTCTGGGTCGAGTCTTTATGGGGGCGCGCTGGTTCTAAATCTGAGTTGTCTAAACGCTGAGATGCGAACAAGAGAGCGAGCGGGAAGCCATCACTGGACTGTGGCCTCTTTGGATTGTTTGATCATGTTACTGCGCAAACCTGCCGAGAAAAAAAGAGAGGAGATGAGAGAGGCCAGGAGTGGAGAGGAGAAGAGAGAACTGAAGAGGAGAGGAAACCAAAATAGAGAGAAGAGAAAAGAAGAGGAGAGGAGAGAACTGAAGAGGAGAGGAAACCAAAATAGAGAGGAGAAGAGAAAAGAAGAGGAGAGGAGAGAAGAGGAGAGAAGAGAAGAGAAGAGAAGAGTTCAGTGGAGGATAAGGAGCTGTGGAGAGGAGAGAAGAGGAATGAAGATTTGGAAGTGAGTGCAGAAGAGAGAAGGGAGTAGTGGAGAAGAGGAGAGGAGAGGGCATGAGAAGAATAACAGGTGACAGGAAAAGAGAGGGCTAGAGATGATTTAGTAAAGGAGAAGCAAGGAGATGAGAAGAGGGGATAGAATGGAGAGGGATAGAATATAGTGGAGAAGAGATGAGAAGAGAAGAGAGAAATAGAATAAAGAAGAGAGGGATAGAATATAGAGAGGAAGAGAAGAGATGAATAGAGTACAGAGAGGAAGAGAAGAGAAGAGAGGGATAGAATATAGAGAGGAAGAGAAGAGAGGGATAGAGTACAGAGTGGAAGAGAAGAGAAGAGAGGGATAGAATATAGAGAGGAAGAGAAGAGATGAATAGAGTACAGAGTGGAAGAGAAGAGAAGAGAGGGATAGAATATAGAGAGGAAGAGAAGAGATGAATAGAGTACAGAGTGGAAGAGAAGAGAAGAGAGGGATAGAATATAGAGAGGAAGAGAAGAGATGAATAGAGTACAGAGTGGAAGAGAAGAGAAGAGAGGGATAGAATATAGAGAGGAAGAGAAGAGATGAATAGAGTACAGAGTGGAAGAGAAGAGAAGAGAGGGATAGAATATAGAGAGGAAGAGAAGAGATGAATAGAGTACAGAGTGGAAGAGAAGAGAAGAGAGGGATAGAATATAGAGAGGAAGAGAAGAGATGAATAGAGTACAGAGTGGAAGAGAAGAGAAGAGAGGGATAGAATATAGAGAGGAAGAGAAGAGATGAATAGAGTACAGAGTGGAAGAGAAGAGAAGAGAGGGATAGAGCAGAGCTTCCAGGCTGTTGGTGATGTGGAAGGGGAGAGGAAAGAGAAGAAGCAGAGGAGGGAAACATTCCCAGACTAGAGCCGTGCCGGAGTGTCCAGAGCTCCTCGTCTTAACAGCATGCACTACACCAGGCACGGCATGAGACTGACAGCACACTCAATCAGACGGACGCCATGCTTGCTGGGCCTGGATGTGTGTGTGTGTGTGTGTGTGTGTGTGTGTGTGGATGTGTGTGTGTGTGTATGCATAAACTCCATGGTCTATGTGTATGTTGGTGTGTTTTAGAGACTGCCAGTGTGAACAAACACATGTGTGTATTACTCTAATATTTTTGCGTGTCTGTGTGTGTATGTGTGTGTGTCGGGGATAGCTGGATGTGGGTATGCATGTTAGTGTGCATCCAGATGTGAGTGCATTTCTTTATGTGTCTGTGCACTTCTTGTGAGTTCTTGTGAGTTCCTCTTGTGTGTGTGTGTGTGTGTGTGCGTGTGTGTGTGTGTGTGCGTGTGTGTGTGTGTGTGCGCGTTCTTGTTCTTTTTGCTGTTGGCTCCAGAGCTGCTGAGAAAAAGAAGGGACTCCTCCCTTAGTCTGGCCTCTTTATCCTGCACAAAGATGTGTGTGTGTGTGTGTGTGTGTGTGTCTATGTGTGTGTCTGAGTGTGTGTGTGTGTGTGTGTGTGTGTTTGTGTGTGCATGTGTGTCTGTGCATAGGAATAGTGTATGTACATGTAAGAGCATGTGTGTGTGTGTGTGTGTGTGTGTGTGCATTTTAAGCCCCCCTCATCTGGCCTCTCCTCCCTCCATGGAGAGGATGTTTCCAGCTGATCACGGTTTGATCCAGAGCAGAGCATTGTGGGAAGGGAAATGACCCTTGACGTGGCAGGTTCAGGGAAAGCCTGCATGAGGGCGAGGATTGAGGAAAGAACCCTACAGTGGCAGAGATGAGGGGTGCGGAGGGTGTGGAAGAGTAAGTGTGCACAAATCATTGTGTGTGTGTGTGTGTGTGTGTGTGTGTGTGTGATGGGGCCCGCTCTGCCACAGAGAGCTTTAACAGCCCTGCGTCCTGAACCATGAGCCATGCGTCTGCCAGGTGTGCCCCATGCTGAAGAGCAACAACATGGCGGAGACTTCAAAGGCCCGGGCGCCCCTGCTCTCTCTCTCTCTCTCTCTCTCTCTCTCTCTCTCTCTGATGAGATCATGGCAACTCCTCCTTTAAGGTGCCTGGACCGCCGGGGCTCCAGCTGCAGACAGAGAGCACGGAGACGGAGACAAGTGCGTCACTCAGGAGACCCAGCACTCTTATCTCCTCCCATTTCTTCTCCTCTCTCTCCCTCTCATCTCCTCTCCTCTCATCTCCTTTCCTCTCCTCTCCTCTTCTTTCTTCTCTTCTCTTCTCCTCTCTCCTCCTCTCCTCTCATCTCCTTTCCTCTCCTCTTCTTTCCTCTCCTCTCTCCTCCTCTCTCCTCCTTTCCTCCTCTCCTCTCTTGTCCTCTCTCCTCCTCTCCTCTCGTCTCATCTCCTCACTGACCTTGTCGAAAAGCACACACCCACATGTGGCCCAGCCTTGACGACTGAGGTTGCATCATATCAAAACAAATGGCAGCTTTCCATCGCAACAATAAAACCACAAACGCACAAACACCTATTGTTGGCGCACGTACACGGCCCAGCTCCCCCTGCTCTCTCTCCTCCCTGTATCTTCTTCCTTAGTACAGTCTCCACACCAACAACCCTCCAGCCCCCTCTCCCCTGATGTGGTTGCAGAAAGCGGGGGAATGTGTGTGTGTGTGTGGGGGGGGGTTGACGGTACAGTTGAGAGAAGGGAGCTCAAAGGCGGTGGTGAGGGGTGGAGTGGGGTGGGGTTTGGGCGCAGACCCATCTGGTTTCCATCAGGGTATCACTGAAAAGGGGGGAACAGCGTCAGAAACAATGGGGGTGCTTGTTCCAGCCAAAGCCTCTGTGCTAGCTTACCCTGTGCAAGGGCTGCAAGGACCCAGCCCTGTCCCCAGCGTACCCCCGCAGACCCCTCTGCGTCACTGCGAACCCCTCTCCGATCCCTCCACGGTAGCTCGACGTGCACCTCCAAAAAATTGTAACTTCGTGTCGAGCCGACCGCAAGGACTCAAGGATGGGGCAGCCGTGGCCTACTGGTTAGCGCTTCGGACTTGTAACCGGAGGGTTGCCGGTTCGAACCCCGACCAGTAGGCACGGCTGAAGTGCCCTTGAGCAAGGCAGCTCAAAGCGCCGGGATTAGTGTGTGCTTTGCCTCACTGTGTGCTGAGTGTGTTTCACTAATTCACGGATTGGGATAAATGCATATACTTATACTTAGGACTGTGATCTCGTCCTGTGTATTGATAATCGGTGTTTCAAGTATGGAAGAATATTAGACTCAAAAGTTTTGTACGTGTGTATCACGTTTTGAAACTGTAGAAATTATTTGTAAATGTAAAAATGATCTGTACAAGTAATTGTCAATATCACAAATATGCCCTACACTTACAAATCTGTTCTACGGGTACGGATCGGTTTTACAGCTACAAATCATCCTACAGTTAAAAATATTTTACCATTACAAATATATTCTACAATTCCAAATCAATATTCTACGCACAAAAAGTTGTCCTACAGTTACAAATCTTTTCTGCAAGTGCAGGGACTTTTGCACCACCTTAGGGATGAGAAGTGTGTCTCATATGTATTGTGTGTGTGTGCATCAAGATTTGTTACTGTAAAACTAATTTGTGATTTAACAAAAAAATAACACGAATGATTTTAAGTATTACTCATATGTCCTTCACTTACAAATATATTCCACAGGTACTAAACCTTTCACAGTTGTTGTCTTTTAAATACGAAACTATTCTACCATTACAAATCTCTGCCGCTCGCACAAGTATTTTCTGCAAGTATACGAATACTTTTGAGACTTTTCTGGCACTTCCTGTTGAATAGCCAATGGCGATGCTCAGGTTTGGCTAGCCAATCAGTTAAGATTTGTAACTGTAGGACAACTTTTTGTGCGTAGAATATTGATTTGTAATTGTAGAATATGTTTGTAATGGTGAAATATTTTTAACTGTAGGATGATTTGTAGCTGTAAAACCGATCCGTACCCGTAGAACAGATTTGTAAGTGTAGGGCATATTTGTAATTTTGACAATTACTTGTACAGATCATTTTTACAGTTACAAACAATTTCTACAGTTTCAAAACGTGATACACACGTACAAAACTTTTGAGTCTAATATTCTTCCATATTCAAGCAGCCTACTGTGGGGAGTTAGCAACATGCTCGTTCACTGAAATAAGCTTTGCAAATAAACTCAGACATATTTTGGTTACAATGATGGGGTTATCCGTGTGTATATGTCAGTAACTTGCACTTCGTCAGCAAGTAGTACTTTGTTGGGCAGTTGTGCTAAAATTCGTTGCTAACATACGTAAATTAAACTGGCTGGCAGACACCTCACAAATAACCTCAGACTTATTTCCTGGTTACAGTAACTAGGTCAATGGCTTTTACTGTGTCTATTTCTCGATACTTTTTACAAAAAAATAAGCAAGAAAAGGCCAAACAAATAGATTAATATTTTAGCATGACAGTCATTCTGAGTACCATTTCGGTCATACAGTCTATGGTTACGGTGGTGACCAACGCAGACACAGGCGACACCGAGCGTTATGGCGGTGAAATGCACCGTGATGCAAAGCAACCCGATACAGAACCATAAAAGGGTCACAACGCCGTAGGAGTGATGGCGTAGCTACGCCGTGGAGTTGACGCAGAAGCATGTTAAGCCCTTTAGGGTTAGGTGCCTTTAGTCGACGGTGGCAGCGCTGCCTGGAAGACAACGTTGGGAGCCTTAAATCACCATCGAGATCATAGAGTTCAACACAATTCACACTGACACCAGACAAAATGGCCCACCTTCAGCATGAGTATCCTGCCCTTAGTCATGATGACGAAACTTGTATTGACACTTGGGTAGTGTTCTGTGTTGCCAGGCACATACAGTAATCAGAACTCTTTTCAGTAGGATGAAAAAAAGGAGCATTTTATGAGCACTTGACTACTTGTGCAGTGTCAGAAAACAAAGACCGATCTAACCCAAGGGTTATCATAGCGGTTGACCTCTCAGGTGACCTAGATCCTGCACAAGCCTTGAAAGTGAACTGAAGTGACTGAATCAGAACTCTTTTTAGTGGGAAGAAGAAACATGAGCATTTCATGAGCACTTGACTACTAAAACAAAGACTGATCTAATCGAACCTAACCCAACCCAAACCCTGTGTGTGTGCGTGTGTGTGTTGTGTGTGTGTGTGAGAGAGAGAGAGAGATAGAGAGAGAGAGAGTGTGTGTGTGTGTGTATGTGTGTGTGTATGTGCTTTCAACTGAATGATGGTGTGACTTGTATAAAGTGGGTTTGTGAGATGCGCTGACCCTTCTCAGCCCTAGCCTATAGCAGGACTGCTGCCTAGGACTTTCATAAGCCCAGAGTCAATGCTCTGGAAGTCTCTGGAAAGTTACAAATATTTAGTTGGAGAACATCTGTGCAGCAGGCTCTGATCCATGACGACAGAGAGAGAGAGAGAGAGAGACAGAGAAAAAGAGAGAAAGAGAGAACGCATTCAAAAACCAGACGTGATGTGAAGGACTAGATGTGAATTACGCATGACAGCTCTATTATGTAACAACAACAGTAGAATCATAACCTACTAAATGTTTGGAAATTGCTCACAGGGGACAAACACACGGGCTGTTGTCATTTGGAGACTTCCAGCAGAAACCACACACCAGTGCATTCTAAGCCCCTCTTGTAGAAAGACAGTCACACACACCACAGACCCGTGTGTGTGTGTGTGTGTGTGTGTGTGTGTAGGTGTAGGTGTAGGTGTAAGTGAGTGTGAGTGTGTGTGTGTGTGTGTGAGTGTGTGTGTGTGTGTGTGTGTGTGTGCGTGCATGTTTGTGCGTGTGTGTTTAGGAGACTGCTGAGATGAGAAAAAGATGTGTGTGAAGTGTGGAAGAAGATGGGTGGATGTCTCCATAGCAGTGGTAACTGTTACACGCCTATCCCCCTGTTGCAGGGTGGGTTGGATGTCTATGAACTGCCCCCCCCCCAGCCCACACTGCTGCCCTCCACACACCTCCTCCCTCTGGGAAAGAGGCTAATCTCTGTGTTAGATAACAGATAACAGTGAGAGCCTCTCGGACCAGACCAGGCTGTGTGTGTGTGTGTGTGTGTGTGTGTGTGTGTGTGTGTCTCTCTCTCGTACCAGACCAAGCCTCTCTTTCGCTGCTGTCGAGGACAGGCACAAATGCTCTCCAAATTCTCCCTGACACATTCTCACACTTTGTCTGTCCCTGTCTGTCTCTCTCTCTCTCTCTCTCTCTCTCTGTCCCTCTCTCTCTCTCTCTCTCTCTCTCTCTCTCTCTGTCTCGCTCTGTCTCTTTCTTTTCTTCGTCCACCCTGACCCCACCCCACTTCCCCTTCTCCCTCTCTCATCTCCGCCCGCAGAAATACAATTCCAAGAAAACGTCCGGCTCAATTGAGCTAACCCTCTCACTGTCCTATTTAGCAGTGTGGGTTCTTCAACAACGTTTCCTGGCTCTTCTCAAGCGAGCTTTATGGAGTTGTCGATGGACTAACTTTCGTGACCACATTAAAAAGAGCAACAGCAGTTATTTACACCAAGAGCACACTAGCCTGTCCAGTGTCCCCCAAAGTATTACTGTGAATGCTAACACTCACTGAATCACAGACCTTAACTGCACACCCCCCCCCCTTCACACACCTCATGTGTTTGTGTATGGGCACCAGAGACCCAAAACGTCTCCTAAACGGTCCTTGAAGAGGAAACCAAACAGAGGCTGAAAAAGTTACCCAAACACGAGCGGCCTTGTGATCGACCTCACACTGCCCCCCCCCCCCCCCCCCACACACACACACACTCCCCCAGGTTCCCTTCTGGTTCATGTGGACAGTCCCGTCAGACCACCTCCACACCGTTAACCCTCTCCACAGACACTTCACCGCGGCGATAAGCCAAAAAGGCCGCTCTCCCTGCAGCCCCACTCCTACCCGCACACCCTCCACTGGGCCGTGTCCAAGCGCGCCGATCGCACAGGTTGCTCCGGTGACAGTTTCATTTCCCCCTCAACAGAGCACACTCCGAGCCGTTTCTGCAAAGCAGACCGAAGCCCTCATCTGGCTGGAACGCACAGCGTGTGTTCCCACACACAGACGGCCCTTCCAGTTCTAACATCGGGTCTTGCAGTAGGAACATACTGTCAGATCTCCTGAGCCGGTTGTCACATAAAACCACAAAACGGACATGTTTACAGCACTTCTGAGACTTCTGGGTTTCTCTGATGTCTTTTCCCCCTGCTGGCTGTGTGGATGGCTGTTGACGCACAAGAGCGGTATGAAGAGCTGTTCACAGTACATGGTAATCACATGGTTCTAACCCAGATAAGAGTGGTAAGCATATAAGATAGATAGATAGATAGATAGATAGATAGATAGATAGATAGATAGATAGATAGATAGATAGATCTGGTAAGAGTGGTAAGCATATAAGATAGATAGATAGATTGATAGATAGATAGATAGATAGATAGAAAGATCTGGTAAGAGTGGTAAGCATATAAGATAGATAGATAGATAGATAGATAGATAGATCTGGTAAGAGTGGTAAGCATATAAGATAGATAGATAGATAGATAGATAGATAGATAGATACTTTATTGATCCCCAAGGGGAAATTCAAGGTCTCAGTAGCATACAGACATCACACACAACATGCACTTACAACAGAAATGGTAAATATAAGTATAAACATATAACCAAACTCCACTGTACAATAGAGAGAGTAGAAGATAAGAAAAACTAACACAACTAAATACTAAATATATTATATAAATTAAATTAAAAAATCCACAGTGTGCTTAAGGGTGATCAAGAATGAGACGCTTGCAGTGTCAGGGCCGGGACTGGCCTGTAGTTCTGTGTGCATGGTGAGGTGCTCAGGAGAGTGAGTGTCATGGTGAAGGTGCAAAAAGTAGTCCAAAAGTAGTCCTGTAGTTCTGTGTGCATGGTAAGGTGCTCAAGAGAGTGAGTGTCATGGTGAAGGTGCAAAAAGTAGTCTAACATTAGTCCAACAGTGCAACAGTGCAAGAATAAGGTCTAGAGACCAGGTTCTAACCCAGATAAAAGCGTAGCTGTTCACGGTACATGGTAATCACATGGGCCCTGGTTCTAACCCAGATAAGAGTGGTATGAAGAGCTGTTCACGGCACACGGTACTCACATGGGCCCTGGTTCTAACCCAGATAAGAGTGGTATGAAGAGCTGTTCACGGTACTCACATGGGCCCTGGTTCTAACCCAGATAAGAGCAGTATGAAGAGCTGTTCACGGTACTCACATGGGCCCTGGTTCTAACCCAGATAAGAGCGGTATGAAGAGCTGTTCACGGTACAGCAGTGAGCCGTCGTCCTCTCACAGGTGTATTTGTGTAAACCTGCGCGTGTGCGGAACACGTGGCCCTGTGTCTTAGCCCTTGCAGCCTGTCTGTACAGGACATGGTGTGGACATGCCATAATGTGGTGGGAGGTATTGCATGTGGCATTTGTGAAGAAAGGTGTGTGTGTGTCTGTGTGTGTGGGGGGGGGTGCTGACAGCCAGTGGAGCTGCAACCTTGGCTGCCTGTACACCCTACACTTAGATAGTGAGCAGGGAAATGTGGTGGTGGTGGGGGGGGTGTGTTGGTCGGAGGGGGTCGGAAGCAGCTGGAGAAGAGAGGGGGGTGGGGGTGAGGGAGGGTGTCTGTGCTCTCACTCTCCATCACAGCTGCAGACTTGCAGGCTGGACTTTTGCCAGCACAGCTGAGACCAAACACACACACACACACACACTCACACACACACACTCACATACACACACACACACACACACATCACACACACCACACACACACTCACATACACAAACACACAAACACAAACATTCATACACACACACACACACACCAGCACTCTCCCCACCCTAACTCTTTGGCTCAAAGTTAGTTAGTAATCATACTGGAAGACAGCCAGTTGTGCCAGTAACTCAAAGTTGTGCCGCTGCTGCAAATTCAGTGACAAGCGATTGCTGGACAAATGCTGACCGTGTTAAGTGCACACCTGGAAATGATATCTGGGGGGAAGCGGTCGCTCTCCCTGTCCAACAGTGCCTTGGGCGGCCTGCGTCAACTCGAGGGCTGTTGCTGCGTGTGACAAGGAAACTGCGATG